>NW_023416309.1:600000-997500 GCF_014176215.1 Rousettus aegyptiacus
CTTGTGAGACTGAACCTATTAGTGTGTAGAAACTGATGTAAACTCCATATAGATAGTATCAGAACCGAATTGAATTATAGGACACCCAGGTGGTGTTGCAGAATTGATATGTGGGAAATCCACAGGTATCTGTTGTTAGAAGTGTTGTGAGTTTGAAAGTAATGTGAAATTAAAGGAGATATGGGAGTCTGTTTTTCTTATACAGTGTATAAGTCTCTCTTACATTACTTACTAAACTTTGTTTCTTTGGTATGTGTGTGACTGTGTATATTCACAGTTGAGTACACGTGTGATCTAATTCTTCAGGTAGAATAAGACAAAATCAGAAACTATTTCTAACATATTGCCCCATAATGCCTAGCATAGTTTTGGACACCCTGGAGTGCTTAGTTAAGTTTTAAGATAAATAATAATGGCAAGTTGAGTTTGCTTTCTTATGAGAATTGTGTAACTCATCATCAATAGGATCTTGGGACTGTCATATTAGTACTACACAGAAAGTTTATGTAAATCGGAAATACTAATTTAATTGAATCTTTATTGTTAAACCAGTTTCTCTGTCTTTATTTTTTTCCCTTAGGTATATTTTTAAAAAATAGGCTTGTGATGTTCATGCAGTTGGGGGTGTTGTGATTGAATTTAGAAGATGAAATTTCTATTCCTTTATTCTTCCACAGAAGAAAAAGGTTATTCAAAAAAGGTCAATTACTAAAATTTACAGCTCTTTAAGGACACGTATTTGATTGCCATATTATATAAGAAAGGTATAATTATATTAAAGTCTATGAAATACATAAAAGGAAATTGAGTAGTAAATGATGGGGAAATGATCTTGAAACTTTTCTAGATAAAACCTCCCTTGATTTCTGGCCTTGAAGCACAAGGGTTTTTAAACAAAAGTTCACATAATTACATTGAATCTTTTGTCTAAAAACTCCATTTTCCAGGTTCCTTCTAAGGTTTGGGGCTCCAAAGAAATGTACAGAGATATTAACTGCAGTGAGATGGAAAGAATGCGATCAACTATCTTCTCCCTGAGAAGATTACTAATTTGGGGATTGATTTATATGGGAAAGGAAAGGGAGATTAGAGCTTAGAGTAATAGTATGTATTTTTTTTATCATATATGTAGGTATTTTAGATCATTACTGAACGTGCCATGTTTTCCCAAAATAGGTGGATTTTGCAAACCGTTTTGTTGGAGGTGGTGTAACCAGTGCAGGACTTGTGCAAGAAGAAATTCGCTTTTTAATCAACCCTGAGTTGATTGTATCACGACTCTTTACCGAGGTGCTGGATCACAACGAATGTCTTATCATCACAGGTTAGTTTTGGGAAATCTGGACAATGAGAAAGTTTTCCCCATCTATGAGTAGCTATCATGAAGACTAGAGGCCACCCAGATAAGTCTTTCTCTGCCATTGGTATTAGTCCCAGTCTTTTTATTCATTAATTTATACTTGGTATTTTGAAATTATTATGTAGTTGACCCTTGAACAACCAACCCTCTATGCAGTTGAAATCCACATTTAATTTTTGACTCCGAAAATCTCAAGTTGTCCTTTGCTACTAGTTCCAGAACCTCCTGTGGACACCAAAATCTGAGTATGCTCAAGTCTCCCCTATATAAAATGGGATAGATCAAAGCATACATTCAGCCCTCTCCATCCACAGATTCCCGGATGTGACTTGAAAACAGTACAGGCACTTATTGAAAAAAATCCACATATAAGTAGACTGTGCAGTTCAAACCTGTGTTTTCAGGGGTTAACTATAGTTTTATTTTCCTAAGCTTGAGTAAGATATTTTATCCTTTTTTCCCATGGCATTATTATCTGAGAAGCAAGGGTAAAAACTATTTAGTTATCCTCCAGTTTTAATTTTTATGATACAATGCCCTTGAAAAGAAGGTAGTAATATGTCTTTGAGTATGTATTCCATTATTATTTTTCCATTATATTTCCAAAGCAATTTGTAGTATTGCAATATGGAGGTACTATATAAATGTAAAAAGTACAGTTACGGTGTTTGGAGAGAGTCAGTACAACAGTGAGCTTTAAAGAAAAGTAAACTGATAACTTTATGGTTTCCCTAATTTCTAATCCTAAGAGAAAAAATGTGATGACCTTAGTACCTCTTCTTGATTTAAGTTAATACAGGAGGAAGAGAGAGGGAAATATAGTCAAATTTATATGTTAGATCTATTATTGAGATTTGGTATTTTTTTCTTTTAAGTTTCTTTAGATTGAGATCCTACTCTGTCACAGTATTTTATTGTCGGTGAATTACCAAAAAAATTAATGATTAACGCATAGCTCTTAAGAAACTCTTAATCAACCACCTTATTCAAGTTAAGCCTTTTATTCAAGTACCTTAAAGAATATTCCCACATAAAAGTCATAATTATTCATTAATTGCTGATACTTTTTTCTGCAAAGGAGGACTTCTTATTTTCTTTCTGACTCTATTTCTGCTTTGAGATTAGTGTAGGAGAATAAAGATTCAGCCAAATTGGAGAATTTGGTTGATTATCATTCCCGATGATTACAATGGGAAAAAAACCATAGTTACAGCAAATGTATACTCCACTAATTCACTTACAACAAGGTATATGACAGAACTGAGACTTTGAGGTCTTGTCTTGAAGCCACACTCTGCTTCAGATACATTTGTAGATAACCTTTAGGAGCGTATCTAAGTTTTTTTTAATGTTTTGCTTTCAAAATTCTCTCTTTTTTTTATTGTCTTTCAACAGCTTGATTATGATACATTTAGGTTTGGATCTATTTGATTTTATGCTACTTAGAATTTATTGAGCTTCCTGAATGTTTAAATTTGATAAATTTTTGGCCATTATTTCTTCAAATATTATTTCTATCTCTTTCCTTCTGGGACTCCCATTATGCATATGTTGGTACATTTTGTGGTGTCCATTAGTTTCTGAAGCTCTGTTCATTATTTTTTCCATTCTTCAGACTGGATAATTTCAAGTTCACTAATTCTTTCTTCTTTAATCTGCTTTTGAATCTCTCCAGATAAATTTTTATTTCAGTTATTGTACTTTTCAACTTCTGAATTTCTGTTTGGTATTTGTTAAAAAATAATATCTGTCTTTTTGTTGAGAGTCTATTTGTGAGGCATTATTCTTATACATCCATTTAGTTCCGTAGACATAATTTCCTTTAGTTCTTTGAACGTATTTAAAATAGCTGATTTAATGCCTTTGTTCAGTAAGTCCAACATCTGTGTTCCTCAGGGACAGTTACTATTTTGACTACCTTTTTTTCTAAGTGTGGACCCTACTCTCTCATTTCTTTGCGTACCTCAATTTTTTTTTTTGTTGAAAACTGGACATTTTAAATAATGGGGAAATTCTTGAAATCAGATTTTCCTGTTCCCCCAGAGTTTGTTTTTGATGCTCTTTGTTATTGTTTGTTTAGTGACTTTCCTAAACTAATTCTATAAAGTCTGTATTCTTTTTTTTCTGTGGCCACTAAAGTCTGTGCTTGGTTAGATTAGTGGTCAGCTAATGATTGGACAGACCTTTCCTTAAGTGTCCAGAAGTAATAAGTCTCTAAGTCTTTGCAAAATGGCTCAATGTGCTATTGGAGCTCACATTCAACACTCCACCAGGCAGTTAACACTTTCTTTTTGCTTGTACTTGACACTTTACTTCCTGCTTGCACAGAGACCCAAGATCAGACAGAAGATCTTAGGACCTTCTCATTTCTTCTCTTGAGCATGTGCACAGCCATGTGAATGTGTGTAGCCTTCTACATTCCTGAGGATAATAAACTTTTTAAAGCCCCTTATGGACATCTCATTCCTCAGCTTTTCCTTTGAAACTTTTTGGTTAGCCTATTGCACCCCCCCCCCCCACACACACACACACCCCATTCCCAGCTATTACCTACTGCCTCAGACAGCCACACTGTTGAACAATTGCCTATAGTTGTTTTCAACAAATACCCCTGGAGATTAGGATTTCGAACTAGAAAGTTCCAAGTCAGGTGAAATAAAGATATCATTGTAAGCGAGGTCTTCCAGGAAACCACCAGGCAGGGCATATAATGACAGTTCTCTGAGAATGGGGCTATGAAAGTGTGTTAGCCCTTTTCATCCACCTCCGGTGGCTACCATGCTGCTGGTTTTCACTGTATTATAGCCTGTTGGTTTTTAAGGCTACTGCAAAGCTTGGGTGAGCAGAATAGGAATAGGGCAAGTTAAAAATGCCAGAAAACTCATTCTTTTTACCAAGATTCAGCCAATTTTACTTTAATAAATACTGCTTGGACTGCTGCAAGCCTTTGGTTAACTGCCACAGCTCAGAAAAAGTTGAATCTCACAATTTTACTAGTGTTCTTATTGCTTTTATGGAGGAGAAAATTTCCAGAGGTTCGTACTCCATTATTTTTGCTGATATGTCTTTATCTTTTATAAGTACTTGTTGGTAAAAGGGCTTTTGACAAGTTATTCCATGTAATTTAGACATCCTTTGTTATTTTTTATAATATAATTGTGAGTCTGCTACTTTGGTGTGGTAAGGAAAAAAATAACATTTGTTAATTGCATGAGTTTTTATAGGAAATTAAGAATAGAACTTCAGCAAAGGAATTTCTTCTTGAAAAGAGTTTGTGATCCAAATTGTACTGAAATGGAAAGATAAAACCTTTTTGTTCTCAGTGTTATCTCAATTCACATTTTGTTTTAGCTGTATTCATTTGTTTATATATGTATACAGATATGAAGAATGCAGTTGGAAGGTATGAGAGGAGAGGCGAATACAAGGAATTATGGAAGAAAAAAATTAAACTTTCATAAATCCATTGTTGGGCAAATAAAGACTTTTAATATTGGTCTCATACTGTTTTAGAGAACCCTGAAGGTATGGAATGGGACTGTCTCCAGCATTTGAGCATATGAAATATTTTTAAAGAATTTTAATTTTTAGCAGATAAGCAAATTTGAACTGAAGATGCAGAACAAAATATTCCATCAATTATTAAGGTGACTTTACAGTGGACACTTGAACAACACAGGTTTGAACTGCAAAGATCCACTTATACATGGATTTTTAAAAATATATTGGAAAAAATTTTGGAGATTTTCTTTCTACTGTGAAGCAATTGTATTGATTAGGCTACCTTAAAACAATCATGTTGCTGCTTCTATCAGTGCATGAATCGTTATACTTTTTTCATATTATCTTTTCATTTTTGTAGTGTTTGTTAGTAATACATATAACATCTAGTAGGTTTTTTTTTCTCTTTAATTCCCCCCTCTCCCCCTCACTTCCACCCCTGACCTACGGATGTTGCCATCTCCCCTTAAGAACTGGATTTCTGAAGGTGGGGCATCTCCTCCCATGTGCTCACAGTGCGCACCTGGGGCCTGGTGCACCCGGGACCTGGCTCACCTGGGGCCTGGTGCTCCCAGGGTATGGTCTGTGGCTCCAAACCCAGGACCTGTGTGTAAAGCAGACATGCTAACCACTACCCTATGGAGCCACCTCTACAGTGTTTTTTATTGTATAAGACAACATGATGGCAGTACTGACATAAAGATTATTCATTTTGTAAATATGATATAAACATAATGTATCAGCAAATACAGTGTAGGACTATAAATGTATTTTCTCTTATGATTTTCTAAATAACATTTTCTTTTCTCTAAATTTATTGTAAGACTCAGTATGTAATACTGTATATAATACATATAACATACAAAATATGTGTTAATGTTTATGTTGTCGGTAAGGCTTCTGGTCAGCAGTAAGCTATCAGTAGTTAAGTTTTGGGGGAGTCAGAGTTATACATGGATTTTCAACTGCAGGGCTGGAGGTTGGTACCACTAACCCCACTATTGCTCAGGAGTCACTATACATCATTGAAAACTCAAAGCTAATTTGTTTCATTTCCTTCATTTCTCTTATACTAGGAAAGTAGTAAGCCTCTTGTCATCTACTATTAATGTTGCTGTAAAGTGATTTCTTTGTAAAAGGAAAACATTAGAATTGTTTTCTTTTTTAAAGATAGTTTGTCCCAACCTATAAAAGGATCATCGCTGTAGAGTTATGTCTAGTCTCTAATTTACCTGCAGGTTTTGTAAATGAATGGAAAGTTGCAGATCCATGACTCACCTTCATATCTGTAATTATCTCAGACTAAGACATCTGGGGTGACTTTTAACTCAGCACTTTTTCCCCATATACACTTAACTCTATTATAGAGCCTCCTAATTAATATCTGTGATGTGATGTTCCCTTAATGGAAATGGCCATTTCATCATCTATTTGATGTTGGATTTCTGCCATCCCTTTTTAGGAGACTCTTAACCATGTACTGTAATCTATCTGCCTGATCACTTCCATTCTTTCAATGATTCATATAGGCTCAGTGAGCTAATGGCTGTGACTGTGCTGCCTGAATCTGTAGAAGAATTTGAGAAATTGGAAATAAATTAAATTTATCATCATTGTGGGGTATCTGGTTGGTTTCAGACTTTTAATGAATATGGAACAGGTCATGCAAACAAGCAAATACTTTTCATCCGGACAGTATTATCCCTCTGTTTGCTATGATCCTCTTTGGGGCAGCTATGAGTTAAAATGTTTCAGTAAATATAGATAGAGGGAAAGAATTAAAACTCCAGTCTCCTTTTACTTTCTATTTTTCTTCCTCTCTTCTGTTCTCCAACATCCAGCAGCAAATAGCTTCAATACCAAAGGGTGTTACTGTGATTTTGGGAAATTAGTTTTGTTTGTTTGTTTGTTTCTGTGTTGTGAGGACACAAAGCCAAGACCTGAAACTTACTGAGTAGAATGTTAGTACATTTAACATAAAACCTATATTCTAGTGAATCAGATTGTCCCAGACATCTCACAAGTCCTTATATCTTTTGTGAGTGTCAGAAGAACTGATAGAAAGGACAAAAGTGGACACCATTGCTTTTAGAACTGGTACTTTTTATAGAATAACAACACTAGAGGTGCCTGTCACTACAAAAACATCCCATTACTAACTAAATGACAGCAGCTTATTGGGAAAGATCCAATTTCAGTTGGAGTTTTGCTTTTCTTAATGAAAGGCAAGAGTGTTTTATCTGCTGTATAATCTGCTGTATAATTACCACTATATTAATGATACTAATGGAAGCAATGTAGGTGGCTTTCACATTAACCTTCTTTCCAAGGGCACAACGCATTGTTAAGTAAAATATTTTTAAACTCCAAATATTTTTCCTCTGTCCATCACAAACTTTCATTACCAGTAAGGGAAAACAATGTTTCTTACTGCTAAATCTAAAAACTCATAAAGCTGTCATGAACTCTTGAAAAGATTTTAATGGCTTTGTTCTAGTTTTTTCCTTAAGTGAAGGTTTGTCTTTGACATGACGTCTTATAGTCTTATAGGCTAGAGAGAGCTGTATTAAAGTTATTTAATTTTCTGACTCTTGTTTGTTGTTATCAGTATTTACCCTGGCATTATCATAGTTTATCAATAAATTTAAATTTAAAACATGTTAAGGATATCTGTTTTTCAGAACAGTTGACATAATTTTGAAAGATGTTTACTTAGAAAACCCAGGATTTAATTTGTTTAAAGCAGAAATATCTATATGTGATTTTTATTTCCCATAACTGAAGGAACTAAATCTAACCTTGTTTGTCTTAGGAAAGAAGACTAAAACCACCCTAAATTAAAAGAGAAATATGATCATTGATATTTGTATTTTTCAACCACTTTTTTTTCAAAAGATGGAACAGGTATTTGTTTTCATAGTTAAGAGATCAAAGTAGCAGGGTGTGTGTGTGTGTGTGTGTGTGTGTGTGTGTGTGTGTGTGTGTGTGTGTCTATCTGTCTTTTTTTTTTTTTTTAATAGGAAATATGAAGCTTGGCCATTACAGGGCAGAAAATAAAAAAGAACTAGATTGTTCCTCACTGTCTTTATTCCCAGTCAGGCTAGTAGACCAGGTTACTTTTAAACTTCACATACCTGCAATCACGTAACTTCGATTTTTCTATCCTCTTACAAAGTTATGTCTAATGACACCAATACTATCTGCTTTGTGGTTTTGAAAGTTTTAAAACTCATCTTATTTGGTTTTCCAAGCAACTCTATGAGGTAAATAATATAAGAATTATTAACAAGCTTGATTTTTAGATAACAAAATGAACCAATGAGATTGAATTGCTTAAGGATTCATTTTGGGTTCTTTACATCTCCTAATCTCAGTGCAGTGTTCTTTTAACCATACTGTGCTATCTTTGTAAGAATGGTTTTTTCATATGTGTCAGTTATATAGTATTTCGATTAAATATTTCTGGACTCATTATTTTAACCTCAGTTAATACAGTAGTCTTCCCGTTTTGCTTGTTAATTATTATTTATATGGCAAATACTTACTCAACTGCTTCTATATTCTTGCATTACAAGATGCTAATGTAGACACAAATGTTAATAATTTATAGTTCTCTTCCTCGAAAAACCAAGTCTAGTGAGGGAGTTAGATTACATTTTAAACTGCTTTATTGAGGTATAACTGACATACAATAAATTGTATATTTTCAATTATACAATTAAGTAAGTTTTAACATACACCTTTTGCCCATGTTTTAATTGGGTGGTTTTTTGTTGTTGAGTTTTGAATGTACTTTATATATTTTGGATGCATATCAGCTATGTGTCTTTTAATTATCTTAACAGTGACTTTTGAAGATCAGAAGTTTCCAATTTCGAAGTTCAGTTTATTGTTCTTTTTGGTTTTGTATTTTCTAATTTGATTACTGTGGTTTTATAATTCATGTTAGTATGAACCCTCCAACTTATTCTTCTTTAGAGTTGTTTTGGTGAATTTTAGAATCAGTTTGTCAATGTCTATAGAAAAACTTGCTGGAATTTTAATTAAGAGTGCTTTGAATCTATAGATCAATTTGGGAAGAATTGACATTTTAGTTTGACACAGATGAAATATCTCTATGTTTAGGTTTTCTTTAAATTCAGTAATATTTTATGCTTTTCATTGTATACTTTTACATATTCTCAGATTTATTCCTAAGTATTTCATACTTTTTGTTGCTATTTTAAGTACATTTTTAAAATTTCAGTTTCTGATTGTTCCTTGCTACTGTATAGAAATGTAATTGATTTTCAGATTTCAATTTAATGTGTTATGTGCAGAGTACTGTTGAGCACAGAGAAGGAAAATCCAGCTCTACTTACAGTGTCAAGGAAGGCTAACACAAGAAACAACATGAATTTTTAAATTATTTTTTGATTTGTAGCTGAGTTTCTTATCCAGAATTCTAGATGAATTTATAGGATTTTAGTATATTTTAATTCTTTTAAAAATTATTTTTATGAAGCAATGTGCTAAGTAATAGATTGGAAACTATAGTATTGACTTCATGTCTTTTAAGTTTTATTATGGAAAATTTTAGTCATATATGAAAATATAATAGTATTTTTCTTAGCTTTAATATTTATATATATATTTGAATATTTGTGTGTATGAGAAATTTCAGACTTATAGAAAAATTTCAAGGATAATACAAGGAGTTTCCATATAGTCTTCACCCAGATTTACCAGTTTACATTTTTGCTCCATCTACTTTATCATTCTTTATTTTCTTTTCCTGAACTGTTTAAGAGTACATCGGAGACATTGTGCCTTTTTAACCCAAGTAGTTTGTTGTATTTTTTCTAAGAACTAGGATATGCTCCTTCATTAATACAGCACAGTTATCAAAATTAGAAAATTTAACATTGATAAAGTACCATTAGCTAATCTCTAGTCAATATTCTTCTAATCCTGTCAATTATTCTGTTATACACTTTGTCGCTCCCCGCCCCCCCACCCCCGCCCAAGTCTACAATCCAGTCCAGGATCAAACCTTAAATATAGTTGTCATGTATCTTTTAAACTGGACAGTTTCCCAACCTTTCCTTGGGTTTGTTAACCTTGATATTTTTAAAGTATATAAGCCAGTTACTTCATAGAATGTCTGTTATTTTGGAGTTTGCCCAATGTTTCTTCATAACTAGACTCAGTTTATTCGTTCTGGTAAGACTCCTTCTAAAGTGATGTGTCCTACTCAGTATATGTTTTAAGGAGGAAAATAATAACAACTTGTCCCAGTATTTGTGATATTAGGTGTTATGACTTGGTTAAGGTGGGATCTGCCTGGTTTCTCTACTGTCAAGTTACTCTTTTTGCCTTTGTAATTGATCTGTAATTATGTTTTTTACATACTTTGAAACTGTAAATATCGTGTCCTCATTAAACGTTCGCCCAGTAATTTTAGCAGATCTTGATAATTTTTTTAGCTTCATCATTGTTTTTACATTTAGGAGTTGGCACTACTTTAAGGAACTATTTTTCCCTTCTCTCTCATTTATGTATATTTGTTTATAAATATTTGTATAGGTATATAGATTCTTATTCAGTGGGTTATAATCCATTACTGTTATCTATTAGGATGCAAATTGTCCCAGATTTGATCAGTGGGAGCCCCTTCAAGTTAGCAATTGTGTCCCTTCGAACATGCCATCATTCTTTAATGCCCTTCCTTCTTTTTTTGGCACACAATAATGTTCTAGGCCCATCTTGTATATTCCCTGCCCCCGCTCTGGAATCAGCCATTTCTCCAAGGAGTTTTGGATTTTAGCTAGTTTTTAGAAATCAAGATTTGAATGCTCAGCATGCTTATTGCTACGAAGAGTGTCTTTGCTTCTATGCCCTCTCAGCAAACAGAGCTAGGATATGCATATTATACATACACATGCATACACATACATACACACGCACCTAACTGAATTCATATGGATATGAATTCCCATCCAACATTACAACATACATTCTCGTCTTCCCCTTTTCCATATTTGAAACTCACTTCCCTGACACTGTAAAATGTGACTCCCAGTGTCCTGAGTTTACTTTTTCATTTACTTAAATCGAGATACTCAAAAGGTGACATCATAACTTCCATGTCACTGCAAAAAGAAAACCTGTTAGGTAGAGTTCAGTATTTGTTTATCTCCCTCACGCCCTCCGGAGATAAATTTTATACACACCAAAGAACACAATGTTAAGTGTATAATTTGGTAAATTTTGGCAAATAGATATACCCTTATATCCCACATCCCTATCAAGACATAGAACAAAATGTCCATCACCCCCAGAAACTGTCATTCAGTTTCTGGTTAATCTCCATGACAGCCCCAGCAACAACAACAATTTTTATTTTTAATCATAAAGTAGGTTTGTCTTTTTATAATTTCATGTAAATTACTTAGTGTATACTCTTCTATGCCTCACTTCTTTTGCTCAGCATAGTGTATGAGATTTGTCTATGTTTTTGAGTGTATCACTGGTTCGTTCCTTTTTATTACTAGTAGTATTTGTATGATTATAACACTTGCTAATTACCTATTGATGGATATTTGGATTGTTTCTACTTTTATGCTCATGATGGTCTTTTTTATATGTCAACTTAGCTAGGCTAGAGGCCCCAGTTACTCAGTCAAACACTAATATAGGTGTTCTAAAGATATTTTGTAGATATAATTAAAATCCATAATCAGCTGACTTTAAGGAATGGAAATTATCCTATAGAATCTGGGAGGGTCTGATTCAGTCGAAAATTCTTAAGAGCAGTGCTAAGAGTTCACTGAAGAAGAAAGTCCTCCTGTGAACAGCAGCCGCAGCCTGTGCCTGAGGTTTCTAGTTCTTAAGACTTGCCTAGTCAACCTCAACAATTGAATAAGCCAATTCCTTGCAATAAATCTCTTAATATGTATCTCTTACTGGTTCTCTTTCTCTGCTTGAATCCTTACCATTATAAGACTATTATGAATAAAGCTGCCATTAACATTCTTGTATGTAGTTTTTGTGGACATGCATTTTCAATTTCTGTTAGGTAAATACCTAACTCATGGAATTTCTAGGTTAAAGATAGATATATGTTTAATTTTATAAGAAATTGCCGAATCATTTTCCAAAATTCTTGTCCATTTTATGTTCTAGTAGCAATATATGAGAATTCTGCTTGTTCTACATCCTTGTCAACATTAAATGTCATTCTTTTTGATTTTAGCCATTCAGGTAGGTATGTAGTGGTATATCGCAGTGCTCGTGATTTGTATTTCTCCGATGACTAGTTATGTTGACCAGTATTTCACATAAGCGTTAGCCAATTGTTTATCTTCCTCAGTAACGTTTATGTTCAAGTCTTTCACCTGTTGTTTTTATTATCGACTTATAGAAAGAAGTTCTTCAAATATTCTGAATACAAATCTTTGTTAGATATTTGTTTGCCAAATATTTTTACTCTGGTCTTGCCTAAGCATTTTCCTAAAGGTGTTTTAATGTTGATCTAATCTAGTTTATTAAAAAAAAATTATTGAGGTTACTATTTTCTTTATCCTGTCTAAGAAATTTTTACCTACCCTCATGTCATAAAACCATTCTCCTATGTTTTCTTCTAGAAATTTCATAGTTTTAGTTTTATGTTTGTTATCCCCTACAGATACCAAGGGACAACTAAAGTTTTCGGAGTCCAGATTTATACACAGATTTTTCAACTGTTCAGAGTGTGGCACCCTAATCCACCACCACCCCACCACATTGAATAATGCCAATAAGATCCTTAAAATTTATTCAGTTGAATTTTGTTTTTTAATAAATCTTAGCTGTAATGTTTTCACCATAAGTATGAAGTTAACTGTGAGTTTTTTTGTAGTGATCCTTAATAAGGTAGAGGAAGTTTCTTTTTATTCTGTTTTTCTGAGTTTTAATCATGAGTGGGTATTGAATTTTATCTTTCTTGCAATTTGATTTGATTACGTGCAGTTCTTTAATGTGTTAATATGATGAATTTCATTAATAGATTTTTCAAATGTTAAACCAAAATAAATGTACAGTTGTTATGTCTTTATGATGAATGAATCATTATGAAATATTCCTCTTCATCTTTCATAATACTCTCTGACTCAAAGTCATTTTTATCCATTATTAATAAAACTATACCCATTTTCTTATAATTAGTGTTTTCATGTTTCTTTCCTTTATAAGTTTCTCCCTCTTTTTCTTTTCTTACCCTTTTTTTAATAAGCAGTCCAGATTGGTCCTGTAGAGTTTCCCAGGGTTCTGAATTTTGCTGATTACAACTTCATGGTGGTATTTAATATGTTCCTCTATTCTCTGTCTGTAAATTGATAGTTAAATGTAGAGGCCATTTGTAACCTTGATCACATTTATCATTCTTTGTGTATAAAAGCCTCAGAGTTGTTTAAGTAAACTTGTAACAAATTAACCCAGCCCTAAAAAGGAAATGAATTTTGACAGTTCATAAATAGCATGTCATAATTTGATTTTGTGGGGTTTTTTGTTTTTATTAAATATGTTCTCTGTTTTTATAAATTTATATTTTTTCCCTGAATATGAAGTCTTTGTCATAAATATTTTCAGTCTCAGACCTTTATTATATGATAGTTCAGCTGCTTGAGTTAGTCTGTTTGCATTTTATTTACTGGCAAAATTAGGGCAGTTGTACTTAAAAAAATCATTAATCTTAGTTATCAATGTTGTTTTATTTCTTCATCTTTTTTTGTTTCTCTATTTTGTATGCCAGAGTATTATCTTGCTCAGGGTTTTCAGCTTTTCATTTTACTGTTTTTCTTTTATTCTTGAAAAATCAAGTGATTATTGGGTTGACCGTAGAAATTGGAATGAGTTTAGTTAAATAGGAGCAATTTTGACACCATTCCTCCTGACACGTGTTCAGATATGATGAATTAGAAATCTATGTTATATGGCAAGTTTGATGTATATTTTCATCATATTAATATTAATTATGCTTTTTTCCCTCCTTTTTCTCTCATATTATAATATTCTGGTTTTACAAAGCATTTTTGAAGTACCTTGCCCGTTGATAGACAAATCCTAGATTTGATTTTAATGACACTTTTCTTAGCAGAGAATGTCTTTATGTAAAATTTATTTTCTCAACAGTATGAACTAAATATTACCATCAGGTTACTGACATTGAAGAGAATGAACTTTTATAAAACAGTCTGTATGCTTTCCTTATAAAAGAAGGAAATGAGTATTATAGAGCATATTTTGTTTTCTGTATTGATTGAGACAATGTATGATAAACATTGTGGTCACCTTAGGAGACATCTTTTTTTTATTTATGGGAAAAAATAACATGTCATTAAGACCAATGGTTTTTTATTGTTTTTGTGTCTTAGTTGACATTTGCCAATAAGATATTTAAAGAAAGGAGGAATAAATTTGTTAATAAAGACCTTTTAAAAGATACAGCTTTTAAGAAAATATTTCTGAAAAATAATATTGGCAGATTACTTTTTTCAGGTACTGAACAGTACAGTGAATACACAGGTTATGCCGAAACATATCGTTGGGCTCGGAGCCATGAAGATGAGAGTGAAAGGTGAGTTTGTTTCTGAATTTCTGACTTTAGTATCACATGGCCAGAAACTAAGGAATGTGGCCTCATATATTCTGCCTCCCATTTATTCTTATTTCAGAAATTTAGCTTTCCTTTAAAATTCAGTATTATAGGTTCATTAGTAGTTAAAACAGTATTACCATATGCCAAAGGGAAGAACAGTGAAATAAAAGCCAAAAGTCTAAATCAAGAACAAGAAGGGTAGCACTTTCTACAGTTCTTTTACCTCTCAGCTGTCAATTGTAAGCAGCCAGTCGTGGTTAACTTCCAAGGCCAAACTTTTTAAGAATAGGACAATTTGCCTAATGCCACAGAACAGTTGACAGCAGGACTTACAGTGAACTTTGCTGCTGCTGTCTATTTTTTATTGAAATGTATTTTTACATGTCAACATCGTTGCTTCCCCACTAAATTGGTTGGCTGGAGGTGAATTTTTGTAGAAATAGTACCTGAAAAATGTGTGTGTGTGTGTGTGTGTGTGTGTGTGTGTGTGTGTGTGTGTGAAAGAACCATTGTGGCAGAAAGAATCAGTAGTTAACCATGTAACCATATTAATCTATTCTTTGTAATAATCTCAAGTCCTGCCTCGGGTCTCTTTCCCTTTGTTTTGGTTAAAATATGTGGTTGCAGTGATTATCTATGTAGATGTTGAAGTCTTCATAATTGTTTACTGACTGACATGAAGGTTTTTATTGCTATTCTTTAATGTAGAAAGTTGTTTGACATATTAATATATGCAAGTTTGTAAGAGCTGAAATATTTGGAATTTCATGTTTCCAAAATTATTCTCACCCAGTCCTTTCTATTTCCACAGGCACTGTGCTTTGCTGTCTTTGTCTTTTTAAAAATAATTTCACACAGTCAGCAATTGAGCACAGTAGGTAGAATGTTATACTGCATTGTTACACATTTTTTGTTAACACTTGACTTGGATAGTATATGGTAATGTTACATACCCAGTGACCTAGAGCAGGTCTTGCAGAACAAAGGATGAATAAGCTCTTGTTGAAATACAACTGCAATGTCTTAAGTATTAGAGGAAAACAAAGAACTAAGTTCCTTTTGTTTGCCACCAAGCCCTTTAACCTCCCTGAGACTCATTGTAAATGATATACCCATTTACAATATGTCATATTTGTTGTTGCTTTGTAATTTTTCATTTTGTTGGTTAATGCCTGGCCATCCACAATATGTATATGTCTTGGAATCTAAAAGGAAATAGTGTTTTCTGCCTTTCTGTTTTGCTGAGACCTATAGTCATGGGTTTGTTTGTTTCTTTTTAATATTTTAATCCTGTCAAAATCTCAGAAACCTGACCCTGTGAGGGTTTTACTTTGTGAGTGCCCTTCTCCATCTCTCACCTTTCCCTCATCTGTCCTGCCTTAGGGACAACTGGCAGCGGCGCAGCACTGAAATTGTCGCCATCGATGCCCTTCACTTCAGACGCTACCTCGACCAGTTTGTGCCTGAAAAAATGAGACGTGAGCTTAACAAGGTCAGTAACCTTATTTCTTAGTTCATCTGTCAGCTGTCATTATTTACTGCCATTTTATTAATGCTGAAATTAATGCTTTCTGGTAATTCTTGCAATGTCAGTGTATCTGGCCACAGCTCTCCTGATTTAATGGATCTGTCAGCTTGTACAAGATGTACTTTCCATTTCGTAATTGTTTGATTACTGATGCCAGATAGACTGTTGCTTGACATTAAGCCCCACACATGCATTTATCTCATCAAGTGCATTATCATTGTAAAACCATATGGAATGAATGAGCCTTGAAAATTTTTTTAGACCTACCCAATGATGTTTTCTCCGCAGGGTATGCTGTCAGAATTAAAATGGATAAGCTGTAAAAGTCAAATTAATATTGTTCTATTATAGGTAAGAATAATGTGTAAATTATTTACCGATTGGGTAATTTGACATTATGATGGAATCTATGATTTTCTATAACAGTGCTCTCATTTTATTTTTTTATTCCTATTGTTAGTTCAAATTTTCGCTACTGGTAACCATATCAAATTCTGTCATACAATAAAGTGTCAATACTGTTCTCCAGATTTAGGGTCTGACCAAAACAGTTGATATTTTCTTTAGTTCCTCAGATTACTCTCAAAAACAAAAAGACTAACCCAATTCTGAAAACTTGTTTCTTAACTCCCACGAGTAAGTTTTAGTTATGGGATTGTTTAAGATAATGAGATTTGTGGTTCTGCATAGTTACACATGTGCCAATCCCTACACAGACTTTTGATAATGACAGCAGACTGGATGTACCATTGCAAGGAGATTGGGAGTGCATGCGTGGCATTCAGTATATCATCTTTGCATCTTCTCCTGAGTTTTCTCTCTGCAATGCTCCACTTATTCCATCTGAACCACCTTGTCTTTCATATTGTTAGTGAAATAAACAACCAAATAATTCAAAAAGGCTTTTTCTTCACTTATAACTTAGTAGATATTATGAATATAATTACATTTATTATCTTCTATACTAATCTACTTGAGAATCTAATTTATTATTGGACATGTATTCTTATTTATAACTTATTAGTTTATTTTAATGTTTAACATTGTCAAAGAGATCTCATAAAAAGATTGAAGAATACATACACTGTTTTCCAAAGTTGTACTTAATATAAAGATATTGTTTATCTTTTTTTTAAAAGTAATTCTACTACCAGAAAGACTGTTACTTGATATATCAATAGTTATAATTTCTCCCTTTTACCTGACTCTGAAAGTTAAGAGATTTGCCTGAAGAATATCTTTTATTATATTCGATAATTTAAAATGTTAGCCTACTTCACTCTTGTCTTAAAGCAGTTGTCTCCAAACACATGTTTTTATTATGTAGTTATCAAATAGGATTAGAAGATTTATCTTTAGATTTCTAACAGATGTTACTTATGTAGCATGTATATGTAAATTTTTCACATGGTCATTGATACTAGAAGACATTTACGTAAGGAGTAGATAGTTTGGAGAGAAATATATGAAAAGGAAATGTGTTTAAGTATGATCCTATATTAACATAGATTTAAAGGTTCCTTTTTTATGGATAAAGTTTATATTCTCAAATACCTTCTGTAGAAGCTCGATCATTCACTTTTAGAAATTATCAATAAATATGATTTTAAAAGATAACCCTGGTCATACATAAGTTTTTTCATTTTTAAATTCCCCAGGGCCAATTGATGTTCTCTACATTTACTTGTATAGCACTAACCTTCAGTTTACCCATCCTCAAAAACACCAGAAATTTTTAAAATGTGAAACCTTGGTATATGTAAATAGTTTGTTAGTTGTGTTACTAACACTGAAAAATATTTGTAGAATGTAGTGTTCTTATGAGATAGATACACTTTATACCAAAAGAATGAGTCTTTAACCTTCAAACAGAAATTTTATTCCATTCAAGTTAGTCAGTGCTAGCACACTGCCTTGCTTATGGGAACTTCTCAAAAATATTTGTAAATGAGTGAGTTACTGCTTAATTAAACTTCTTACAAATTACTAATACAGTCTTTTTTTAACATAAACTTTTTAGACATAAATACATTATCTCAAATCACTCAGAATGTTACAACTTTATAAATATTTCCTAAATATTCTTAAAATGCTAAATAAAACCCAGTAAATCCAGTGTCAATTCAAGTGTGAAAACAGGTGTAACTGTATGAAGCAGATGAATTGATTTTTAGTATATAATAATGCAGTTCTCTCTTTGTTTTCAACCTGCCATTATTTATGTCACTATGCAGTTAAATCTGATTTATATTTCATAAAAGATTCAGTCAAATGCATGTAGAAACTTTTTAGAAATTGTATAGGTAACAATAGTAAGAGTAATCACTAACATTAAATGATTGCTAGGCACTCTACTTAGCATTTGAAATTCGATGTCCAATTTAATCCTAACCACTTAGGGAGGTGTAGACAGTGGTCTTATCTCTAAATTAGAGATAATGAACTGAACCTCAGGAATTTGACTAACTTGCTCCGGGTCACACTGGTAGGCAGTGAGAAAGCTAGGACTTGAATCCAGGTTCTCCTTCCTTCAAATTACTTTTTAAAAATTTAACTCCTCCCACATAGAAATTACTATAACTATATCTGTCTTTCTAGACTTTTTACCTGTTTCAGTCTTAAGTCATTAAGAATACTCCCTGTATTTGGTTAATAGATGATCTTCTACAAGCATGTATGTATGCATGGCTTAACTTTCTCTTTTAGTCATAATCCTGTACTGTGAGCAAGCTGCCATTTGAATGCTTTTCACAGTATCCTTTTCTGTGTGATTTTTTTTTTTCAAGGAAATTTGAGTTTTTTCCCCCTAGTTTATTTATTAAATTCCCATGAAACAAGGAAATACCACAGGTATAAAGTAGCCCATCAACACCTGGGCTCACTTTGAGAGAGCACCTAATTCAGGGCCTGGCACATGGAAAAGCATTTGATAAATGTATGTTTTTTTATTCACTACTATATTTGGAAATATTTGCTCTTTTAACAAAGAATTAGTTTTCTAATTCTTTAATTGAAAATGAAGAAAGCAGTAAATGATTTTATTACATGTCATTGACAACTTAGTTAGAAAACTAATCCAGATAACTTTGGGCCTTCTGAATTAAAGCATTCCATCATTTATTATTTGTACTTACCTATTAAAATAGAATTACAAATTTTAGTACAAGCAATGGGAAGTTTTCTATAAAATGAATAGCACAACTTGGAGAGAATATTAAATGTTTTACATTTCACTGTGTTTTGTCACACAGTTTAAAGCAGAAGCCTGTATTAAGTCACTTTAGAGATGACTTGCGCAATTTTTTTTTTTTTTCACATGCCAGAGAGAAAATTGGTGGGAATAGAAAAACTTATTTTTTCTAAATGAAGCAACAGAGCATCTTCAAAATTCAGTGTGGATTTTTGAACTCAAAGCGGTCTATCTGCTAGTTTTAGGCATTACTCACCAGATAATAGTAGAAAGGGCAATCCTACAAGGTGCTTTATTACCTCTGGAAATAGTCTGCTCCATTCAGGCTCCACCTATCCTGCAAGAAGAATTGGTTTTTAAAAAGAAGAATTAGTCTCCTTTTATCTAACTGATACTCAGAAGTAATGTTTAATCCTGTGAGAGATCAACTGGATGACATTCTAGAAGAGAATTATTTTTGTGGGCAGAAAGATTCTGACTCCAGTTTATAAAAGTGGCAAATAGCTCAGAAAGGAAAGAAAATCATCTGTGAAAAGTTGTGTTTAGCCATGTTAGATTCATTCAGGTAAAATTAAATAATGAATATATTTCATAGAGGCTTTTGGAATGGGTTTGTTATTAAATTAGAGCTTGAATAACAAAACCAGTTATTTCTAAGTTCAACATCTAATCATTTATAATCTTAAAGTATGAATTATTTTACTTTTTAAACAATGTTTCAAAATGTATCACTTTTAGTGGGTTTTCCATTAAGTCTTTCAATATATAGAATCAGAATAACCAGAGAGATATCTAATCTAATCCTTGATCTCATACATGAGGAAACCAAAGTCTGCATAATTCTTTCATTTTTTTTTTCCGGCTTTAATGAATTATAATAATAGACAATTAGTTGCTCGTATTTACTTTGTACAATTCAGTGAGGTTTTTTTTTTTTCAGTTATAGTTGGCATACAATAATATTTCAATTGTACAGCATAGTGATCAGAGATCCACATAACTTGCAAAGCAATCACCCCACTAAATCTAGTACCCTCTTCACCCTTACATATTTATTACAACATTATTAACCATCTTCCCCATGCTACACTCTACATCTCCATGTCTGCTCTGCCACTATCCATTTGTACCTCTTAATCCATTTGCCTTTTTTTTGCCATCCCCCCAACCAACCCCCTTCCCATGTAGCAGCCCTCAAAATATTCTCTGTATTTATGAGTTCATTTCCATTTTCGTTGTCGATTTTGTTCTTTAGATGCCACATGTATGTGAAATCAGGTGATATTTGTCTCTCTCTATCCAACTCATTTCATTCAGCACAATACCCTCTAGGTCCATCAAGGCAATATTTTTCCACCCCCTTCCTTTTAGTCTATCTGTGTCTTTTAACCTGAACTGAGTCTCTTGTAGGCAGCATATGTAGGGGCCTTGTTTTTTTTTATCCTTTCAGCTACTCTGTCTTTTGGTTGGAGCACTTAATTCTTTTCCATTTGAGGTATTTGTTGATAGGAATGTAGTTATAACCATTCTTTATTCCCGTTTTTGATACATGTTGTTTCTTCTTAAAGAAGTCCCTCCAACATTTCCTATAATACTGGCTTGGTGTTGAAATTCCATTAGCTTATTTTGTCTGGGAAGCTCTTTATCTGTCCTTCGACTCTAAATGATAGCTTTGCTGGATAAAGAATTCTTGGTCGTAGATCCTGGGTTTCCATCACTTTAGATATTTTGTGCCAAGCCCTTCTGTCCTGCGTGGTTTCTTTTGAGAAATCAGCTGCCAGTCTTATGGGTGCCCCCTTGTAGGCAACTAACTTCTTTTCTCCTGCTGCTTTTAAGAGTCTCTCTTTGTAGTTAACCTTTGGCATTTGTGTTATGATGTGTCTTGGTGTGGGCCTCTTTGGGTTCTTCTTTCTTGGGACTCTCTGAGCTTCCTGGGGTTGTATGTCTAGTTCCTTCACCAGGTGAGAGAAGTTTTCCATCATTATTTCTTCAAACAGCTCTTCAACATCTAGTTTGAATGGATATTTTGACATTTAATAATGTCTTATAGGCTCCTTAAATTATTATTATAGTCTTGGCTTCCTTTTTCTTGCCATTCGGATTGATTCTCCTTGGCTTCCCATCCTCTATGTCAGTGTTCTGATCCTCTTTTTTGTTTTTTTATCCACTCTGTTTATTCCATCTAATATACTCTTCATCTCAGATAATGTATTCCTCATTTCTGACAGATTCCCTTTTATAATTTCCATTTACATTTTTATGCTTTTTATCTTTTTGTTAAAGTCATCACTGAATTCATCTACACTTCCCCTAAGTTCATGGAGCACCTTTACAACCAGCGATTTGAACTCTGCATCTGTTAGATTGCTTGACTCCATTATTCCTGGATCTCTGTTTTGTTCTCTCATACGGTTTCTGCTTCTTTGTCTTCCCATTCGGCTGCCTTCTGTGTCTGCTTCTATGTACTAAGCAAAGCTCCTAAGTCTCCCGGTCTAATTAGTGCCTCTTTGTGTAGTAGGTGTCTAGTGGCACAGTCCTGAGAGGAGAGTTCAGCTGCAGGCCAAGTTTAGCCCCAGCCTGTGCCTCTCCAGGGCCACCTGTCAAGATTCAGCAAGCAATCCACAGATGCCGTGCTTATAGTTGCCTCAAGAAACCACACCAGAGACCAAGGCCAGCTGCCACCAGTGTGAGTCTTGGCACTGCTCAGCAAGGTGCACCTGACTAGCTGAGGACACACCTGGACGTGGCTTGGGTGTGGCCACAAGTTGTGGGAGGCGGAGTTTCAGGGAATCCCCTGGGCAGAGTGACCTCTGTTAACCAGTATGATGTTGTTTTAGCTATGGCAGCATTGAGTCCACACACTGGGAGGGGGAGGGCTGAACAGAGGAACAATGAATACTGCCTGCACTTCTGCCCAGGAGAGAGCCTCACCTCCATCCCTCACTCCGACAACTCGATGCCCCTCTGTAAGTCTCTGGTGCCCCCCAAGCAGCCAACCGGGCACTGATGCTCAGGGCCAAGAGGTCCGTCACCACGAAAGTCCATTTGTGGGCACAGCCCCTTTTAGAGGCATCTACAGCTGCTGGCTGCTGCTGCTGCTGCCGCAGCTTCTGTTCCACTCAGTCGCTTGGGACCAGGCAGCCTTCAGTCTTCGTCCCCTTCTACCTTCTACCATTGCAGGTTGATTAATTATTTCTCTTCCTAGTTATAGTGCTGTCGTCTGTATCCCAGGTGACTCTCCTTGTTTTTTGCTCCGTGTTTCTGTCACAACTTTGATTTGGTCACAACTTTGATTTGGTCGCAAGAGAGATGAACAAAGCCTATTTTACCTATGTGATTTGTTTTTTCAATTCTTTCATTTTATATTGCATTTTTAAAAAGCAAGATTGGTTTACTAACGTTACAATTATTTTTAAAGACAAAAATATCACCCATAATTCTACCTTTCAAATAGTTGTTTTCATTTGTAAAGATCTTTCTACATGAACAGTCCATTTCATATTAAAATGTTCAAAAGTTACTTACAATTTTGTATTTACTTATTTAATTTAAGCATGTATTATAAATATTTTAATTACTTTCTAATAATCTTCATAATGTGTTTAATACTCACGAAATTGGTTGGATTGATATACTCAATTACTTTGTGAACAATTAGGTAGTTCCAAGTTTTTCTCTATTATACATAGTATAGTAATAAACATATTTATACTGTTGCTATTTAATCGAAAGTAATTTACAAAGTTATTACTGAATCTGAAGATAATTTTAAGCCTCCTAATTAATATCATTTTATTATAGTCTAAAGATTTTTTTAATTTGTTTATTTTTATTTTAAATATAGTTGGTATACATTATTAAATTAGTTATACTAGTTTCAGGTGTATAATATAGTAATTTGACATTTTTATACCTTACCGGTGATCACACCACCAATTCTAGTCATCATGCTAACTTAACACAATATTATTGGTTATATTCGCAAGATTCTTAAGGATTTTTAAAATATTTTTGTTTTTAAGAAATTACAATATTCTAAAAGCTCAGGACATCAGTATCAGTACCAGCTACGTATTAATTTAAGTTAAACAATTATTGTAGATTGACTTCATATTAACTAAGCAACTCTTTAAGAACAGTATTTGTTAAATTATTAATCTAGCAAACAGTATAATATATTCACAGTATGTGAAGATGTAGTTTAATTGCATCTCCTTGGGCCTGCTAAAATTAATGTTGAAGACTCAGTTCTTACTTAAGGTTATATATGCTCATGCATGTCCATGCATGGATGTTTATGACTATTCCCCTGAGTACTAGCTGTTTCCTGGGCCCAGTTCTGGGCCTCTTGGAATTTTGCAACTGTTTTCTTTGCTTCTTTCTACATCACTATCTTCAGTTCTTCCTGGCTGGGCTCTAGGTTTTAATTTTAGATACCAATATTTTCCTCCTGCCTCTTGCTTCTTAAAGCTCTCTTTTGAAATTTTCAGGACTCCAAAATTATCTTCCCTCTCTTTCCATCAAAACTCATTCTGAGATATGAGTTTTCATTGATATTTTCTACTTACTGTCCTGAGGTATAAATGCTTTCTTTTTTACCCCCCGTTTAAAGTTGTTAGTTGTTTAACTAACTCTGTCATTGGGGAATGTCATGTCAGTTCATAACTAAAGCTTGAGCTGGCTTTCTTTGAAGTCTTACTGTACTGAGAAATCTCTTCAAGTGTTCTGACTCTAGGCAGAGAAAAAGTATGTATTGCCTGTGGGGAACTCTTGAGAGCTCTTAGTACCTTACCCTATGAAGTTAAGAACTTTGCAACTCTTTTTAGGTCTCTGTCCTAATCCAGTCTTTGTTTTTTCAGTTACTCCTGTAAAAGGAAGGGATTCCCTGATTAGTGGCCCTGACCTCATATCTAGCATTTGAGGGATCCTTCTTACTGGAGAATAGAAAAGCATGGGTTGTCTCTCTAAAGGGGATTCATACGAGCTTGCTGCTTTTTTCCTATTTCTGACCTTGGAAATGCTTGCCTTTAACAAAAATAAAAGAATTTTGTATTTAATTATAAAAAGTTATGCTTTATATCTAATTACTATGTAATTATTTTATATCATTTAATTTCTATCTTGCTAATTTTCAAAGTTTGATTTTATTTGATGAAAACACCAAGTGCAGGTTAATTTCATTTTTATTGTTTGTTCTAGTTATGGCTGTTTTTTAAGATAGACTTTTTTTGGTAAAATTGGCTAATACTTTATATTAGATTTTGCTTCTAATAATCTAAATACTTCAAATTCTCTGTTGTTAGGCTTTATTTTCACTAAGCTATTTTTGCTCATTAAAGTTAGCCCAGACAGCAGTGAGGAAGAAACTAAACCATTCTGACAGTATAAAACAGAAATGACACAAAACTAGGAAGCTAAGAAATCTTCCTCCTGATTTTGGCATGGTAGGAGAATTTGATAGGAAATCAAGTGGCAGAGTTATATATTCCAACAGTGAGTTTGTTCTCCCTTTTGTTGGCATAAAGCAAAGAGGTTGTATCTTTCAAGAACCTGCTAAAAAAGTTGAGGTCTTTGATATTTTTTTACCTGAAAGAGTTTTTCAGATGCTTCATACATCTGGTTATACATGTAATTTATGAGTAATGGTCTGGTAACGACTTGTAATTAATATCTGTCAAGATTTACAGCCTAGGAGAGGGTGGAAGGAATAGCCTTGTTAATTTACCCAGACAGTGTATAAATTTTTTATACCTTTGTGGAAACTTCAGAGAGCAATTTGCTATATTTCTGTGTGGTTTTCATAGAGCATCTTTATTCTTGCTTTTTCCTTGGGAACATTTGTCACAGATCATTCCTTTTATTTTATTTTATTTACTATTATTCATAAGCTATATTTTAGGCTTCCTGTTGTACTTGACAGAGCCAAGGGAAGATTTGCTTGGCTATTATATACAACTTCTAAATATAGTCTGATAGTTTTAAAAAACTAAAAACCCTTAAGAGGCAGAAAAACCAACTAGACCGATAGCAAAGAAATGGAAATCAGAAACTCTAGAGCCTTAAACTGCAGTCTTCTCATATACAAAATGAACTGTTCATGTAATTAATACTTAGCATCCTTGGGATATATTGTTATTTTCTCAGGTTACTGGCCAATTTTTAAATATTCTGTAAAACAGAGCTGTGAAACTAGAAAATCTTGGAGCTGGAAGGGATCCTAAGGTTATTTTGTAACTAGGTGTAGGAATTCCTTTTGCATATAATTGCTTGTTCATTGGTAAGCATTTCAATGGCAGGAAGCACATTTAAATCTAATCCTAGTTATTAATCTAGTCCCAATAATTCAAAGAGCGAGTGCTGAGGAAGCATGATAGTAATAATTCTTTACCTTAATGAAAAAATGGTGATCAGATGCATTCTAATAAAACAGTGTCTTAAGTGTCTTTCCTGGTAGTTTGTAATTGTGGTACTATCAGTTCTTGAAATATCTCTGATATCTCTTTCTGTGTTTGAATCAGAAAAAAGAAACAGACTGTATTGGTTCAAGAGCTTTGATTTGACCAGCATCAAAGCAAATAAATATTAGAATTGATCATGTCTTACTGTCCTCCATGTATAATCCTACAATTTTCTACTTTCCCCCTCTACTTTGGCCCCTAAGAAAGAAAGGAAAGATAACACAAGCTTGATCATGGATAGTGATCCAAGTACATCAGTAAAAACGCCTGTTAGTGTCTAGCCATTCATGTGCTTTGATGTTTCTTTCATCCTGCAGGCTTACTGTGGATTTCTCCGTCCTGGAGTTTCTTCAGAGAATCTTTCTGCAGTGGCCACAGGAAACTGGGGCTGCGGTGCCTTTGGGGGTGATGCTAGATTAAAAGGTGAGTAGATAAATTGTTATAAGGATAATAGCATTCTGATTTGGTGGAAAAGTTAGTTCTACAAACTGGAATTCTAATGTTTTATCAGAAAAAACCACAAAGATCTAAGATAAGAGAAAAAGAATACTTGACACCATCCTCTTTTTCTTAGTGTTTAAAGAAATTCTTATTTTCATTTGCTATTTCCCTTCAGAGATCACTTATTTCTCTGATCTACCAGACACAGTATTTAGAATAGAGAGAGGGAAGAGTCCAAAATGACTTTGAAGTTTCAAACCGAAACACCCACTCAGGTGCATTTCTTCACATAAGTGATTTTGTGGACAGAGCTATTTCGTTGACTCATTCGCTTATCAAACTTACTGTGCATTAGCTGTGCACTGGGCACTGTGGTTGGCTCTGAGAATACAAAGATGAATAAGATGTGGTCCCTGCTTTGGAATTCATAGTCTAGCATATGAAAGAGAGGCATAGGCAAATGTAGCACACAGTAATAGAAGTTTACAGTGTGTGGGAGTATAGCTTGAGAGAGCTGCATGAATGACATAGATAAGAAGGCCTTTAGGTACCCAAGGATAAACATTTCTTGAATTTTATTATTTGTGGTATTAAAAAATCACAAAACCTTATCAACAAAGCTATGGGCTACCTTATGACATTTGCTCTATTCTCAAAATTATTAGTTATAGAAAATAGTATTATATCATTACTTAGGATGGCTACAGGTCTGACACAAACTGCAATACAATCCTGATACTAACTACCTAGAGTTAGCATATACCTCGCAGGTTAAAGGCAGAGTCCTCCACAGGATTGCCCCTATTTCAGGCTCTAGCCAAAAGTCTAGGGTTGAGGTAGGTGTTACCCCTGGCCACCCATGCATCTGACCAACTGGCTACCAATTTGGCAAGTTCACATGATTCCCCTCAGGTTTGATAATTTACTAAAGTGATTCACAGAACTCAGGAAGGTGCTATTACAATTTTATTATAAAGGTACACATAGGGTGAGATCTGAGAGCTACTACAAAGCATCCATGTCCTCTCCTGGTGATGTCAGGTCAGTCACTCTCACAGCACATCAATGTGTTTGCCAACCAAGAAGCTCCACTGACCTTTGGTGTCCAAAGTTATTATTGGGACTTCGTACATAGTCATCATTGGATTGTTTGACCTTTTGTATCCAAAGTTTTTATTAGGATTTTGTGCATAGGCATCATTGGATTGTTGGCCACATCAGTAAACTTCATTTCCAGCCTTCCCTTTACTCCTTGGAGGTCAATAGCTGAAAATCTCAATGCTGAAGCTATCAAGGGGCCTACTAGGAGTCACCTCATTATCATAATAAAGACACTCACTCAGGGAATTCCAAGAGTTTTCGAAGCTTCTGCCAGGAACCCAGGACTAAGACCAGACAAATTCTTTGTTATATTACACTTATCAGCGTAACAAGAAAACAAAGCAAACGTAAAAGAGCCAGCTGGCCTTGGTAGTCAAACTGGATGTAAATAAATTCCATCATGTTGAAAATAGAATAGTTGAGTCTGTCTTAATTTATGAGTCTTATTTTTGTAAAAATCACACATCATATTTTAAATCCAGAAAGTTATCATTAAGTATGTGAAAATCACCAGAATTCACTGTTAACTTTCTGGTGACTATCTTTTCTGACAATTCTATGTCACGATCTGTGTAACCATTTAACATTAATAGGATAACACCATATATTCTATGCTGTAACTTACTCACTTTGAAAATCACACAGTCTCATGGATGGCTTTCATTACCCATAAGTGCAGATCTACTGTTGACATTTTTAAATAGCTACATGCCTTTCTGTTTTATGTACATATACCATAGTTTATTTTACTGATTCTCTATTCATAGATAATTGATTTATTTTCTTTATATTTTAAGCAATACTATAGCATATAATTACATGTTTTATATAATCGTTTTCTTAGGATTAAGACTAGAAGTAAGATTAATGATTCAAAGGATATATATACTTTATATTTTGATACTTGTTGCAAATTGTCCTCCTGAAAGACTGTATCGAATTCCATTGTCTTCCTTGCATAGGCAACCTCACAAAGAAGGGAGTGTCGAACTTTTTACTTTCTCTGAGGTTCAATAATTTTTATATGTTTATTGGCCATTTTTACTTGTTTTGTGAATTGTTTTTTCCCATCTTCTGCCCATTTAGCTCTTAGAGAGTTGTTTTGATTTTTCATTGGCTGGTAATAACTCTTTGTATATTAAGGAATATTAATTATTAACTATCACATGTTGCAGGTATTTTTCTCAGTTCTTTCATTTATTTCAGTCTGTTGGGTTATTGTCATATGGAATTAATTTTTATGTGTTCAGATTTTTTGTGGTATGCTTAAAAAATCTTTTCTGTTTCTTCATTCTTAAGAGTTTTGTCCACATTTTCTTCATATTCAAAAACAAAAACTGCATCTATTTTCAGTGTTTTGAAAGTCTATAGAAAAAGGATTTCTGGTTTTTATTTTATGAAATTCTTTGTCATCCTGAATTTGTTTGAGGAAACCTGTTTTTCACTCTGGACTTATTGATCTTGTGACAGACACTTTTTTCTGTTGTCTCTTAAGTAAAATGAATGAGTACGTTCATGTCATGAATCCAGAAACCAGGTCTGCCATAAGCCTTGGTCATTTGTGATGGACAATTTGGGAAGCTTTATAAATGCGTTTGTTTTATTTCTTTTCTTTATGATACAGAGTTCAGACTGCTACTTTGCTTCCTCTGGTGACTAACAAGCATAGTACAAAACTTTGCATTGTATAGTTCATTTTTGCAATTATCGAGATTTAAACTTTGGAGTGACTTTTGACCATTTTGTCTTCTTTATTTGCTTGAATAATCATAAAAATTGTAAGCAGTCATAATGTCCTTGGGTGGGGGATTGTTTACTAAAAGTGATTTTGAACAGAAAGAAGTTTGGTATATCTCTGTAATGAAATATTATGCAGGCATTATTATTAACTATTGCAGAAATATAACTGCTGATATGGAAGGATGTTTTTGGAATCTGCCAAATTGGGAGGAAATGCACAATCTATGTAATATAAACCTTTTAAAAATTAAATTATGAGCATAAAATCTTATACACATATTTAAGATTCTCTACGTTTTATCTGTTTATGTGCAAAGGTCAGTTGTGGTCTTGAGGTGAGGGATATAGATGTTCTTTATTTTCTTTTTAATCTGTATTTTTCTGTTGTAAGCATACATTGTTTTTGTTAAAATCAAAAAAACTTCTGGCAACAGACATTGGGAGCATTGTGCTAAGTGAAATGAGTAAGACATAGAAAGACAGATACCATATAATCTTACTTACATGTGGAATCTAAAAAAAATAAACAAAACACCAAACTTGTAGATAGAAAGAACAGATTGGTGGTTGCCAGGGGTTGGAGGTTGGGGTGAAACTGGTGAAGGGAGTCAGAAGGTACAGACTTCTAGTTATAAAATGAATGAATCATGGGGATGTAATATAACATGGCAACTATAGTTAATAATACCATATTGTATTTTTGAAAGTTGGTAAGAGTAGACATTAAAAGTTCTCATTCCGAGAAAAAAATTTTTGTAACTATGCATGGTGATGAATGTTAACTAGATGTAATGTGGTCATCATTTCTCAGTATATTCAAATATCAAATCATTATGTTTTACACCTAAAACTAACATAATATTATAATATAATATGTCATATCTCAGTTGTTTACAACATGTCCTTGGGTTTAGAGAGGCTTTTGTGAATTCGACCTCAAAGGCAAGGGAAATAAAAACAAAATTAAACGAATAGGACTACATCAAATTAAAAAACTACTGCACAGCAAAAGAAACCATCAGCAAACAAAAGAGGCAACCAACTGAATGGGAGAAGATATTTGCAGCTTCCAATAAGGAGCCAATATCCAAATATACAAAGAATTCAACAATTAAAAAACCAAACTCTTTAATTAAAAAGTGGTCAGAGCACCTGAACAGACACTTCTCCCAAGAAGACATAAATGGACATATAAAACAATGCTCAGTTTCATTAGCTATTACGGAAATGCAAATCAAAACCACAATGAGATACCATGTCACACCTATTAGAATAGCTGACATCAACAGGACAAATAATAAAAAGTATCGGAGAGGTGGAGAAAAAGGAACCCTCAAACACTGCTGGTGAGAATGTAAATTGGTACAGCCACTATGGAAAACAGTATGGAGCTTCCTCAAAAAAATCAGTATAGAGTTATCTTATGACCCAGCAATCTTTTTTCTGGATGTCTATGCAAAAAACTTGAAAACACTTACCCATAAAAGATGTTCATTGCAGCATTATTCACAGTGGCCAAGACATAGAAACAACTAAAATGCCCTTTGGTAGATAATTGTATAAAGAAAATGTGGTATGTATATACAATGGAATATTATTCAGCCATAAGACAAAATGAAACACTACCATTTGCCACAACATGGATGGATCTTGAGAGTGTTATGCTAAGCAAAATAAGTCAGGCAGAAACAGTTGAGAACCATATGATTTCACTTATATATGGGATATAAAACTGAAAGCAACAAATGCACCAGATGAACAAACTCATGAACACGGACAACAGTTTGGTGGTTACCAGAGGGAAAGGGAGGAAGCAAGGCAGTAGAAAAGGGGTTAAATACACGGTGACAAAAGGAAATTTAACTTTGGGTGGTGAACACACAATGCAGTATACATATGACACATTATTGAATTGTACACTTGAAACCTATATAATTTTTTAACCAATGTCACCACAATAAATTGAATTTTTTAAAAAAAAAAAATGAGTTAAAAATGTCAACCATCTGACTGGTATAAGCCCCTCTTTTACAAGACTACCTTCTCATTAGCTATATTGCAGACATGTGCAAAGGGGCACTTAAATCCTAGATTAATTTCCAGAAGAAGAGAAAACCAAGAAAGATGTTTGCTAATAAACCACTACTAAGGAGATAGAGCAGTTGCATAAAGAAAAATCAGAGGCTATGGTCCAAGTCAGTGTAGCAATAGATGATCAAATGTTGGACAACTAAAACCCTCTGAGAGAAGATAAACACGGGGCCAATAGTAACTTTTTCTCTACTGGCCAGCTTTCTCATGAAGACTCTTCTAATGCTATCAGCTGCTATCCCTACCTTATAAAAGAAGGAAGGGAGGATAGTTTTTTTAAAAATTATGAAGGGAGAACTCAGGAATGTGTAAATTCATAAACTTGTATTTCTTTAGAAATAAGGCTAAATATTTTTAATATGCTTGTTGTCTAACTGTGCATAAGTTGTACAATTTATTACAATTTAATTTTGAATTGCTTTCATTGTATATTATACTTATAGCTATTCATAGAATACTTTCCATACATTCATTCATACAACAGATGCTTATTAACAACTTTCTTCCCCAGGCAACCAATGGCCCTAGGAACCAAAAGGTAGGATAGAAGAGACATGAGGAAGAGGGAGGAGCTTGGTGCCTGTCCACTAGCAGCAGCCGGTTACCTCCTGCACACCAGTATTAACAAAGGGTCTCTCTCTGACCTCCTGACCTTCCATCTTTTTGAGTATGCTGTGGAGGCCCATGGAAAAGCTTCTGAGTGATTGTAAACTTTACTTATTTCTGTGGTCCTAACTATTCCAAAGTGACCGCCTAGTCCACACTTGGCTTTTAAAATTTTGTTAGTTTTAGCTAATTTATTCTCACCCATTTGTATGGTGGCCACCTCTTTCTCCTGTGCTCTTTCGAAGATAATAGTTTCTGTTTCATCTCTTGGAGGGGCTTGTCATGCCAAAGTGGCCTTGTAAACTCAGTTCCCTGGTAGACTCATGAAAAGTTACGATTCCATAGATCACTTTTCCTTTTCTCATTGTTAAGGTAGAAGCAGTGTTTTTTTGGTTTTGAGTTTTTTGTTTTGTTTTGATTTAGGTTTGTTTTTTGCAACTTTATTCATTTCATCTCAGTAGAGACAGTGGTGTGGGCTCCTGCCCTAAGTGTACACCAGGACTCCTTTGTTTAAAACTTCTGTGGAAATACTCTAATTTGAACAACTTAGATCACTTTCCCATCACTTGGACCAAATCGTTGTAGCCCATGAGTCAGTAAACACTGGATACATCTCCTAATGAGATCAATAGAATTTCTAGTTGGTTTTTATTACATGTTTACATTCAACAAAAAGTTTTCTGAGATCATAGAAATTTATTTATAAATGAGCTTTCTTTTATACCTTATGTCCCATTTATATCAAACCTAAATGATGTTTTCACTAGTTATTTTGCTATGTGCAATCAAGATAGCTAAAATCCAGAAAAACCATTGTTCTAGAGAAGATGTGAACCCGAACAATGCTAATAAATCATTTTCTACCTTGCTGTGGTTGTCCTAGCTTATCACTTTGGTTTTGGGGTTTGTGGAAAGTCCGGTTGTGGAAGCAGGGAAAGAGTGACTCAAAAAAAGTAGAAGGTAGAGGAATAGAATTATTAGGCCAGGTTACCCCAATTTGTCTGCCACAGGTTCCTCTTTCCTTTGCTTCCTTCTGTCAGAACAGTCTCTATTTTTCTCAGCTTTGCTTCTACATACTTGAGTAAAATATCCCTTCCTTAACATTTCTGCTTTGTTCTCATCAGTAGGGCCCAGTGCCTAGAATGGAGTCTTGTATGGTAGTGCATTCAAAGTGTCTAGTAAGCAGAATGGTTATCAGCACCTTGGAGATGTCACTGAATGAGTGGATCTGGGAAAGGGCTTTGGGAATTTTTTTTAACTCTGGGAGTTGCTGGTGTTCAGCCGTGTGTAATAAACGCCACATTCTCTTTTTAGTTTGCATAATTATCCTTCAGTTTATAGCCTCATTTTTAAGATGAAGAGACCAAGGTTTGTAGAGAAGCTAATAAACCTGCCCAAAGAGAACCACTTACTAGTCACATTTAAACTTGGCCTAACTTCCTCAAAAACCAATATATGTTGTTGTTAAACATGTTCAATGCAGTGTGTGTTGTAGGGATTATACTAAATGTTTTTCTTTACATGTATTAGCTTATAACAGCCTTTTAGGTAGGTTTTATTTTTACCTTTATAGGTGGGATAACTGAGACAGAGAGAGATAAGTAACTAGCCTGGAATCACGGGGATATCAAGTGGCACTGCTAGGATTCAAACCAGGATTAATCCCCAAGAGCCCAGTGTATGTGCTCTTGCTATTTAATCTAATCTTTATTGACCACAAACTGTATCTGGATGAAGATTTGAGAATTAGCATTCTAGAGATTGTGGTTGAATTCTTGTAGGGGGGAAACAAAGCAGATGAAAGGACCAAAGATTGAGCCTTTGGTAATATCTACTGTGGGTTTGGTGGGTGGGGACTGGGGTAGGCAAGTGGTGTCAATATTAAAAACAGAAGCCAGAGCACAAGATAATTAGGGAATAAGATTGGCCTGGAAGAGTGAACTAAAAGCTTTTGGGGCTGGCAGCAGTGCTTACACTTTCAGGATAATGGGGGCATGAGAGCTCCCAAAACACGTTGGGTTTCATTAGAAAGACTTCAGTAGTACTTTCAAATCTATACTATTTTAGCCTGCTTGCAGACCTACATTTAAATAATGTAAATAAAAAATTCGAGGCGATTCATCTGATTGGCATATGGTAAGTTCGCTTGGAATAGAACAGATTGACTGGCATTTCAACTTTTCAGCATAGTGATGAGGGTGCAAGTCCTTCAATCAGACTGCCGGGGTTTGAATCTTACCTCCATAGTTTTCTGGCTCTGTACTTGTAGATAAATTACCCCTTTGGTGCCTGTATTTCTTTATTTTCAAAATGGAGATAGATAATACTGATATTTACCTCATTCAGTTTCTCTAAGGATTGAGTTAATCATAAATCTTGAGTTTGTGCTTAGAAAGTTACTAGAACTGTTAAGCATTCCGTATTAGCAGTTGTTATTAATTTTATATGTTAATGGTCTTAAACCACACCTGTGGTGTGAGTATCCATCATTTTACTAATTTTTTTTTTGATTCATCTGTTGCAGGAAGACACTGTGAATTGTTTTTTGATGTTATTCATATTTATTTGAATTTCTTTCATAGCTTAACATTGATGCCAGAAAGAAAATTAAAACCAAGCTCCCTGCAGGTTAATTTAAGTAATTATTTTGGCACCTAGTTGTGTTTGATGTTAGAATTTGATACTTTTATATTATACTTGGAGTCAGTCCACAATACCTATTAGATTTATGATACAAGAGAGTTCACTTAAGTCATAAGACATAATTCTCTAGATTTACAGAGGTCTTGGAGATGCAGATAGTGAGGTCTGAATTCAGTTCTGTTTAAAATGATCTTGTGTGATTACTGATTTATCTAGATTTAAGAGTAATATCTATTTCTGAAAATTTTATTTATGTATTTATAGCAAGGGGAAAATTATAGCAGAAATTATGGAATTCTACACTCCGAAAGAGTCTTTAGGGATCCAATTGAACTTCATTACATAGCTGGGGGAAATTCCGGAAAGAGAGTTAAGTGACTTGGCTAGTCATAGAGCTAGATAGCTAGCAGAAGGGTGAGCACTGAACTAGGTCTCCTGTCTCCAGTTCCAGCATGCTTATGTTAGTGTGTACCCAAACAGAAACAGATGTGAAATTAAGATTGTAATGTGAATTGGTTTCTCTTATTAGGATCTAGCCTTTTTTTGGTAGCACCGTCTAGCTTAGCTCTAAGAGCATATCCACAGGGACAAAATTGCCTGGGAAACATTTAAAAAATAAATTGGGAGATAAATTTTAAATGCTTTTATTAATATTTCATATTCATAAATTACAAATGACCAGTTATCTAGTATTTCTATATATAAGGAGGAAGTAGGACTATAAGGACATTTCTTGGGTCTCCCTCCCCTTTTTTAAATAGGAAATTTGACTTAAAGTCAAATTTTCATTCAAACAAAAAGATTGGTAAAGGTAGGCGACGATTCATTGGTTTTCATTTTTATGTGTAGTTTAAGTTAATTAGGAACCTTTTGAAATTTAGTGTACTGAAGCTTTAATATATACGTAAGTTGGTTGAGCAGTTTTAATTAAGATATCTCTATTTTGAGATTAATTACTTTCAATACTTTGAGATTAATGAGGCCTAGTCATGGTACTTCACATGTTGTGGGTACTCAATAAATATTAGTTTGGAAATTAGGACAGACTTTGATATTTTAGGATCTCACATGTAGTGTAATGTCTTAGATTCTTTCTCAAATCTGGGGATGCTCAACCGTGTCAAATTTACAAGTTAAATTTAAAAATATTTTTCCTTTCTTACATAAGTTTATAAACTTCTTATTTGCAAATAATTTCAAATTTATCAAAGTTACAAAAAATAAAATTAACACCTCTGTGTATATACATATACTGTATCTACATACACACAATTTTTTTCTGAACCATTTGAGCTTAAGTTATAACATTATGCCCATTTCCTACATACTTCAATGTTTCTTAAGAAGAAAATATTTTCTTATACAAACACATTATAGTTATTATGTTCATAATTATACATCGATAGAATATTATCTACTCTTATTATCTATGTTCCAATTTTGTTAGGTGCCTTAATAAAACCATTTATAGCCCTTTTGCCCTCCAGTACTGGGTCTAGAATCAGGTTTTGCATTTAATTGTCACGTCTTTTGCCTCCTTCTGAATCTAGAGTATTTCCACAGGCATTCTTTGCCTTTTATGACATCAACATGTTTGAAAAATAAAATGTTCCTTGAGTTTGTCTGCTGTTTCTTCATAATTAGGTTGAGGTTATGCATTGTTGGTTAGAGCACTATATAGGGGATAGTGTTTAAAGGCACTTTATGACCATCTGACCACATTGGTGATGTTAATTTCGATCACGCAGTCAAGGAGTTGTCTGATCTCTCCACTGTATAGACAGTGAGTTTTTTTTTTTCTTGTAGCTAATAAGTAGTCTATGGAAAGACACTTGCAAAATTTCCCTTAGATTTAGCATCCTTTAATGATTTTTGCCTGATTCAATCTTTACCATGATGGTTGCAAAGAGAGAATTATCTCGTTCTCACACTTCCTCCACAATTCTTGGTTAGTTTTTGGCTTTTTTCTGTGAGCAAGAGCCCTCTTTCCTCTCCTCTTATTTATTTACTATGTATTATTGGTGTGGATTCAGAAATTCATATTTTTTCAATGGTTTGTAACTTATTATTTTACTTAATATTTTGGTACTTAGCTTGTCCAGATTTGGCTAGTAGAAGCTTCTTCAAATTGCCTCCTGTATAGCCTTGTAACAAGCTCCCATCAATTTTTCCCCCATCTTTTTTTTTCTTTTAGCATTTCTTTACTCTCTGGTATTGCAAAATATTTTGGGCTTGTCTTGTACCTATCCTGTCCAAACCATGGAATCAGGCATCTCCCTGAGTTCCAGTTCCTGTTAAGGAAAATAGTATTAGATACCAATATCTGGGCACAAGGTGTGTTCATTGCTACTGGGATGTCTCTTCTTTTTTGTTTTTTCAGCAGACAGAATATAAAAATATCTTCCTCAGAGCTTGCTCGCTCTCACTCTCTCTTCTCTTCTCTCTCTCTCTCTCTGTCTCTCACACACACACACACACACACACACACACACACACACACACAGATTTTAGATGTCAAGAGTATACATCAGTGTCTTCCATTTCAATACGTCCCCTTGAGTTTTTTTGTCTTTTCCTGTTCCATATTTGTGTGTCCTCCCATAGAGCAAACCCCAGCTCCCAACAATATCAATACATTGCCTCATTTGCTCAATCCTGAAAGATAGTTAAAAATACTTTCAGAATTGCTTTGGTAAGAAAACCTAGCAAAAAGGGTCAGGGATTTGTTTGTAATTCTTTCCCTCTTGCCGAAGACTAAGGGTACATTAGTCAAATACTGTGTTCATAAGTTGCTTTCTTTCATCCTTTCCTTTTTCCTTCCCCTTCAGTGTTTTTATGTTGTTATTTTAAAATAAAATGGGGCTCATTTGTTTTAGTTTACTTTCAGTTGTAGATTCCGTCCCACTTCCATTTTTATTGTTTCAATTTTATTTTTGAATATGTAGAATGTTAACATCCTCTCAAAAATAAAAACTATACAAAACTTATCCTGATTTAGACTACTACCCCCTGTATTTATAGAGGAAAAAAATACATCTAGCAAAAGGGCATTTATTGTACCTATGTTCAGTTTTGTTAAATACATTTTGTCTATTCAGATGATGATTATAAAATAATTTTTGGAAACATACTTGAGGCTCAGTGATTTGTAACTTAGATTCCTGGGGACAATGATTCTAAATGATTTTCCCATTGCAGCACACCAGAGTTACTGTCCAGTGTTTTCAGTAGCATTCATTCCATGCTGCAATGATTGGGTAGAGATGGGAGTGCAAGAGGGATGAGGGTGTGCTGTCTAACCCACTTTGAGCTTTCTCATTGCTGTAGGTTTAATGAGACCATTAGAACCCTGTAAGTACATTGGTCAGGGAAAGTCACAGAGACTCCTGTGATACAAAAGACCAGTGACTATATTATAAGATAAAATAATTAAATCAAGTAAGCCAACACAAAATTTTAGTTCCAGATTAATATAAGCAAGAAAATACCACCTTAGTGCCTTGACCGTACTACCACAAAAGCACCTTCCTTTGTTTTCCTACAAAGGTGCTTGAGTGGGGATTCTGTGCGCTAATGAGATCTCAGTAGTATGTCTGAAAAGTCATAAAACTAGATAATTTATACTCATCCTGTATTTGCCATTTCTAATACTGTATATGTTAGGTTTATAAATCTTTAATGTAGGATTAAAGCTGTGGTGTACCAGCTATAATTTAGCCGGCTTAAGGAACTAAAGGTGTCTTGATGAAAAATGTCATAATATAGCTGTGTTTTTTCTCTCTTTGCTACAGCCTTAATACAGATACTGGCAGCTGCTGTAGCTGAACGAGATGTGGTTTATTTCACCTTTGGGGACTCAGAACTGATGAGAGACATTTATAGCATACACACTTTCCTTACTGAAAGGAAACTGACTGTTGGTAAGTAGAAGATAGTCTTGATGGATTTAGCAGAAGGAACACCTGCTAAATCTGGATGGAGCACAGTGAATAAGTGTGAATTTTGAGGATCGGAGACAAAGTCTTAGGCAACATTTATAGTATCACTTTTTCTGGGAAAGTGTCATCCACAGTCTTGAAAGAGTGTGTCAGCTTATTAAAGTAAGGCCAATAAATTGAACTTTTTATGTTTGTGTAGAGAAATCTGAAAGAGGGAAGATGTAAGGAGGGTAAATTCAAACTTTAGAGACATCACCGACTCATATTTCTCAGACATGCCAGCATGTTTATCTAGTGTGTTTCAGTTGGACATGAAAGGCCTTGCTACTGTGGGAACTGAATGTAGAATTAGAGGTGCCACAAACTCCCAAAAAGATGCATGGATGATATACTATATATAGCTTGTTTTAATCAAGTTAATAAGTAGTTTTTTCAAGGTATTTTTTAAAAATTTACCTTTTTGGGGAAAGCCTTCTAGGCAATTTTCAGAAGTCAAATTTAAGCATATGTTATTTAGGAGATTAAACTAAATGTTCCTTAGTGTAAGGTTTTATCCATCTACATTCCTAAATGTGCAAATTGGTCTGACCTTTTACTCTCCAGGAGAAGTATATAAGCTATTGCTACGATATTATAATGAAGAATGCAGAAACTGTTCCACTCCTGGACCAGACATCAAGCTTTACCCATTCATTTACCATGCTGTTGAGTCCTGTGAGGAGACTACCAACCAGCCAGGACAAAGGACCGGGGCCTGAGGAGCAGAATGAATAGAACTCCTTCCACCTCTTAGCAGAAACATCCTGTTTGAATTGTTAGGTGTGATATGTGAACTGACTTAACTTAATATAAATGTGTATATAATCCACACTTGTATGCAAGGATACAGTCCCTTCCACACGTACGCAATTGTCAGTTTGTACATCTAAGCCCCCTCCATCCTGACTTAATAGGCTTAGATATATTTTTTCCTGTTTTTCTTTTTGTTTTCTTTTCTATTTCCATCTTTATTCTTTGATCTTTCTTTGGTCGAACATCAGCTTTCTTGTGAAACTCCATGAAAAAGGTTGTGCTCAACTCATCAGGTCTCTTTTTTGATACCATAAAATTATATAAATTGCCTCTGCAGCAAGCAGATGCCATTGATGCCAGGGAAGAAGTTGAAATCCAAGAAACTCTTCAACTAGGTTTGCTAAAGAACTCCCTATGACCTTTTCAGCCCCAACTCTTGTTATGACTGCATCATTTGATTTTTTGAATTTTGAAATTGAGTTGCTTTTTTTTCCCCCAAACATGTTACATAATGCATATCTCCTAGGTTAAAACAGTTTTGTATTTTAACAGAAAAATTTCCAGAAATAGTTCTTTTAAGACATCACCCTTAATCTGTTACAGTTTGTCTGCCTTTTTTCATTGATAATGTTTTTTGGAAACTGATAAGATGGAAGGAAATGTGGAATAAAAGAGACTTTCCTCCAAAGAGTGTTAAAAAAAAAAAAATTCAAAAGAGTTATAAAGTTTTGGTTTCTTGGGATTTTTTTTTCTTTTTAAATTAGGATCATTATTTCTTCCTTGGTGCTTGAGGCATATTCATATAACTAGAGTTTAAGAACTGGGAACTGAATGCTGATTTGTACATGTCGAAGTTTATCTGGTATTCAAAGGTTATATAGTTAATAAATTTTCATTAATAATCATTTTTAGAAATCCCCATATCTATATATTATATATGTAAATATATGTTCTTTAAGTGTGTCTATGTGGAAGTACATAAAACCTAAATAAAATTGGAGGTGTGGAAAATGAGTAGGTTTAGGCTTTATCGGGAGCTCTGTTTAAAATCCTTTATTTACAATTGTGTCTATTTAAAACCTGGCAAAAAACATAAATAATAATGTCTTTTGAAAGTTAAAGTGAAAGCCAATACCAATTCTTGTTAATGGAGAGTTGAGTTTAATCATAAAAGTTTATTTACATTTCTAAAATAATCCTAAACCATATTGTTTAAGTTCTAGTTTATAGTCGACTAACAGGAAAAGCTATTGGAAGTCAAATCCTATTAATAAGGAGTTTGAGTAGATGGTCCAAACTCCTGGTATCAATATAGGCAGTAAAAAATGGGCAGCTTGGCCAACATCTATAACTCTTTTTGTTTGTGTAGAGATTGAGAGGTTAATGGAAATTGGCACCTGCAGGCAGCCAGTTATTAATGAATTTCTTTACCAAAGTAACTAAGATTTTTAATCATCAAAGTCTGAGGTGTCTGACTTTTTTTTCTTATTATTTTTTTGACTTTTTACAATAGCTTTTTGAGATATAATTTACAAAGCATAAAATTCACCCTTTTAAAGTATTTGTTGTTTTTGTTTGTTTGTTTGTTTTTTGTATATTCAGAGTGTGCAACCATCACCACTATCTATTTCGAACATTTAAACTCTCCTAAATGAAACCCATGCCCATTAGCAGTTACATTACATTCAGTCCTATAACTACTAATCTGTTTTGGTGTGTCTATGGATTTGTCTGTTCTGCACATTTTATATAAATGGAATCATACAATATGTGGCCTTTTGTCACTGACTTCTTTCACTGAGCATATTTTTCTTTAATTTATTGGGGTGACATTGGTTAATAAGATGTGGTACATCGCTACGGCCATACTGAACAAGCCCAACCCCATCTGATTTTGGAAGCTAAGCAGGGTCAGGCCTGGTTAGGACTTGGATGGAAGACCGCCTAGGAAGACCAGGTGCTATAGGTGTAAAATATAAAAAAATAAGGGATTGTAAGCTGACAAGGTCCTTGCAATCTGTGAGGTCAACCAAGGGTTACCTCACCTTAAAAAAAAAAAAAAAAAAAGATGTGGTACCTATATACAGTGGAATATTACTCAGCCATAAGAAGAGATGAAATACTGCCATTTGCAACAAAATGGATGGATCTTGAGATTATTATGCTGAGTGAAGTAAGTCAGACGGAAAAAGTTGAGAACCATATTATTTCACTCATGTGAAATATAAAACTGAAAGCAACAAATGAACAAAACAGACAAAAACTTATAGACACAGAGAACAGTTTAGTGGTTACCAGAGGAAAAGGGGGGAAAAGGACGAAGTAGATAAGGGTAAAGGTGGTAAATATATGGTGATGGAAGGCAATTTAACTGGGTGGTGAACATCCAATGCAATATATATATGACAAATTATTGAATTATACTTTAAACCTATATAATTTTATTAACCTATGTCTGGGTTTATTTCTGTTGGTATTAAAGTCTTTTCTATCCTTCCCAACCCATTCTATGTTTTGTTAAACATTTGTGGTTACATTTATTTCTTTTATCTCCACATTCTTTCCCAGTTACCCAGCCCCAAGTCTAAGTGAACAGCATGAAAAGTATAGGGATGGTTCATATGGTCGACAAGTCATTAGGTCCAGGTTCAAAGACCACCCAGCCTAATATTCCAGAACATAGAATCTAAGACTCAACTCAATGCTGAACAGACTTAGTGACTGCTTCTCTTGCTGTTGAGGACTTTCCGAGAATAAAACCTGCCTAGTTCTCTGTCCCAGTACATTCTGGGATCGGGACAGTTTAATCAGATGGAACATATTGAGAACTAATGTCCATTTTTTTTTGGAGAAGGGAGGTGGAGAGAACATGATTAGCTTGTTCAGTGGGGAAAAAAATTAAATATCTAGCATTTGTATCTAAGACATTTAACAGTGCCTTTTATTCTCTTTCATTTGGGGTTTATTGCTTTATTTCATATTGTTTCCCCCTCCCTTTAATTTATTGAGGCATGAATAGATTTTTAGTTTAGAATTCTTAAGTTTCTAATATAGCTTACTTGCTTTTCTCTTTCTAGCTCACTCAAATGTATAATAACAGTTTAAGGAAGCAATGTGGAGTAATGGAAAGGGAATGAGATTTTAAAACAGACAAACTGGATTCAAATGCTGGTCACATCCCTAGCTAACATTTTAATTTTCTCTAACTCAACTAAATTTCTGAGCCTTACTTAAGTCATCTATTAACACCCATCAGGAAATACTGTATATAAAGCAACAATTATCGGGTCTGGTACGTAGTTGTTGCCCAATAAATGTCAACTATTATAGTTGATCAGGAAACACTTATAAAGCACCTAGTATATATTAATTACTGTTCTAAGTTGCTTTACATATTTTAGCACATTTTTTCAATGAGCTAATAGACACCCAGAGGTTACGGAATACCATCTCAACCTCCAGGAGCTCATTATGAAAGACTTGCTCTGTAGGGGATCTAACAGAGCAAAGGGTCTGATACTCTTATTCTCTACCAAATCCCTAGTATAGTTTATTCTTCATCATGTATGACTAGTTATCAGTAAGGTACATTAAATTATCTCTTAGAGAATGATCTCTTTTTTTGCTAGTTGAAGTGACATTAAGGGCAGGCAGACCCAAATCAGTATTTCAAAGAGATTGGAAAGGAGAAAACCAAGCTTCATGATTGCTGTGCAGGTACTCAACCAATATATGTTGTTTTAGAAACCAAGTATTAAGCTCCCCCACTCCAAGAATGATGGAGCAAAGACTTCATTGGTTGAAGAGAAGCAGTTGTACAGATTCTCACCTGTTGTCTTCTGTCTTATCCAATCTGTGTGGCTTGCATGTTCATGGCTTTTTTTCTGATGTAAGGAAGACTTGAATCCTAGTGTGTTCACTTTAAAAATAAATATTTAGAGATCCTGTACTTTCTTCTCTCAACCCTATGGATCAACCTCAATCCTTTATCTAGAGGGAAGGGAAGGCTAGCTATTGCAGGAATTTGAGCTCAGAATATTTAATCCCATCCTTCTTTGGGGGCGAGGCTAGATACAATGTGATAATTATTAGAACAAACTACTAAAATCCACTGACCCACTGTTGTTTTGTGTACCCTTAGTCCCCCTCTCACCAGATCACACACCTATCTACTGAGCCTTTAGAGTAGAAGATTACCCAAACATGACAACCAAAACTGTGTTCATCTGATAAACTGGTTTTATTTTTCCTGATAGTTTATTTTAAATGTAGCGTTGGCATGTCAAGATGACTTTGAACTTGGGGATAAGGAGAGTTCTATGCTAATATTTACATGGTTTTATAGGAAGAGAATAAAGAAATTGTGATCCCCTGTCACCACCTCTTTTTTTCTCAAAATAATTATGCCACTTTTGAGATTTCATGTGCGTGCTCTAATTTAAAAAATTTAGAGTTTGACTTTAGCATTTGGTGAAAGTTTTTACATGCAGATTTGTTATTCCATATTAGGTATTAGGTGTGTGGAGATGGTCATCAGCATGAGGAATATTCCAAAGGTAAAGACAATTCTGACTGCATTAGTATTTCTTCCTGGCCAGGTTCCTGAGGTCATGTTTCCTGATGGTCATTCCTTTTCCTAATTTCCATCTGCCCTCAAGAGAGTTCGAATCAGGGACAGGGAAGGTATCTTGAAGGTTCTGAGGACACTGTCCTTGTTTCTATTCACATATTCATAGACACTTATGAATGCCTTCTCTGGGCAATCACTGAACTCTGCCAAGGGATACAAAGATGAGTGACTTGTCCTCTGCAATCAGACCTAAACCAAGATCTAAAGAGAGATCTAAAACCCTACAAATAGCATTTTTTTCCCCACTGTACTGTTCCAAATCAGCCTAGAAAAACCAGATGAATTTGTATGCTATCAATTTAGAAACCTTGAAAGATCCCTGCACTATGTCAGTTCACCATAGCATTGAACTCCCTTACACAACATCCTCTATTGTAGAGTGTAAACAAATAGCCTAACTTATAATGTTAAGATGGGCTACCTAAATGCCCTTTCTTGACTTAACTGTTTTCCTGTTTAGGGAAAAAAAAAAAGTGCAGCTTGCTGCCGGCGTTAATTTAACATGTGTAGGAATACTACATTTTCTAGGATTTGACATTTTCAGTGATTAAGAATTACTATGTTTTGTAAATGGAAATACTCAAAACAGAATGCTACAAATAGAATAATGCCATTTGTTTCCAAATACTATTTATATGCTAGCGTGATATGAAAATAATAATAAAAGTGGGATATTTTGTGGCATCCTGGGGGGGAGGGGTGGTAAGGTTAGGATTGTAATCCATGAGTTATCTCGGTAAATGCTGCATCTGCAAGTTCTGCCAGAGAGTATTCTCGGGGCAAATGGGAAATGGGTTAATACAGCAGCTGGCATTCAGCTCCTGCCATCTCAATGCCTGCCTTGAGTTCCCGCCATCTCAGTTCCACTGGTTCTTGAATTCTGAGAAAGTAGCACTATAAACAAAAAAGTAGGTTTACTAATAGAAATATTACTTATACCTGCAGATGAATCCATACAAAGTTGGCAAAAAGTCGAGTTTCTTTTATTTTAGCTAGCAATATATTGGCCTTGAACACTACATGTTTAATCAATGAAAAGTGAAGAAAATTAGCTTAACAAATGAATTTTACTTGGTATCAAAGTATTTCAAAATATACTTAGGGATAAAACAAAAGGGTCCTTGTGGTAAAAAGGTGGAGACTATTATGTTAGAATGTTGCATTTTCTATTAAGGTTTGTAATAGCAACCTTGAAATTTAGACATAAAACTTAAGTATTTGGGAAAAAATACACTAACTATAGTATTGCTAATAGCCTAAAATATTTACACTAATCTATTCTTGAACATGTGTGAAGCATAGTATTTTAGAGTGTTCATTTAATCCACAGATACTGTATTTCATTAATTCCAAAATCAACATTTTTTTCACATTGGCATCTGAAATCCAGATACTTCTAAAAATTGATGGTCCATCATAATCTAATTTACAGTAATTTTTTTAAAACTACATAAAATACATCTCGTATTTGGAGAGACGTGGCAATTTAAATGCCAACTAACTATATGCCAGTCACTTTTAAGCTTTGGAGCTGTAATTATGACGAAAATAGACTGGGTTCTTGTTATCAAGTTCATAACGAAGAGCGCAGAAAAGAGTCTGTGGGTAGTCAGGAAATGGTTTCCTTTTAAAGAATTTCAGACATAGACAAAGATAAATTAGGGTTATGAACCCCCATATAAGTATCACCATTTGAAGATCACCAATCTTCAACAATTATCAATTCATAGCTTGCTCTATATTCCTACCCATTAGCCACCCCAAATTATTTTGAAATTCATTCCACCTGTAAATAAATGTCTGAAAAAGACATTACCACAATATCATCTCACACACACACACACACACACACACACACACACATGTGCACACACACACACATAAACACACACATTAAAATAGAGAAATGACTTGATTCCAAATGGAGTAGACAGACTTTTCCCTATACCTGGTAGGTACAGCTAAAAATTCTGAACATGATATATAAAACAAACATAAGACAAAGCTGGAAGAGAAAGAAGCAGACTGGCTAGGAGGATTTGGAGAACCAAAAAACAATACAGTATGAGTTCCCAGGATTTCCTTATTGCTTCATATATCCTATACTGATTACTAGAGAAGATGACAACTCAGAAATTCCAAGTACGGATAAAGGCCCAAGAGAACTTGCTCTCTCTAGCCAATGGACCAGGAAAGGGGCAACCTAACAAGTCGAAAAAGTTTTTATGTAGTAACTTCTCTAACCTAGCCAAATACCGCAGAAAAAAATAGCCCCCTCCAGCAAAGACAATTTGTAGGGCCTAGCTTTCCACCCTCTCCAGGTTATAACAAAGTGTCCCAATCAGTCATGTGGTAAAGAGGTTCTCTTCTCCAATGTGTGTGGAGAATACATGAGAACACTGTTCTACCTCCACCTGGGATTAATGAGGCTCCGCTCCCTTTTCATAGTAGATGTCTTCCCCCTTCCCATTAGGTGGTATCAGGGGTAGCCTAACAGATTCAGAACTTTTCACATCACTCAGCAAACTGAGACCACTTACACACTTTCATCCTGAATTGTCAGTGAGTAATGGGGTGCTCCTTTTCCTAGCCAGTATTATATCAGCATAGCCTAAGGTGGAGCCTGAACTACCCAGCAGTGACAAAGAGCCATTCTATATGTCAACTGAGGCATAGAGGAGAACGTGAACTTCCATCTCCACCTGGCTGTAATGAGGCAGTATCTTGCACCAGAGTCTCATAATGTAATATCCAAAATGTTTGATTTGCAATGAAAAATCACTTATGCCAAGAACCTGGAGAATTTCAACCTGAATGACAAAAGACAACAGATAGCAACACTGAGATGACATACATATTAGAACTATTCAACAAGAATTTTAAAGCAGCCATCAGAAAAATGCTTCAACAAGCAATTTTGAACACTCTTTTGGAATAAAGTCTCAACAAGGATATAGAAAATCTCAACAAAAAAAGATGGAAGATTCAAGAAAAACCAAATGGAAATTTTAGAACTGGGGGGCGGGGGCGGGGGGTGGGTGGGGGGGGAACCTTCATGGATGAGCTCAGCAGCAGAATAGAGAGGAAAGGTGAAAGAATTAGTGAACTTTAAGATACAACAGTAGAAATTAGCCAATCTAAGACAACAGCGAGAAAATAGACTGAAGAATAATAATTAGAATTTCAGGGACATTTGACACTGTAAGAAATGATCTAACATTCATGTCACTGGAGTTCCAGAAAGGAGAGAAGGTGGAGATTGAAAAAGGTAATTGAAGAAATGATTTCTGTTCTTATAGTTTTGCCTTTTCCAGAATATGATGAAATCTTTCAGTATATAACCTTTTTTATATGACTTTTTTTCACTTGGTATATATTTCCAAGAACCATCCATGTTGTAGCATGTGTATCAGTAGCTCACTACTTTTTACTGATAAGTAGTAATGCTTTGTATGGAGATACCATATTGTTTATTCCTTCACCAGTTGCTGATCATTGGGTATTTTCCAGTTTTTCATGATTATGATAAAAGCCCTATAAACATTTGGATTCTGTGTGGATCTATCTTTCCAATTCTCTTGGGTAAGTCCTTGGGAATGAGATCACTGGGTTCTATGGTAAGTATGTGTTCAGCTTTATAAGAAACTTCCAAACTGTTTTCCAAAGTATTTGGACTATTTTCCCCTCCCACCAGAAATATATGAGAGTAGCATATGTTCTGCATACTCACCAATACATGGTGCTGTCAGATTTCTTAATTTTAGCCATACTAGTTGGTATTATTATTGAATTTTGAGAACTCTTTATGATTCTGGTTACAAGTTCTTTATCAGGTATTTTACAAATATTTTCTTCCATTCTGTGGCTTGTTTTTTTTTTCCTTAATAGTGTCTTTCAAGAATAGTTTCAAAGTATAATGAAGTCTAATATACCCTCTCAATTTTTATTTTTCAATTACAGTTGGCATTTAATATTATATTATTTTCAGGTATACAGTACAGTGGTTAGACATTTATTTAACTTACAAAATGATCCTCCCACATGTCTAGTACTCATCTGGCACCATACATATGTATTACAATATTTTTGACAATATTCCCTATGCTTTACTTTACATGCCCATGATTATTTTGTAACTGCCAATTTGTATTTCTTAATTCCTTCACCTTTTTCACCCAGTCTCTTAAACCCCCTCCCATCTGGCAATGATTAGTTTGTTCTCTGTATCCATGAGTTTGTTTTTGTTTGGATTATTTATTTGTTTGTTCGTTTGTTTGTTTATTAGATTTCACACATAAGTAAATAATATGGTATTTGTCTTCCTCTTTTTGATGTATTTCAGTTAGCATAACACCCTCTAGATCCATCTGTACTGTTGCAATGGTAAGATTTATTCCTTTTTATGGCTGAGTAATATTCCACTGTATACATATACCATATCTTCTTTATCCAATTGTCTATCACAGGGTACTTCGGTTGCTTCCATATCTTGGTTATTGTATATGAAATGTTCTTCTTTATCTCTTGGTATAGCTTATATTTTAAAGTCTATTATATCTGATGTAAATATTACTAACCCAGCTTTTTTTTTCATTTCCATTTACCCTGGCAACTTCATCAAGCGGGTCTCTTGTAGGCAGCATATGTAAGGGTCTTGTTTTCTTTTCCATTCAGCCACCCTATGTCTTTTGATTGAAGCATTTAATCCATTTACATATAAAGTAAATATTGAAAGTTATTACCATTTTATTATTTATATTTTTTTCTCTTTCTTCCCTTACTTCTTAAAGAAGTCCCTTTAATATTTCTTGTAATGCTGGTTTGGTTATGATTAACTCTTTTAGCTTTTTCTTGTCTGGTAAGCTCCTTATCTGTTCACCTAAATCAAGGGTCCCTAACTCTTGGGCCATGGACCAGTACCAGTCCGTAGCCTGCTAGGAACCAGGCTGCACAGCAGGATGTAACTGGGGGACAAGCAAGTGAAGCTTCATTTGTATTTGCAACTGCTCTCCAGCACTAGCATCACCACCTCGGCTCTACCCTCAGATCATCAGGCATTAGCTTCTTCTTATAGGAGCACTGGTTCTTGGTGTCAAAAAGATTGGGGACTGTTGCTCTAAGTGATAGCTTTGCTGGGTAAAGTAATCTTGGTTGAAGGTCCTTGCTTTCCATCACTTTAAATATTTCATGCCAGTCTCTTCTGGCCTGAAAGGTTTCTGTTGAGAAATCAACTGATGGTCTTATGGGAGCTCCCTTGTAGGTAACTAATTGTGTTTCTCTTGCTACTTTAACAATTCTCTCTTTATCTTTAACCTTTGGCATTCTAATTATGATATGTCTTGCTGTGGGCCTCTTTGGGTTCATCTTGTTTGGGATTCTCTGTGGTTCCTAGACTTTTATGTCTATTTATTTCCCCAGGTTAGGGAAGTTTTCCGTCATTACTTCTTCAAGCAGATTTTCAATCCCTGCTCTCTTTCTCTTTTCTTTCCGGACCCCTTATGATTCAAATGTTTTTACACTAGATGTTGTCACAGAGGCTCCTTAAAACTATCCTCATTTTTTAAAATTCTTTTTTCTTTTTGCTGTTCCAATTAGCCATTTTCTACTACCTTGTCTTCAAAATCACTGATTCTGTTCTCTGCTTCATCTAATCTATTGTTTATTCCACCTAATGTATTCTTCATTTCAGTTATTACAATATTCATTCTTGACTGGTTCTTTTTTATGGTTCCTATCTCTTTGTGTAAATTCTCACTGATTTCATCTATTCTTCCCCTAAGTTCACTGAACATTCCTTTTTTTAAAAAAAATTACTTAGTACAAATCATTTAATTTTTATTTTAAGTTTATTGGTGTAACATTGGTTAATACAATTATATAATTTTGAGGTTACAGTATAATTTGACATCTGTATAGTCTATTGTGTGATTACCACCCAGAGTCCAGTTTCTTTCAGCTACCATAACCCCTTAACCCACTTTTTCCCTCCCCCAACCCCCTTTTATATGACCCCCTTTACCCTGTCTACCTCTTCCCTCCTCCCCCACCTCCTACCCTCTGATAACCACTAGTCTATTGTCCATGTCCCTGAGTCTCTGTTTGTTTTTCCTGTTCATTTGTTGCTTTTAGGTTTATACCCCACTGATGTGATATCATGTGATTTTCGACTTTTTCAGTCTGGCTTATTTTGCTTAGTATGATTATCCCGAGGTCCATCCAGGTTGTCGCAAATGGCAGTATTTCATCTCTTCTTATGGCTGAGTAATATTCCATTGTGTATATGTACCACAGCTTCTTTATCCAGTCATCTATCGTAGGACACTTCAGTTGCTTCCATGTCCCTCCCACTGGGAACAGTGCTGCTATGAACATCGGTGTACAAATATCTTTTTGGATATGGGTTTTCAAGTTTTGGGGGTAAATACCCAGTAGAGGGATTGCTGGGTCATATGGTAGATCAATTCTTAGTTTTTGAGGAACCTCTATATCGCTTTCCATAGTGGCCTTATCAATTTGCAGTCCCGCCAGTGGTGTATGAGGGTTCCTTTTGCTCCATATTCTCTCCAACATTTGTTATTACTTGTTTTGTTGATTATAGCTATTCTAAAGGTGTTAGATGGTATCTCATTGTAGTTTTGATTTCCATTTCCCTAGTACCTAGCAAGTTAAGCATATTTTCATATATTTCTTGGCCATCTGTATGTCCTCTGGAGAGAAGTGACTGTTCAGGTCCTCTGCCCATTTTTTGATTAGATTGTTTGTGTTTTTTCTTGTTATTGAGTCATGTGAGTTCTTTGTATATTTTGGATATTAGGCCCTTAGCAGAGGTGTTGCTTGCAAATATATTTTCTCATTCAGATGGTTGTCTCTTTACCTTGCTGATGATTTCTTTTGCTGAGCAGAAGCTTTTTGGTTTGATGTAGTCCCATTCATTTATTTTTTCTCTTACTTTGAGGTCAAATTTATAAAATCCTCTTTAAGCCCAAGGTCCTTGTGTTAGTTCCTAAGTTTTCTTCTATGAGGTTTATTGTTTCAGGTCTTATATTCAGGTCCTTAATCCATTTGGAGTTAATTTTGGTGTGTGGTGACAAACAAAAGTCTAGTTTCATTCTTTTGCAGTTGGCCTTCCAATTTTCCCAGTACCATTTATTGAAGAGGCTTTCCTTTCTCCACTGTATGTTTGTTGTTGTTGTTGTTGTTGTTGTTGTTGTTGTTGTTGTTGTTATTGAAAAGTATTTGTCCATATAAATATGGGTTTACTTCTGGACTCTTGATTCTGTTCCACTGGTTTGTGGATCTGTTTTCCTGCCAATACCATCAAATTTTAATTACTTTTGTTTTGTAGTATAATTTGAACTTGGGCAGAGTGATGCCTCCAGGTTCACTCTTTTTTCTCAGCATGGCTTAGGCAATTTGGGGTCTTTCTTTATTCCATACAAATCTGATGATTTTTTTGAACATTCTTATAACCAGTATTTTGAACTCTGCATTGGGTGGATTGCTTGCCTCTGTTTTATTTAGTCCTTTTTCTAGAGTTTCGTCCTGTTCTTTCACTTGGGACATGTTTCTTTGTTTCCTCATTGTGGCTGCCTCTTTATGTATTTTTCTATAAATGAGGTAGATCTGTTACATCACCCAATTTTGGCAGGGTGGGCTTATACAGTAGATATCCTGTGGGGTCCGTTGGCGCAGACTCCCTAGTCACCTGAGCTGAGTACTCCAGGAGTATCTTTTGTGTGGGTTGTGTGTCTCCCCCTGTTACAGTTGAACCTTGATTGTTGTTGACACATCCGTGGGTGGGTTTGATCCTGAGGCTGACTGGCTATGAGGACTGGCCATGACTACCACTGATGAGCTGCTATGCTGGGGGCTGACTCTACTAATTAGGATTCACTGTAGTGAAGCTCTGGTGCTTGCTGAGTCTACCCTTTGGGTGTGTCATTCGTGAAGCTATTTACGTGATAACTCTGGTGTGGTCTGAAGCTGGCCACTGGGTATGTGTTATTTGTAACCTATTGAGAAAAATTTTGCTTTATCAAAATTCACAAAGATTTTTCCTCCTGTTTTCTTCTAAAAGTTTGGAATTTTCGATTTTACACTAAGGTCCACAATTGATTTCCGGTTAATTTTTATATAAGGGTTAAGCTTTTTTTGTACATAGATGTTCGTGGATTTCAATCACTTGTTGAAAAGATTTTTTTCTACATTGAATTACTTTGGCAACTTCATCAAAAGTCAATGAAGGTTTGTGACTTTATTTCTGGACTCTATTTTTACAAACATTATGTTAAATGAAAGAAACTGGACACAAAAGTACACATATCATATGAATATATATTTTTTAAAAAAACTAGTATCAAGTATCTAAAAATGCATACTTATTGTTAAAATTATAAAGAAAAGTTAGAAAGTGTTTATTATAAAAGCTTGGGTAGCTGTTATTTACAGGTAAAGGAGCGGAATGTGGTTAAGAAGAGGAACTGTATGTGTGGGAGAGCCCTCTGTGGAGCTAGAAATATTCAATTTATTGACCTGAGTAGTGGTAGTATGGATGCTTGCTGAACATTTATGTTTTAAATTCTCACTTATATATGAGTTGCACAAAAAAAATAAATAAGAGAAAAAGAAAAGTAATGGAAGGGAAGGGAAGAAAAGAAAGATAGGAAAGAGGGAAGGAAGGGAGAAAAGGAGAAATGAAAGAAGAGTTTTTTTTTTAATAAAATAGCTTTATTAAAGTATAGTTTATATACCATAATTCACCTCTTCTAAATGTACACATCAATGATTTTTGGTGTATTTGTTGAGGTGTGCAACCATCACTACGGTCTAATTTTAGAATATTCCCATCACCCCAAAAGAAATTTCATGACCACTTACTCTTACCTCCAGTTCTAAATATGTGTATTTTCTAGATATTTCATATAAATCAAATAATACAAAACATACTATTTGCGTTTGGCTTCTTTTACTGTACATAATGTTTTTGAGGTTCATCCATGGCGTAGCATGTCTATTACTTATTTCCCTTTCATGGCTGAATAAAATTCCATTGTATGGATATATCACATTTTGTTTATCTATTTACTAGTTGATGGACATTTGTTTTGTTTTCACTATTTTGGCTCTTGTAAATAATGCTGCTATGAACATTCACATTCAAGTCTTTGTATGAACATATTTTTTTTTCTCTTAGATAATTTTTCTAAGAAATATGGTAACTCTATGTTTAACATTATGAGGAACCAATTTTCAAAGTGGTTGTACCATTTTAGAATCCCACAAGCAGTATATGAGGATTTCAGTTTCTCCACATCCTCACCAACAGCTGTTATTGACTTTCTTTTCTATTATAGCCATTCTAGTGTGTAAAGTGGTATCTCATCTGTGGATTTGATATGAGTTTTCTAATGACTAAAGAAATGTCTCTTCAAATCTTTTAACTATTTAAATTTTTTATTATTATTATTAAGTTGTAAGAGTTAAAAAAAAAATCTCCTACATATAAGGTCCTCATTGGATATATGACATACATATACAAACATACCTTGGAGACATTGTAGGTTCGATTCCAGACCACTCCAATAAAGTGCATATCACAATAAAGTGAATCATATGAATTTTTTGCTTTCCCAGTACATAAAAAATTATGTTTACACTATCACATAGTCTATTGTATGCAATGGCATTATCTAAAAAATATAAACACCTTAATTAAAAAATACCTTATTGCTAAAAAATGCTAACCATCACCTGAGGAAAAAATGACACCTATAGACTTGCTTAGCACAGGGTCACCACAATCCTTCAATTTGTAAAAAATGCAATGTCTCTGATGTGTAGTGAAGAGAAGCATGATAAAACAAGGCATAACTATAAATATTTTCTCCTAGTCTGTAGGGTATCTTTTTTATTTCTTAATAGTGTTGTTTGAAGTACAAATTAAAAATTTTTGGTTAAATTCAGTTTATTGATTTTTTAAAAATCATTTGTGCTTTTGGCATCATACTTAAGAAATAATTGTTTAACCCAACATCACAAACATTTACTTTTATTTTTTTCTTATGCGTTTTATAGTCTTATTGCATTTAGGTCTGTGATTGATTCTGAGTTAATTTTGATATGAGGTAGGGGTCCAGCTTCATTTTTTTTGTTGTTTTTTTTGGATGTTGACATCCAGTTGCGTCAGCACCAATTGTTGGGAAAGAAGAGTTTTAGCAGCTTAAAAACCTTTGATGGTTGCCACACCTAAAGAGAGCCCAAATTGCTGCATGGATCTTTTCAGGTTCTCTTCACAGTCTGGCTCCAGCTTGCCTTTTCCAATTTAACAATCTTAAGCCCATTTGCAAATGTTTCTTCAAATTCAAATTAGACCACTTTCTTTTCCCTAAATACATCTTCCTCTATACTTTTGTTTGGGCCTGATAAATACATTATCTTTTTGCCTTTCAACATTTATCTCCCTGCTAAACCTAGCAACAAGTCTTGGCTCAGCAAAACTTTCCCTAACCCTCCTGTCCCTGATCCCATTTCTCCTTTCTGAATATTTTCTGAATGTTAGTCTGTTAAAACTTTATCTCTCTTTGTGTTTAATTTTTTTCCCTATTGCTACTAATACTAAAAACAACTCTTTTACTTAATTCTCTACTTGTTTGATTTATCCCCCTACTGGACAGGTATCTCTCTGTGTGCTTAGTTTTTTCTCTTCTAGGATTTTGCATAGCATCTTTAATGGAGTAAGGGATAGATAAATGTTTATTTATTTACTGTTACTAGTGCCTCAAAAAACCAAATGGACTTACAGATTTGCATTTATGTGAAATATCCATTCATCTACAAAACAGAGACATGAAAAACTGTTTTCTGGAAAAACTGCACATGAAATATCTGTAAACAGATAATCTTAAGTGCATTTAGAAGTTGGATGTATAAAACTTATGCTGAAGTCTTTTATAAAGTGAAGCTTCTTAAAATAAACTATCATTATATATGAGTATATACAGTTTAAAAATGTTATATCATTTAACGATCACTGCTCAATAATCTGTTTTATATATGTGGATTTTGTCTGTTTTGTATTTTTGAACTTTCTGAAGGCTTTACAAACTTTCAACAAATTTGCGGTCTCTTAGAGACTTCTGAGTGATAGTGTAGTGCACTCCAGAGGTGGAAGATTAGTGGGTGGTGGTCAACAATAAGAACAATAAGTCTGACCTAGGTTTGAATCACAGCTCTGACTTCCTGTAGGGACCCTAACAACCACCTCCACTGAAACTTCAGTTCCTCATTTGAATTTGGGGTTGATGACAGCTGTCTTGTAGGACTATGGAACAAATTATAGGTGAACACTGTAAAGCACTCATCATAGTGCCAGTATACAGTGGGTGCTAGTAATCGAAGTCTCCACTTTTTTTTTATTGCCTCTTCTACTCATTGCAGCATGATTTAGTCCTACCTGTTAATGCCCTTTTTTTTTTTTATTTCTCACGCACTTTACTCTTCAGTTAACAGCCCCAATGGCCCTAAGACTTTTGCTACAATAAGACACCTTTAGATGCCAGAACAAGTTTATCTATAAAAGCAGGAGCTGTCTGAATTATCCATGCTAGGTTTGAAGCACTATTTTATTCCATATACATAGGACCACTTAATAAATCAATAATCATTATAATAGCAGAGTAGGAAAAAAAGTCCTATGACCTTTTGTAGTTCATCACTGAGAGGATCCAGCCAGTTGGACAATGAAGGAAGGCCTGGGGATGCTTGGGGATGGCAATGACACCCAGAGCCAAGATCCTGGGCAAAGATTCAACATTCAGTTGATCTGGCACATTGACTGACTGTTGTTATCAGAACAACAGATTTTTGTGTACTGAGTTAGAACTAAGTTTCAGCTAAAGTAAGGCAAGCATTCTCTATCTGCTTTGGGTTTTCATGAGGTTGTTTAAAAGATTAAATATTTGCTACTGTGCCTCTAAGAAAAATTAATTTATAGTCTCTTGGCACTGTGTTGGTTTAATACCATTTAGAGGAATCAATAATTTCCTTGCCTTTATTGCCTTCCGAAAAAAATATGCTTAGATGGAAATTTTCTGTTTCCTTTCAAATTTGTGGACATTTGTACCCTCTGTGAGCCACCTAAGTCTGTCCTGATTTTTTTCCCCTTGAAAACATATTCCCACTGTGAACAAGGTCATCAAATACATGTAATGTGCAGTGAACTACTACTGATTAAACAATAGCAGGGGCCTGGAGAATATTTTTCCTCTTTACTTGATTTCCACCCTTAGGAAACAAAACTATAAATTCCTTAATATAGTGGATAAGTATCTTTAAATTCAAGTTCCAGCCCATGTTGCTAGTTCAAGTTCACCTCTCTCAGCCTGCTGCCTTCCTCTACTTGGAATATCCTACCCAAGTTCCTACTCATCTTTGAAGATACAGCCCAAATGTGACTTCTTCTGGGAAGCTTTCCCTGATCTTTTCAGGCAGAGTCATTTCTCCTCCTCCCAAACCCCTGCTACCCACAACCTCTCACTATATTCATCAGTGCTGCTAAAACTTTGAAGTTCCTGTTAAAATGCATATTCTGATTCTGGAACATTTCTAACAAAATCCCAGGTGACTCTGCTGCTTCTGATCTATGGCAACATAGATCAGAATGGTAAGAATATAGAGTTCTGAGCACAGTGGTTTGTTCTTGTCTCTGTGCGTCTCCTCTTTCTGCTGTAGCAGTATGACTGGCTCTTTCACCTTTGAGTGTTGATCACTAAGGGAAGAACCAACAGCACTACTCTGAGTATTTGTTGAATGGGGACACTTGCTCACATCAGCTTTCCCTCCTCCACCATTACAACCACTTCATAGATACTTGAAGCTACTATCTTTTTTTTTTTTTTTTTCATTTTCTTTATGGCAGGACTTTCATTTTTGGTGTTCACTTTACTTTTAAGGTAAATAAAAGTTGGTTGCTTTTCAACCCAGGAAAGAGGGACTTAGAGAAAAGTTCCAAATCACCTGGTCTAGCAGGTTTTATTAAGGTAAAGAGTCTGTAGCGTCTTCTGCTGTATGACTTCAAGATTCCAGTGCTCATTTATGTGCTCTATTCTCACTCTGCATACTTTATGTTTTTTGTCATTGCTTAGTGATTATGGCTAAGATTTAATGGAAGTCATACTTGGATTTCATTCTCATTAGAGTCCAGTTAACTAATGCGTATCCTAGTTTTAGATGTTATACTTTGAAGATGGTGGAAGAAGGATAAAGTTTGTGAAGGATGAGTGGCCTTCATCCATTTTGCCCCAAGGCAGTCTTGGATTCTCTTTGCATAATGAATACTCAAGAGTTAAAAAGGTCTCATTTTTTCAACCCAGAACACATCCCCAAACCATTCTTTTTTCCCTTTTCCTCTGGCTTGTCTTTTTTTTTATGCACACCTTTGTTGTCTAATATGTAAAATAGGTATATAAATGAAACTAAATAACATCATCAAAAGATGCAACATATACAGGCAGATGAGTTGCAGTGAGTATTTGAGATGATATACTTCTACCCCACTTTAAAATATTAACCAACCATAGGATGTCCCACTTGGAAACCTTGCAGAGATCATCTGATTTAAAGCTATTTTCAGATAGGGAAACTAAAGTCAAAGAAATCATAGGAAAAGAACATCCAAGACAGGACCAGAAATCAGTGACTCTTCTCTTGCATCTGGAAGCCCTTGTTCCTGAACCTTATAGTAAAGGCCAGTCCCCCGCAATATACTTCCTTCTTCTGGGGGACTTTGAGGCCCCTTTGGGCCTCTGCAAGATAATTTTTCTTTTTTCCTATTTTAGGTTCTAGGTATATTAGTATTTACTCAAGATTTCTATTGTTGTTCTTCCTCTTGATTCATATTATGCCAGCTTTAACTTCAGCTTTAACTTCTCTCTTTTCAGGCCCTTGGACCTGTACTTTCTATCAGACATGACTGGTCATACTGCATTGTAATTTCCTGTTTATCTCTTTCTCTGTCTCTATCACACAGACTGTAAGTTTCTTGAGGGCAGGGATCACAGCATGTTCACTGTCCCCAGCACAGTATCTGGCACTCAACAGAGCTCAGTAACATGAGAAACTACTTGTCAGGAATAGGAGAGCCTTAGTGTACTCATGTGGTATTTGCATTTTACATGCAGACCTCTTTGATAGTCACTGACTAAGGTTGGGCTGTAGGCTTAGTAAGGCCTTTTGGAGAAGGATACTATTAGGCTCTGACCCAGGAAATAGTTTATTAAGCTCTATTTTCTGTCTTCTGGTCTCTTGATTATTCATGTATTTTGTAAATTGGTATTAGTGTTCAGAAGCAGCTAAGGTATAATATTCTCAGAAATAGCAAAGTAAAGCATAATTTACCAAAGTAAAAGCCACTGTAATCTGCCAGCTATTCATAGCAGAAGTGATCAGATCTTAATGACCAAAAATAATATCTTTATAAGACTGTCGCACTCCTTTATCTCACTCCCAAGGCACGCCAATTACTTCACATTGGGCTGTCTCACCCACAATTTACACTCTAGAGAATGTGACTTGACCAGGATGACTCTGTGACAAATCTGGGCTTTAGATTTAAGTCTCCAGTCACCTCCTTTATGTAGCTTTTCTCTTATGATAAAGTAATAAGGTACTGATTAATTGTGTTAAAGAAGTGGGCTTCTAATATTTTGGAGATGATAAGTTCAGTGTATCTTTAACTCCGTGGAATTAAGAGCATAGTTCATCAGCCTCTCCAGAGATTTGTTTCTTCCCATGCCCTCAACAAGGGGATTGTATGTCTCTACCTGCAGCCGGGCTCCTTTTTTTGAGTTGAGGTCTCGTCCATGATATGAACCAAAAGAGAATAAATAGAACCAGACATAAATGCTCAAAAATAATAAAAACTTTAAAAACGTATATACCAAAATTATGATGCAAACTTTCCTAAGAAGACAGGTCTGTGACTCACACACAGGCAAGGCTCTCAAATTTCATATTCCTAGTATCTTCCATAGAAGTCATAGTAGGAAACAGTCTCCAGTAACACTTGAGAGAAAAATAATTGCCTCTTGGAAAGGGGAAAAGGAAATACATTCTCAAAGATTGGAATTTTTTTCAGCACCTGGTCTTTCCAGGTGGTCTCCCATCCAAGTACTAACCAGGCCCGACCCTGCTTAACTTCCAACCCTGCTTAACTTCCGAGATCAGATGGGATCCGGCTTGTTCAGGGTGGCAAAGATTCTTGAACATATAATTTTTCTGAAGGTAAAGGACTGAAGGATTCTTAATGTTACAGTTCTTCTCAGATTTAATATGCATATCACTTGGGGATGCTGTTTAAGTACAGATTCTCATTCAGTAGGTCTGAGGTGGGGCTTGTTAACAAGGGGCCTAATGCCGCTTCTTATAGTTTATGGACCCCAGCCAGAAGAGCAAGACAAAGACAGTGATGGAACTGTTTCTAGACGATGTAAGCACCCATATTCCAGTTCTCTGAGCTCAAAACACATGGCTTGCTTCCTAAGGTTTCATTGGAGGTCAGCAGAGACCCTCTTCCTAATTATTATTCACAGTGTGAATAATGACGAATATCTTCTTCCCTCTCCTAGATCAACCACTGAGACTATAATGTAAATTTTTTTTTTGGTGGATTTTAAATAATTAGACAACATCTCTATCCGATGATCTTTTAATAGCTCAGTTCTTTCTTATGAAATCAATCTGAACCCAACAAAAATAACATGGATTATTCCCAAAGGCTGCCATTTAATACAGGAGACTATAACAATCTTATTAGCTAACCTCAGCACATACTTCCTTTTTGCTCCCACTGGAAGTTAATTATACTGCTGTAGTTTCTAAGTCACTGCACATATGATTGCCTAAATATTCTGCAGAAAAGGATTAATAAAAGTCAGGAAGCCAGGTTTCTTAACATCTGTAATAATGTAAAAGGCAAATAAACCAAGTGATGTTTGTATTCAAAATTTACAGATTCATTCACTGAAATTTAAGGCTCGGGAACTAAGCTGAACCTAGCAAGTAATGAAACCATGAAAGCAGAGACTGCTTAGGTCTCTCTCTCCCTACTGAGCTCATATTAGTTCTCCAAGGATAATGAGGAAACAATTTTCTTGGCCTCAAAGATTGTTAAGCTCTGCCCCAGGTAGGACTTCCTAAAGGTGATAACCACCTCCTTGATAAGCATGAGGTGTCTTAGGCATGTCTGTAGGAGCCTGGAATGGACCCTTGACTCTTCTTCCCTCATGAACCACCAGCAAACTGCCCCCATCCCAGCTGATCCCACCTCTGTAACATTCTACAGTGGGTCCCTCCCCCCCCCCCCCCCCCCCCCGGCCGTACTGATACAATTGCAGTTTACGTAGGCCCAATCGGCTTTTTCCTCAAATGGTGAGCTTCCTCTCTGACTCTGCCTTATTTCCTACCAGTCTTCCACCACCTCCAGAATGATTTGTCTAAAATAAACTCGGAACAAGTCCCCAACTTAAATCCCAAAGAGGCTCCACAGAGCTTTGAGGACTCAAATGTCAGGTGGAATGTCTGAGGTCCTTTATGGGCCAGGCTGATGTATCCATGCTAAAACTCCAAGCCCTGCCCTGGAGCGCTCCATGCCTGGCCACAGAGAAACCTCTTCCCTTGCTTGCCCTCCTGGCTTCTGCCCCTAACACTCCCTTTACTCCCACGCCGTTTTCTTCTTGTCTAGGAAGTCCTCCCTGATACATCTGTCCTCATCCCCAGTGCCCAAGAGGGCAAGCTTGAGGGTCAGGCTGCCTGACCCTACCTGGGAGGAGACTCCATGCCAAAGTGCTCAGTGGTGTGTGGGATATCAGGCTGTGTGTCTCCATTTTACAGGAAACTCAGGCCCCTCTTAAGAGAGAGGTAGCTTTCTCATAGCGCAGGCCTTGTGTCTCCACATCAGGGGACTGGATGGGATCGTCCCCTGATACTCTCTGAAGGAGTCAATCAGGGGTGGACATGGGTCTGCCTCCCAGGCGCCCATTTCCACAAACGATAGGCACCTTTCCGCCTCACTCTCCACCTGCAAACAGCGTGGCTCCCGCCCTCCAGCTTCGAGCCAGCTCTGGCAGGAACCGAGTGAGTTGCCCAGCTTCGCGCCCTTAGTAATTACGGGGCCTGGGCTTGGAGCCCCACTAGAGCTGCCTTCCCCACGAGGCGGGCTGGATGGAGGTGGAGCCAGGAAGAGGAAGTGTGGACGCGGAAATACGTGAGAGGTCTTTTCTAGCCCAGACCTTGGGTTCAAACCCAACAGAGGGATGGGGAGGATCTAGTGCACGGCTGGACCTCTCCACCGGGGTAGGGGCAGGGGAGGGGGCGAGGCCGGCCCCAGCGAGCGCAGATCCCCGCGGCTCCGCCCGCGTGCAGCGGGTCCCTCTACATTCCTCGGGGGAGGGGGTCTGGCTCCAACCTACCTTTGCAGCCTCTTCTCCCTTCTATACTTCCTCCAAAACACGCTCCCCAGGAAACGACCCTGCATCCCTTAAACAGTCAAGGTTACCGCCCCAGTGCTTTCCCTCTTGCTGCTTCCGCCTGCGCTCGCCTGGTTCACTGCCTGCAAAATCTTACTCATGGTTCAGGGCCCAGCCCGAAGGCCCATCTTCACCCCACCCGACAAGCTCCCTATTTCACCGATTGATATGGGCTGGCCCACCCGAGGCCAGCTCGCAGACAGCGGTATCTGTGCGCTCATTCGGGATCACGGGGTTCACCCGCGGGATGTCTGTCGAGTGGAGTCCACACTCAGAGGAGCAGGAAAGGAAAACGCTGCTGCTGCTGCTGTTGCTTGTGGTGCTGATGAGCTCTTTGCCCTCTCTGCACTCCCCCGAAGGGGACTGTCACAGGCCTCCTCAGAGGGAAGCTTCCCTTGTTGAAGAGGTCCAAGAGGAGCAGAAATCCTTCAGTGCCTGAGGACTGGGGCAGAGGGGCCTGAGGTACAGCCACCTGTGAGGGCACCCCCAGGTGCCTGAGCATGGAGGGAGAGCAACACTTGGATTGTCGTTTCATTCATTCCACCAGTCGGACTGTGATCCCTCTTGGTGGCTTGCTCTGGGAGGTGGGCTTATTCATTTGCTTCAGGGGAGGAAGCTGCAGAGGGTTGGGGGCTGAATTTTCATCTAGATCCTGCTCCTCCAAAGAGAGGTCACCACAGGCTCCATGCCCCCCCCCTGGCCTGGGGCAGAGTATAAAGGTCCAGCTGGAAGTGAAGATGCTTGGAAGCATGGGTTCCATCTACTGAATGGAAATCTCACCTGACTCTGGAGATTGGGGACTAGGTACAATGCCAGGAGCAGGTGAGTCCTATGGGATGCAGCTGTGACTGTGTGGAGCTTGTCAAAGTACTCCTGGGATCTTCTGAAGAAACTGACCACGCCAGGCCTATGATCAGATTTCTGATAAATCACAGGATTATCAGAGGAGATCGTTCTTCCCTTCAGGGCACCCAGAGACAATTTTAAATATGCCATAGGTCTTGGAACAACTTGTTAAGATGGTAAAAGTTACCCCTTTTGGTTTATTTTTTGAGTCATGAAATGTTCTAAAATTGATTGTGGTGATGGTTGCACAACTCTAGGAATATATTAAAAACTATTTAATGGTACATTCTAATGAGTGAATTAATTGTATGGTGTGTGAATTGTATCTCAATAAAGCTCAACTCAGAGATAGATCCACACAAATGTGCCCAACTAAGTTGTAACAAAAATGTAGAACTGGTTCAATGGAGGAAGGAGAGCTTTTTCAACAAATGGTGCTGGCAAATTGGGCATAGTTGGAAGAAAGGAGAGAAAGAAAGAAAGAAAGAAAGAAAGAAAGAAAGAAAGAAAGAAAGAAAGAAAGAAAGAAAGGAAGGAAGGAAGGAAGGAAGGAAGGAAGGAAGGAAGGAAGGAAGGAAGGAAGAAGAAAGAGTGAACCCTGAAACTTCAACCTAATTCTCACACCTTGTATAAAAATAAACTCAAAATGGATGATGGGCTTAAATATAAAATGTCGAAACTAGAAAACTTTAAAAAAAACAAAGGAGAAAATCTTCAGGATCTATGTTTAGCCAAAAAGTTCTTAGACTGGAAACCAAAAGCCTGACATAAAATGAAAATTGATAAGTTGGACTTCATTAGAATTAAAAACTTTTGTTTAGTGCTAGAACTTGTTCAGAGGATGCAAAGACAAGCTACGGACTAGGAGGAAATATTTACAACCAATATATTTGACCAAGCACTAGTATCTAGAATAAATAAAGAACTCTCAAAACTCCCATTAAAAGAAATTTAAAAAGCAATTCAAATTGAAAAGGGGCTAAAAGATATGAAAACATTTCACTGAAGAAGATATACAGATGGCAAATAAGCACATGAAAAGATGCTCATTAGCTATCTACTGGGAATACTGATGAAAACTTTAACGAGATATCACTACTCACCTATAAAGTGGCTGAAATTTTTTTTAAAAGTGATAACACCAAATGTTGCTACAAAAGGACAGCATGAGGGACTCTAGTTGTGATGGAAATGTTATATATCTTGACTATATCAATGTATCAAAACTGTATCAAGAAGTTACCACTGAGGAAACTGGGTATAGGGTACACAGGATCTCTATTTCTAACAATTTGCAAGTGAAAATACAATCATCTCTCTCTCTCTTTTTTACAATCATCTAAAAATAAGAATTTAATTTTTAAAATATCCCCTTTCCATATCACTGATTTTAATGTTTGCTTTAAAACTGCCATGTGCATAGATTGTTAAGGGTAATTTGAATGTATTTTGAGATTGAACAGTCATAGACTGATTCTAATCTATTAGAAACTGAATTAATGAAGCTTTCAGCTATAAATCACCACCCACCAAATGCCAGAACTATAGTTTGGAGAAGATGGAAATTCGGACTCTTCTGGGGCAGAGATTTGTCTGCAGAAATCCTTAGGATTCAGGTCTCCCGAGTCGTACCTTCTCTAGAGGAGGACATGAAGCAGATGAGAAGCAGACTGGGGTATGGAAAGATTCAGGATGGATAGGCAGGATGCCAGTCTTCTGCATCTGGCTTTTTTCTGTGTTGCTATGCCAATATCAGGACATTGATGGGTGCTCAACTTCCCACTTCATTAAATGAGTGTTGAGACTAGAGCCGGAAGTCTCAGAGCTCTACCTTGATATTTCTTTATTCTTTCATAGAGCATAACCCTGCCTCCACCTACTAGTGACCTCTGCAAGTGACAGTTTTCTCATCTCTTAAATGTTGTGAAGATTAAATGAGAAGACACATAAGGTGCTTATCACACAACCTGGCACTTTGGTGGGAGTGGCAATCTTGATGGTAGCTAAGCAACAGTGTGAGGTCTGGTCAGAGGCCACAGAGAAAGAACAGCTCATGTTAGAAGTAAATAATATTATATTGGAGAAAGCACCAAAAAAGGTATATTAAATACACTTGCAGTCATTAAAATCAGGTTTGTGAATATTTAATAACATAAGAAATTATTCTGTTAAGTAAATAATGTATTATCTCAACTATAAGTGTAAAAGATTCATTTTAAAAAGTGAAGATAAAATTTTTCCAAAAGCTAACAGTATTTGTCTCTGGAAAGATGATCTCTTTCTTTGATCTCTCTTTCTTCAAAATAATAATATAATGAGATAGAAGAGGAAAAGAGCAAAAAAAAAAATGTGCACATAAACTATAAACAGTCCTTTTGAGAAGCTGTCTGAGAGAGTAAAATGGACCAGTTTTACACTGTCTGAGGATAGGAGCCTGAGCCCAGGAGAAGCTGGAATTGAGGGAAAACCCTAGGGTCCTGAATGGTTCTCAAATCAAGGAATGAAGCCTCCAACAAGAGCACTGGGTCATTTGCTCAGGCTGCCATAACAAAGCACTGCAGACTGGGAGGCTTAAACGACAGACATTTATTTCCTCACAGTTCTGGAGGCCAGAAGAAAAGATCAAAGTGTCATCAGGGTTGGTGTCTTTTGAGGCCTCTCTCCTTAGTTTGTCTTCTTTCCCTGTTTTCACATTGTCTGCTCTCTGTGTGTGTGGATGTCTGTGTCCAAATTTTCTCTTCTTATAAGTACTCCAGTCATTTTAGATTAAGTCCACCCAAAAGACCTTATTTTAACTTAATTATCTTTTTAAAGACTTCATCTCAAAATACGATCACATTCTGGTGGACTGGGTGTTAGGACATCAACACATAAACTTGACGGGACACAATTTAGCCCATGAAGAACATAAATTACCATATGGCTAAAGCATCTGTAAACAAAGTTAAAAGACAAGTGACAGACTGAGAGAAATAAATATTTGCAACATTTACAATATAAAGATTATTTTTATCCATAATATATAGAGTTTATATAAACAATAAGAAAAATGTAAACAACCCAATAGAAAAATGGGCAAAGAACATGAACAGGAAATTCACAGAAAAGAAGTACAAAATAATCAATATGTAAGAAGATTCTCAACTTTACTTATCAATTTTACACAAACTGGAACAAAATGAGATTTTTTTTTCATTTATCAGATTAGCAAAAATTAAAAAGACTGATAATAACAACTCTTGGCAGGAATGTAATGAAGTGAGAACTCTTAAATGCTAACAGGGAAGCATAAATTGGTCTTACCAAAACAAAAGCTATTAAAATTTTACAACATTCATATTTTTTAACTCAGTGTTAAACTTCTAGGAATCAATGTTACTAAAATAATTGCACATGTGCTAAAGGATCTATACATAATAGGACTTTTTTCCTCCTGTAAATGTCAAAAAGAATTTAAATGTCTATTCCACGGGAGAAAAGTTAAATACAAATCCTATACACATAAAACAAATACAATATACCCATTAAAAAGTGAGTGTTTCTACAGATACTGAGATTTAAAAAAAGATCTTCAAGATGAGGGTATAAAAGAAGCAAATTGCAGGACTATATTCTAGTGGATTCATTATATGTTTTTATAACTGTGTACTTATAAAATACACATAGTTCTGTGAAGATGTTTGCCAATCTGGCCAGTAGTCCCCCACCAACTGGAGGAGAACTAAGGTGAAGTTGGGGCATTTTGAAGGGGGGATTTTTCACCTTTTGCTCTGTGTCCTGTATAACTTGAATTCTGGACAACTAGAATAAACACAAACTTGCATGTTCTGACACACACCCATAAGGAAAGAAAGGTGTCTGCTTCTGAAGATCTTTTGCAGATCTTTGCAGTCATTCATCAAACTCTTCAGTCTTCTAAGAATGGCAGCTAACCTCATGAGAGACTTGATTGCCCTAAATGTTTGCTTTAATCAGTGTAATTAGCAGAGCATCAATTAGGTTGGAAGGTCTGGCAGCCCTGCAGGCTCCCACAGCTGTGGCTTCTGTCCTTGGCTGCCCTGCCCAGTCCCTTCAGTGACTCAGATTTTCTTCAACCAATGTGGCTTTCTCTCTCTCTGTCCATGGCCCCGTGTTTCCTCTCATGACCAAAGACTACTATGGGCAAACAGGAGTCTCTGGGGCTTTTTGGTTTGCTAGGGCTTTTTTCCTGCCTACTGCTCCATGTCACACACTTCATCTTTGTTAGGTGGCTCATTCGGGGCTCCAACTAGTAAATTTTTCTGTCGTTTTTCTTAACTTTCTTCTCTTCCTATTTCTCAGTTCACTAAGAGATTCTATTCAGTATCCCCCAAAGTCACTGAAACCAGAAATCTGTGAGTTATCATTGCCCCACTACTCTGCCTAGTCAACCACAAAACCCTACAAAGCTGATTCCTAAGTGTACATCCTCTTTTATCTCTACTGCCAGTGTATTTTTGCCTCTCATCTGGATACATCTTTGCTCTCAACTGTTACCACTCTGTCCTCCCTCCAGTTGCCAGAGAAAGCTTTCCAAAAAGCAAATTTGAACATGTCCTTCACAGTTTAAAATGTTGCTGGTGTCCCATGGCCTACTGGATAGAGTCCAAACCCCTTAACATGGTATACAAAACTGGGTCCCACCTGCCCTAGGCTACCAGCCCCCTGTACACATCCAGGCTGTTTCCATTCCTCTAGCTCTTTATACAAGTCCGCCTTTGCCTATGATGCTTTCCTGCTGGAGGTCTTTGGTGCACATATGTTGATTTTTCCTCCCCAGTGTTCATTTCTATTTCTTGTGGTACCAGCATCCTATAAATCATCTGCCTTGCTTCTCAGTCTAAGTATGTTTCAAATGGGTGGTTCCATGCCCTTCTCTCCTGCTTCAGGCCAGACCAGATTATTTCACTTCTATTTTTCTGGAATTTGAATTTTGAACATCATAAGAGCCTTTAATAGATAGTCCGTTTCTGGTTTGGCCCTGCTTCCTGAGAGTAATTCTTCAGTTTTGCTCTGGTTCTGTGAGTTGTGCTATAGACAACCTACCTGTCCTCTCCTTTTTGGCTTAAGCTATCCAAGTAATTTTCTTGTGCTTTTAATCAAAGTACTCCCAATGAACTCCAACCTTCTGCATTAGACAAACTCTTACTTATCTTTTTGGATCCAAGTTACTCATTTATTTATTAATTCAACAGATATTTACTGAAAACATACTATGAGTTGGGCACTATGCTACGTGCTGGAGATACAATTGTAAATTAAACAAGGATAATTTTTAGCCATGTAAACTTTAAAATATCTCCAAATAAACAACTCTGGGGGAGGGGACTTTGGTGTAAAGGGCAGAATTAATTATATTCCTCTATTCATGACACCTTATCAGTATTGATATGGATAATCGATTAATTACCTCTACATCTCACAATACCCCCCATAGGCAACCATATTAATGTGTTTGATATCTATTTAAATGTTTTCTTGTGAAATGTATGTTGTAGTTTTGTGGGCATGTGCTTTTAATTAACATGAAGAGTATTACATTACACATTTATTTTGGTTTCCTAATTGTCTTCATTAAGCATGGTTGCCTGAAGTAGTTGAAATGAGATAAAGGACCTTAGAAGAAAATGTAAGGAGTTTGACTTTTACTTGGAGTGGAATAGGAAGTCATTCGAGGGTTTTGAGCAAAGAGGCAACATGATCTGAATTGGTGTTTTACAAGGAAAACTCTGCCTGCCATGTTGAGATTAAAATTCAAGAGTGTACTCTATCTTCTTTACCCCAGGAGCAGCTGTCCTGTCATAGTCCCTCATCCCTTGAAAATGTATGCCTGCACCAAGTTTGTCTCTGCCCCCTCCTTGGTCAGGAGTACCTCTCAGCTGCTGAGCCAATCACTGTCTACAGTGGTGCTGGAACTACCTGAGACACTGACAGATGAGAGCCTCAGCAGCTTGACAACCCTATGTCCCCGATGTCACTTATTTCTAGCCACAGCTTCTAAAATAGAGCCATTTTAAGGGACTTCGACACAGTAGCGAAGTTCATTGGGCCTGGGGCTGCCACCGTAGGGGTGGCTGGCTCTGGGGCTGGAATTGGGACTGTGTTTGGGAGCCTCATCATTAGTTATGCCAGGAATCCTTCTCTGAAGCAACAGCTCTTCTCCTATGCCATTCTGGGCTTTGCTGTCTCAGAGGCCATGGGCTTTTTGCCTGATGGTGGCCTTTCTCATCCTCTTCGCTATGTGCAAGAGCCATCTTCACTTCCTAGAGTTCTTTCTCCAGCATTTCATCTGCATTGTATGTCCATTTTCCTATACAACCCCAGACAGCCTGGGGAAAGTAATTGGCTCAGGGTTTGACAGAGGGAAGACAAGTAAATACTGTATTAATAAGAAATACATAAAATAAAATAAAATAAAATAAAATTCAGAGGTGCAAGTATGGAAGCAAGGCCAGTTAGTTGGCTGTTGCAGTAATCCATGGGAGAGTTGATGGTGGTTTAAATCATAGATAAATATGTTCCTACATGAACCAAAACCCAATGGAAATACAACAGAAACCTCCCCAAACTAACAAAGAACATGAGATGTGAATAGCTGATAATCAGAGAAATGCAGATTAAAGCAATAACCTGACATTGCATCCATTATTTTGGCAACTGTTAGAAAGTTGAACACTGCCAACTGTTGACTGGGACATAAAGACTTGAAAATCCTCTTGTACTGTTTATGGGAGTATAGAATTGAGTGGCAATATGACACTTCTGAGTCAAGTACTGTATACAAATACCCATGACCCAGCAATTCAGTTCCTGGGTATATATTACAGAGAAATTTCCTCACACGTTCATAGTGGGATGTGTAGGAAGATGTTTATTGCAGCATTGTTTGTGGCAACAAAAAAATGAAGACAGCCTAGGTTTCCATTACTGGGACAATGGATGGGTAAAATGTATAACAGGCTTTATAATAAGCACTTTATATTCATTATCTCATCTTTTCTTCAAGATAGCCCTAAGACAGTGGGACTTTTAACAGCATCCCGTTTTACGGATGATAAAACGGAGACTGTCCTCTCATACACACGAACTGTTGTTTATTTCTGGTACGTCTCCTCAGTGTTCGGACGAGGACACTGGGGTTCCGGGGCTCAACAGCTTGCCAAGTCTCCCAGCTATACAGAATCGTCATGCGTTATAGTCTGCCCTTGGTTTGAGGGGCCTCGGACCCAGACGGTCAGCACCGCGGACAGCGCCAGCGGGGCGCAGGGGCGGGGCGTGACGTCCATAGACACGTCACGACGCGCGGAGTCTCCGAGGCGCGTGCTCACCGGCCGCTAGCGCCATCGTGTCACGTGACCTAGGTAATTGGCACAGCGCTCTGGACGCCCCCAGCGCTCAACCCTTGACCTGCAGCCTGTGGACCACCGTGCGGCGCCGAACCCCGCCCTCCGGGTGAGCGCGGCAGCCCGTCTCCTCCAGGTCTTTGCGCCTCTTTTCCCACCGTCTTGGTGGCTGCCCCTCTGCTCCGGATTCCCAGGTCCTGGGGAGCCGCCGCCCACAATCCAGAACGGGGCCTAGATGGGAGGGGGAGTGAAAGTGACCTTGGCTCCGCCCTTGGCTGGCCCCCAACCCTTCGCGCAGGTCCGACCCTGCGAGGGCAGTGTTTTGCGTAAAGAAGCGAAGCGCTAACTGTGGGGTTTCTGGCACCAACCCGGGTTCTCCAGTCTGAAGACTACAGACTGTCAAAGCTATCTTTTGTGGTCTGGGGAGGGGCGTGCTGGTTGCCGCCCCCTCACAGGGTGGGTGCTGCGGATAGCCGCACTGGGGAAGGAGGAGGATCAGTGTTGTGCCTGGTGGGACACGCAGACAGCTTCAGTGTCTCAGGACCTCGTAGAGGCAGAGCCCTTATAGATGGTTTTAACCACACTGTCTCCACTCACAGATAGGGTAACTGACGCATTGAGAGGGGCAAGACTGGCCTGAGGTTACAGCCAGCCTGGGAAGTGCTTCTCCCACCCCCAGAGAGATGCGGGAGGAGGAAGGTGCGGGTAAACCAGAGGTTCGAGCAGGGTGCAGTGGCTATTGACTGGATCCCAAGGGCCCCACTCTGACACCCCTCCATCACCGACCACCCTTGCGCTCCCTCCCCACACATTCCTCGGGATATTGGAACAGGCCCCACTTACAGGCCCTTTATTTCTGCCAGATAAATAAGCACATCCCCTCCCTATCCTGCTTTCCACCTTGGAGTTTGCCTCCGGGGCTTTCTCTTGGGTTCAGCAATCTGGAATTAGGGTTTATTCCTGAGAAAAGCTCACCCAATTCTCAGAATGTGGGGACTCAGAAGCTGCCCAGCTTCTAGGTTTTGGGGAGGGCCCTTCCTTTCTTGGGATCTCTGTTAGCTGGTTTTTACAATGGGTGTTTTGCAGAACAGCCCTTACCAGGGCAGCCCAGACAGGGCATTCATTGTGTGTGGGAAGATTAGTGTCCAGGGATGTTATGGTTCTGGGGGTGGGGCTGAAGATGGTACTGACCTTGTCACTAGAGAGGAGACCCTCCCAAGAGCTGCCCAGAGCAACTTGCCTGGGAATGCCCTGGGGGCTGGGCTAGGTAGGGGGTGTGCAGGGTGCCTGACTCTGACTTTTCATTGCTGTCTTTACCCGTGTAGGTAGCACCTGGCAGAGCTAGCTGGGACTCTGGCTCCAGATACTGAGGTTGGCTTTGTCCCCAGTCCTCCAGGGTTCCTGGGTCCTCAAGCTCTGCTGAGATGGGGGCAGGGATGGCTGGCTAACTGACTTCCTGCCAGGCTGGTTGAAGGCCACAGTAGTGCCCAGTGGCTGTGCCAGACAGTTCAGTGTGTGTAAAACTGTGTCCCTGCACCGAGCCAGTCTGGACACAGCCAGGCTTTCTTATTGGCCCCTTCCCATGGGGATGGAGGGTAGTGCTGGCAAAGAACAACTCTGATGGCAGTAGTTGGAAAGTGCATTGTTTAAATGAAATCTGGGTTTATATCTTGACTCCAGAGTGAAGAGAGTACAGGCTCTGAATCCACACAGAACCCTATCACTTACCAGCTTAAACTCTCTGTGCCTCAGTTTCCCTGTTTATAAAGTGGAGCTAATCCAAGTACCCACCTCAAGAGATTGTTGAGAGGGTTAAATGAGCACAGCGCCTGCCCCAGAATCAGTGCTGTGCATTCTCTTATTTTTATTCCTGTGATGGATGGTCTTGGTATCTGGTTTTTATTGCCTTAAAATGGGGATAGTAGAGCTCCGTGGGTTGTTTAGATTCTTCTGATAGCCCAGAACAGTAGGCCCTGGGCCTGGTGGCTATCTGGGCCAAGGAAGCCCTGTATTTGCATAGGCCTCTGGGCCAGTCAGAGGCAGAGGAGGGGTTGGAACCCTGGCATTCTGACACCAGAGACCATGCCTCGAGCCCCCACCTCTCACTTGGAGAGATGGCTGCTCAAGGGAGAGCCAGCTCCTAGTAGTCCTGGCATCATCACTGACTGGCAGGGCTGGGCATGTAGTCCAAAAACTTCAGGTTCTGAGCATGTGGAAAAGAGGCTTGGGGCACTTGGGGCTGAAGTTCCAGCTGAACCCACCTCCTTCCTTTCTGCACTGAAATGTAGTTTTGTTTTTTAACTTTTCTCTGTTCAGACTTGCTGCTGGTTGCCTGAGGAGTCCACTTTCCCTGGCTTAAGGAGACCATTCCCCCCTTCCTTTCACTTCACGTGAGTTTAGAGGGACAGAGAGAGTAGGCAGGCTGGGAGGGGTCTGCTCTGTCCTGCCTTGGGGACCTGATACATTATAGAAGTCTCAGCCAGATGGTTTGGTGGCTTGGTTGAACTGATTGGGTAGGGGACGGGTCCCATTGGTTGAGCACACCAGGCCACAGGTGCATTGGCTCAGGGCCTGGCCCAGATAGGACCTGGAAGCCAGTTATGCTCCAGAAGGCACATTTTCTGGGACTGAGTTATACAAGGGGAAGCAGGCCCCATCCTGCCTGTATCTTCTCTGGCTCTGTACCCCACTCACAGGCTGGGATTCTCTGGGCAGCAGAACATTAGTAAGTATGCAGTGGAAGCTGTTCTGTGTCCAGGTATTGCTGGGCTGGGGCAGAGGATAGGGCTCTGATCACAATAATGGTGGTGGAGGTGGGGAGAACAGAGGTTCTACTCTATACATCCTGTGTAGGATGTGGTGGCCAGGTCTGGGGGCAGCAGGAACCTCAGTGGACCCTGTCAATCCTTAGCCTACCTTAATAGGGAGCCCTGGGAGCTCTTCAGGATTGGAGGGAACTTTTAGAACTCAAATCCTCTGGAGAGTGGAAGAAGCTCCCTGTTGTTACTCAGAAATTTTCCCTGAGTAAGAGCAGGTGACATAATGGGAGTGAGATAAACTTCAGGTTCTCATTCCTGTCCAGCCTGGACAGGAATCTGAGCTAGGATCTGCCACTAGGCAGTGAACCTAGGAGGGCTAGCAGACTCTCCCCTTCTCCTTTGTATTGTCACTGCCTTGCCTAGGGCCAACTGCTTAGTAGGGCCAACAAATGCCACATGAGTAAAGGATTGGCTGCCAGAGCCTCCTTCTGTCCTGGTCCTGTGGTTTATGCCTCTCCCGCATTGCCTGTGTCCAGAATGAGTCAGCTGAGGCTGCTGCCATTCCACTTGGAGGCACAGGCCATGAGGATTCTGACCCCACATAATGTCCAGATGTTCAGTGGGCACAGCGGGTCATCTGGGCCACCAGCCACCTTCTCAAGCAGCAGAGGTGGAGGCAGCTGCAGTTACGTGGAGGAGATGTACTTTGCCTGGCTGAAAAACCCCCAGAGTGTCCACAAGGTCAGTACCCCGACCCTGCCTACTGTGTGGGAGGGAAGCTCCTGGGGCTGAGCAGAGGAGAGTGAAGTAGGAGAAGTTATCCTCATGTTGGATGAAGAACATCTGTTGCTTTCCTGTTGCTGAACCAGCCAGCAGGTGGTAGGCTGGCCTGAGAAGCCCTGCCAATGCCCTGCTCAGCCACACCTGGTCTGAGACCTGCCCCTTCCGCCTTTGTCAAGCTGTGCTGTTTCTACGTGGCCCTCTGTTAAGTAGTAAGGCACATAAGTATTTATGTATGTATTGAACTGATAAATACCTGCTAATGATTTAGATGACAGGGTAAAAGTGGGGGATGGCTTCGGCTGGAGCCCCAAAGGGTGTCAGATGTTCTTTCAACACCACAGTTCTCAGAGCCTACCCACGATCATGCCAAAGACCCCTCAAAACCAGTCCAGGACCCCCACCCAGAGCCAAGATCATCCACATTCACATATCCAAAACAAAAAGTATAAAGTTAGACAGTAATCCACCTGTTTGCTCAGTTCCCACCTGTTTGTCCTCCAATTTATTCACAGCTTCTTCTGTATTCTTTCAGAGAATTTATTTAGGTAAATTTACTGTAAACACAACTCGAGATTTCCCCTTTATACAAAAGTAACACTTAAGGTTCATTGTTTTGCTCCAGGCTGTTTCACTTAGTATACATCTATCTCCAAGATCTTTTCATGTTAGGATGTCCAGAGTCTCATTGTTCTTTTCCTCCAGTTACATAATATTCCATCGTATGGATGTTCCACAGCCATACAGCCTGGCTCATTTCCATTCTCTGGCTGTCATGATCAGTGCTGCAGTGCTCAGTCTTGTACATTCCTCATCTTGCACGTGTGCAGCTCTCTGTAGGATAAATTCTTCAAGTTGAATTGTCGTGTCGAAGAGTATTTGTGTATATAATATTGATGGTTTTTGCCAAGTTACTTTCTACAGGGTTTGTACCACCTTATTCTCCCACCAGTACTATATGAGAGTATATAGAAAAAAGCCCCGTTATGTGTTCTGCTAGAACATGGAACGGCTTGTGCATATAGCATGTATGCTTTTTGCTTCTACACAAATAGTAGCAAACCATACACCCTCTTCTGCTTTATTCAGTTTACAATATATCTACATCCACAATAACAAATGTGCTATATTTTTTGTAAAAACTACATAATCTTCCAGAATCTAAATTATTTTTTATTTAACCAGTTTCTTCCTGGTTACTACTTAAATTGTTTTTATGTTGTTGTTTTCATAAACAGTCCTGCAGGGAACATTCTCGTACATACATGGGGACACACCTGTACAAGTATATTTCTAGAATAAATTATAAGCAATGGAATTCCTAGTTCAAAAGATACATGCATTGAAAATGTTGATGGCTTGCCCACCAAATTGCTCTCCACAAAGGCCTCCTCCAACCCACTGTGTGTGAGGGCATATTTCTCCCAGGGGTAGAAACCCCGCCTTTCACACCTGAAGCCTCTGGGTCACAAGTTAGAAGTCTTCCCCTACCCACTACCAGGCTGGATCCTGGAGAGATCTTGGCTCTGGGTGGGGGTCCTGGACTGGTTTTGAGGGGTCTTTGGCATGATCGTGGGTAGGCTCTGAGAACTGTGGTGTTGAAAGAACATATGACACCCTTTGGGGCTCAAGCCAAAGCCATCCCCCACTCCTCCCTGGCCTTGACCTGGCTGTTTTCTTGCTTCTGCCTTGCTCAGTCCTGGGACAACTTCTTCCGGAAAGCCAGTGAAGAAGGCTCTTGTGTCCCAGCTCAGCCACTGCTCTCCTCTGTTGTCCCTGAGAGCAGGCCAGCAGTCTCAAGCCAGACTAAGACCAGCAAGTTGGTGGAGGACCACCTGGCTGTGCAGTCCCTGATCCGGGCCTATCAGGTGAGCAGCTGGGAGGGCACAGGCTATGAGGTTGGACTGACTCCTGGGATATGTCCAGGTGTTGATGGAAAGGGAACTCGCTCAGGGAACTCGCTTAGCTCCAGCATCATCTCCTCAGAGAGCCCTTCTCCAGACACTCTGTCAGGTGGCTCTCACTCCTCCTGCTACTCTTTGTCACATTACTGTGTCACTTACCACCCCCTGGGCTTTTTTATATGTGGTCTTCCTCATGGAATGTTATCTGTCTCACACAGCACTGTGCCCCAGGTACCTAGAGGAGGACTTAGTAAATAATCAATATCAGCAAATGTTGAATGAAAGTCAAGTAGAATGTTTTCTTCTCTTGACTAAGGATTCCAAGAGGACAGGAACTGATATACAGCAAGTGCTTAATTAGTGTTTATAGAATGAATGAATATTTTGTTAAACAGCTCTCTCTCTATCAGCTGCTCTGTTCTGAAGACTTAAGTTCTTCCCAATGGGTCCCTAGGCTGGGCCCCTGCCCTGCCAAAGAGTCTTGGTAATGTTCCACATTATTGGTCTTGACTGAACAGGGCTAATTGGAGGGCTGTCTGGGTGTTCACTCTAAAACAAGTGTGTCATTTGGGATCTCTCTGGGAATCAGTGGCAGAAGGTATTTCATAAGAGAAAGTCATCTTACAGACACACAGAAGGAAGGGCAAGGGCATCCCGGATCCCCTGGCAGAGACTTCATGAGAAGTAGCAGCAAGCCACTGCAGGAGCTGAGGGGTGGGGGGGCCTTAGCAAATGGAAACGGTGCCTGGCCTCTGAGTGAGGCGCTCTGTGGGATGGCAGCTGCATTCCTTGTGTACCAGCTGTGCTGAGATGAAAGAGGGATGCGAGCAAGACTAGGCTCCTTTGCTGGCCTGAGGTCTCATGGATTCTGGGCCACCTGGGAGCAAACGGCAGTTTATAATTGTGTTTTCTTGGGTGGCTGAAAGAAGAAGATGATCTTAACCATTGACTTTGAAAACAAAGACAAAGAATATAAAACTCTATGTTATATACAAGTTAACAGTTCAGAGTGCTGCCTAAGGGACTTATCTCCTAAGCACAGTTCTCAGCTCTTCAGCTTCTATTTGTTCTTTAACTAGGTAAGACTAAACTCTAGAGAGGCCTTCCAGCAGGGTAGTCTCTGGATTCAGGCATATTACTCTGTATTTGCATGGTAAAAATCCGCCAAAGGTTGTGCCTGATGGTCAGCATCCCCTGGGGGGGGGGGAGGGGGGTGGGCAGTGGAGGGGCTGCAGCCCCTCACAGGCCGGTAGGAGGCAGGGTTCTGGTTTGACTCATCTGTACACAGTACTGAAGAAAACCAAACTTATTATTATGAACATTTTCAAACATGAAGTGTAGAAAATTTGTGTAGTGAACCCCTACACCTATCAACACAGGGCTGGTCTTGACTCATCTATTGCCCACCTCCAGCTCTACCCACTGGCCACCAATTATTTTGAAGCAAATCCCAGACATCATATCATGCATCAATCATTTCAGCATGTATTGCTAGAGGTAAAGGGTCTTTAAAAAATATACCACGATGGCATTATCACACCTTAAAATAATGACAATAACCCTTAATGTCATCAAACATCCAGTTGGTATTCATGTTTGCCTAGTTGTCTTATGATTTCTTTTTACTGATTGTTTGGATCCTGTCCAAATAAAGCCACAGGTTGTGATAGGTTGATGTGACTCTTAAATCTCTTGTTCTCAGTGGGTTCTTCTCTATTTCTTTTTTTGTTCCTTTTCATTTTTGTGTGGAAAAAACCAGATTGTTTGTCCTGTTGAATTTTCCTGAGTCTGGCTTTTGCTGATTGCATCCCCATGGTGTCACTTCATCTGTCCCTTTGTCCCATGTAGTTTCTGTAGTTAGATCTAGAAGCATTATTCAATATAGATTTGGGTTTTTTGTTTGTTTCAAAATCAGCTTCCTGGTGGTGATGGCACTTCATTAGTTAGCAGCTATTGATGATTACTTCTTGGATACATTAATTCATTAGGGGTGATAAAAAAAAATGGTGATATTCTAATTCTATCCTTCTTTGTTTATTACCTGAAATAATTATCAGGAGAAACTTCCCATTGTCAGCTCCATTTATCCTGAGGTACAAATTGTACAGGAAAGACAGGATCATTGTTTGATTTTTCCTTTTCTTGATGAATTTTCAAAATTATGAGTCGATTCTCCAGCATCCAAAGATGACCAGTGAAGGTTTTTCTTTTTATGGTGCGAATGCACGAATTTAAACATATTTGATGAGTTTCAATCTGCTACAGATATTATCCTCATCGTTGCTCATAATGTGCCCTCACTCCCAGCCCCAGCTGTGTTTGAGCACCCCTTTACCATCTGCTATGACAAGGTGCTCCGAGCTTGTCTTTGTACATTTCTGCTCAGCCTCGGGGCCAGCCAGTTCTCCAGGGAGTGCTGACAGTGTTCACTGCTATTGACTGGACGTATGTATTTTTTTAAAGCTGACAGACATACTTTATGGGTCTATACTGATGCTTCTATATGTGTCAAATGTGATTCTTAAGGTTTATCCTTGACCTCATCAATCTATGTCACCACCTCTTTTTAAAGATGCTAAAAACAGGGGTTCTCCAAGACAGCAATACAATGACCTATTTGATTTTGCCTATAATCCACATACAACAATCTTAGAATACAATTCTGACACTAGCACTACTGATTCGTTATAGAAATGAATTTATGAACTTTTCTCCTGCAGTTCAGTTTGCTTTAGAAAATTTTCTATTAGTCAGTTGGAATAATTCCTCTCTATGAGTTATACTCCTGAATAGATTCATTAATTCATTTGTTTTGTTTTACTTTCAATTTTAAAATTTATTTTTGTTTTATAATAATATGAAATATTTACAGGATTCCAAAGTCAAATCTTCAAAACAAGATATTCTTAAAAGTCTAGCTTCTAGCTTTGCCACTCTGCCCTATTTTGTCCTTTTCCCATAAATAATTTTCCATATTTTATGTTTTCCTTATTTTACTATTTATTCTTATAATGCATATATTTATTTGTGTATTTAGAAATATATGCAAGGGCATATATTTATTTGCAGCTCCCCTTTCATAGACAATGGTAGTTTACCGCACACATTTCTCTATAATTTGTTTGTTGAGACTACCTCATAGTAGCTGATAGCGATTTTCTTCATTTCTTTTAGCAGCTCCCTAGTACTCCCCTGCTTGGATTTCCCATATTCATATGCTAGTCTCCTGTTGATAGACATTTGGGAAGTTTCTAGAATTTTGTGATTCCTAATAGTACTGTAGTAACTATTTTTGTGTATGTATCTATCCTTTCTTGTTTTTGAAAGCTGCATGTTGTACTTTTAAACAGAGTTGAGCTCCTGCCGCCTCAGTGGCCATGGTGGGACCTGTAAAGTGGCTAGGTGCTGGAGACATGTGGGAACTTGAAATTCTGTAGTGAGAAGTGAGGAGCTGGGGCCCAGAACCTCACTCTTGGTGAGGATCTGTCCAGCTGCATCCTAGCCCTACCCTGACCTTTTCTCCTTCTCTTAGATCCGGGGCCACCATGTGGCGCAGCTGGACCCCCTGGGCATTTTGGATGCAGACTTGGACTCCTTTGTGCCCTCAGACTTAATCACAACCATCGATAAATTGGGTGAGAGTCGGTACCCTTTCCTGTTGTTCTGGTGACGCCAGAGCCAGCTGGTGCCTGCCCCCAGTGAGGGGCTCTGAGACAGCAGTGCCTCTGGGTACTCTGGCCCTGCAAGCAGCCCAGGAGGCCTTTTTTACTGCACTGCCTCGCCATCTTCCCTAGCTGGACCACTATGCTAACCAAGCTTGAGAGACTTGTCCAGGCCTGCTCTCGTGGCAGCAGGCTGGACTCTGACTCCCACCATCTGTTCCCTGAAGACATAGGGTCCCTGTGCTTAGGCTGGACCTGGTGGAAGGGTGCTGGGGGGACTGGTGGGAGGTCTGGGGATACTGCCCATCCCCACCTGGGCCTGAGCCCTCCCTCCTCTCTGCTGCATGGGTTCTGCTGTATGTGCCTCTCAGCCTTCTATGACTTGCGGGAGGCTGACCTAGATAAGGAGTTCCAGTTGCCCACAACCACCTTCATCGGGGGCTCTGAACACACCCTTTCTCTGCGGGAGATCATTCGGGGCCTGGAGGTGAGCACAGGCAGGTGTGTTGGGCATATGTGATGGAGCTCTCTGGAGCCTCCTAGAGGGAGGGAGGGCACTGCCTTTTCTGTTACAGATGCCACAGCAGTTGTAGCTCTTCCTGGCTTCTCAAAGAGTACCCACCTGTCCCCCCAGAGCACCTACTGCCAGCACATTGGCCTGGAGTTTATGTTCATCAATGACGTGGAGCAGTGCCAGTGGATCCGGCAGAAGTTTGAGACCCCTGGTGTGATGCGATTCTCCAGTGAGGAGAAGCGGACCCTGTTGGCTCGGCTGGTGCGCTCCATGAGGTCAGGTCCTCAGCACCACCCTGGACAGCTCGAGCGGCTGGAGGGGCCTGCTCCAGGGCTGTATAAGATGTCCCTGGCCCTGGCTAAGAAACTAGGAGGATGCCTGGCAAGGGAAGGCAGGGCTGGATGGGCCTCCCCCCTTGGCCTGTGGAGGCCCTTATGAGGAGCAATGGGGCCATGTGCTCAGAAAGAGCTAGTCAGGTGGGCAGGGATGGTGCTCCAGGACATGACAGCAGGGCCACAATGAGCAAGGACAGAAGTGGAAAAAAGTTGCTGTGGGAATGTTTGAGCAGAAAGATATCCATGTGTAGTGAGGATAGCAGGGTTCCTTTGGTGGACACACCTGGCTCTGCCTACTGACTTCTCTAAAACTAGGTCTACTCAGGGCTGCAAGGGTCTGGAGGATCACCTGCAACAGCCATTGGGTGCAGAGTAGATCCCTGAACAGTGAGGTGTGAGCGGGAATTTGAGTTGAGCTGTGAGGAGGTCTTTGGGGGTATGGTGAGAGAATTATGTGCAGTGCATGTGCAAGAGGGCAGTAGGCTGGGAGAAGGGGAGATGGCTCCTAGAAGCAGTTTGACTGGAAGGTGGAGAGAAGATGGGAGCTGGGAACAGGTGTAGACAGAGGTTTTGGTTAAGCTAGGAGGACCCCAACTTCCCCTGGACCTGTGCTGCTACCTGGTGGGGACATTATGGCATCCGTGGAAGGTCCTGGACATGTGGAGAGAGATGAATTTACAACATCCTCTGTTCTGGGCACCCTGCTCTGAGCCCTCACTAACTTCCCCAGCTTCTCCATCCTTTCCATTCTCCATCTTTTTCCTTCTTTCCCCAAGCAGGTTTGAAGACTTCCTAGCCAGGAAGTGGTCCTCAGAGAAGCGATGTGGCCTGGAAGGCTGTGAGGTCATGATACCTGCCCTTAAGACCATCATTGACAAATCCAGTGAGATGGGGATTGAGAATGTCATCCTGGGAATGCCACACAGGTAGGCCCCTCCACAGCCTTGTCCATTTTCCTCCAGGCCTAGCAGACTAGGGGGAAAGGAGAGAATCAAAATCAGAGCAGGGATGCTGGTGGGACCTGAGGGTTGAGGGAGAGTGGCCTAGAAATTCCTTAGAGTCCCTGGGCCCTGGCTTGCCCATCACAGAAAGAGCTAAGCACTTGGCCAAAGCCACATAGAACCAGGGACTACAAGGGTCTCTCAGACTCAGTTTCTCCCTTACCATGTTGCTGCTGTCCCCAGGAGGGTCAAGATTTGAGAAAAGGGTTGTATCATGCTTCTTGAGGTTCCTGTGGACAAGGAGATGTGAAGGGGTACAAGCTAGGGAAGTGCAGGCAGGGCCTGGGCAGGTGACCCCTGGTTGGCATCCCCTAGAGCAGGGGTCCCCAAAACCTGGGCCACAGACTGATACGAGTCCGTGGCCTGTTAGCAACCCAGATCACACAGCAAGAGATGAGTGGCTGTGAGCGAGTGAAGCTTTATATGTATTTGCAGCCACTCCCCATCCCTAGCATCAACACCTCAGCTCCATCTCAGATCATCAGGCTTTAGATTCTCATCGGAGCACCAGTCCCTGGTGCCAAAAAGGTTGAGACCAGTGCCCTAGTAGGAGATCTCTGAAGGTGAACCGAGGGTCTCTTCCTCTGGCTGCAAGCTGACTGCACATTTCCCTGTGACCTTGGTAAAGACTTAGGAGACTGGCTTGGCAACTGGGCAGTTACTTCTGAGCTAGAGCCTATGGTCTAATGAGGAATACAGCCCGAGGACAAATGAAGGTGGCCAGGGGTCCTGATAAGAGGATGTGCTGAGCAGTTGGCGGTTGGCAAAGCCCTAGCGTTTTCTGTGACTATTTTTAGTTGCTCATGGTGAGGCCAGCCCCTCAGACTGCATCAGCATGAGGAGTGTCCAGGTGTCCATGCAGTGCAAGAGGGTCCCCATCCTGTGGGCTGTACTACCAGGAGCTGGAGGCTTAATGCTGTGAGGGGCTTGGAAATGCCCAATGTCTGGTCAGAGGGTCAGGCAGAGCTGGCTCCATGGTCTGAGATGCATGGACCTGTGAGATAGGATGGCATTGGGTGGTCAGGGGCAGCTCTGGGACTGTGTGGTAGTGCTGGACTGGCTCTGGACCTTAGGAGGCCTCTGGGAGCTGAGGAATATTCTGGGCCAGGACTCCATAGTCAAGGAGGCGTCTTTGAAGCTGGAGGGCTTTGCCCAAAGGAGTTAAAGATTGTTTATTTGGCTTCCATGGACCCACAAACAAGAGAGAGGCCCACCTGGAAAAGGGCTGCGCTTCCATCACAGGGCTGTGTGAGACTGGAGGTCAGGTCAGGGTATGTGTGTGCCTGGGGCTGACATCTGTTGGTGGGCTTTGAGGGGTGAGTTCTGAGTCATAGGCTGTGCCCTTATCAGCTGGTGCCCACCCCTGAATAAACCACCTCATGATGGGAGGGTCAGGAAAATCTCTGAAAAATCCCTGGCCCCTGGCTGCTTTCCTGTCCCCCTGTCCCTCAGACCTCAGTTCCCCTGGACAGGTCCTCTGGTAACTCCTGATCTTAGGGTCGTTCTAGTTCCTTTCTCCCTATCTTGCTCCAAGATGCTGTTGGGCTAACGTGGGAGGTTGTGTGTGAACTGCTATGATGCATTAGCAGACTGAGGCCAAGGTACTGGGTTGCACTCAACTTTTAGGTGGGGAGAGCGATCACTCTGCCATGAGGGTGATGGCTCCCTGCTCATGAAAACCACCTGAGTCTGAGATGTGTGGGGATATCTGTCTGGGGAGAACTGACCAGCCAGGATTGCTCACATGTCTTATAGACTGAGACAGGATGAGAGAGCGGGGCCTCTGTTAGGCTACACTGAGGGAGAAGGTTAGTTCCCTCAGACTCCATGCTGATTTTGATAGGTCCCGGGTAGGCAGGGAGCATGGTGATGCTGGGCCCTGTCATGGCAGGTGGCCTCTGTGCCAGATGAGAGCCTGCTCCCCTTTGGCTCCAGGGGCAGGCTGAATGTGCTGGCTAATGTCATCCGCAAGGACCTGGAGCAGATCTTCTGCCAGTTTGACCCAAAGCTGGAGGCTGCGGATGAGGTGAGTACCAAGTCCAGGTCAGAGCCCCTGGAGAGCAGGGTATTTGGGAGGTGAACTGGGGAGGAACTGATCCAAAAGTTTCCAGGCTTGGATAGGCATTGAGATGGGCAGACTTGCAGAAATGTGGGAGAGAGGCTGGGGATATTTGCATGAAGCCACTAAGGCATTTTGGAGCAACTTCTGTGGTCTCTGATAGCTGGAAGAGCCCTCCCTGTTAATCTAGGCCAGCCTTCCTGTTTTCGGCTAACTCAGTTTCAGGAAACTGAGCCCCAGAAAGGTGCAGGGAAGTCTTGGAACCATTCACTTTGGCGTGGGCCATGCCTCTGTGCCCAAAGTTTTGTTCACCAGCCCAGAAGGGCGTCAGTCATTTGTTTGACCAGGGCAGCCTTAGGAGGTCAGGACAGTTTCCTGTGCCCATTGATGAGCAGAGGAAACATTTTTTCTGCTCACACCCCATTCCTAGCATGCATGTATGTCATGTATGCCTCATACCCCATGCTTTTGCCATGCGAGGCCTCAGTCCAAATGGCCTTCCTTTCTCCTCTACTCCCTGCCTTTTTCACAGTGCTGCTTACCTCCCCTGTTTGGTGACTCTCCTGGTCCTCCAGGCAGTGAGCCTGTCACCCCTTTCTCTGGACCCCCTTTGTTCTCAGATCATCTCTACTCTGGCCTTCTCCAGTCTGTGCACATGTATGTGTATATGTTTGTGTATCTGTTTTCCCCTTCAGGCTGGTAGCAGGGCGAAGACAGGGACCTCATTCCCAAAGCCCTAGCACCCAGCACAGGTGCTTGGTTTGTTAAAATGAATTACATTAAATGACTGCTCTAAGGTCACCAGCACATTAGGCCAGAGCAAAACTGGAATCCACATCTGCTGGCTTCCAGCCCAGAATTGTTCTGTGGTCCTGTTCATTTTGCTCAGTCATGTTCATCTCTCTGAGCCTCAGTTTGTTCTTCTGTTCAATGGAGATAGCAGCACCTGCCCCAGGGTGGTTATAAGAAATCAGAGGTGATGTGTGTAAACTGTAAAGCCTGGTCAAAAGATACTTAAAAAAGTATTTACTAGTTTCTTTTTTTCCCCCACTAAGAAAGAAATTTGAGGATTTTTTTTTTTTTTTTAAAGCTTGTATAATGAGAGTAAGTTTCCTTGGTGAGCCCCTTTTTCTGTTCCCAGAGGCTCCACTGTGGCCAGTGTTTGTTTTGTTAAGATGTATACTTCCAGAAATGTTCCATGCAGCTACAAATACGCATATTTGTCCAGTACAGCCTTATTTGTAAAAGGCCAGAGGAGCAATTTGCATACCCTGTTTTTACCTCTCAGTAAGTTGTCACTGTTTCACAGTAGCACTCAGAGCTCTCCGAGCTTGAGCTTCAAGCATCCCATTGGTTTACACCATCTATTGATGGGCATTAAGATTGGTTGTTGGAATGAATATTTTTGCACAAGTGTGCGAGTGCATTGTTAGCTGGTATGTGAGAGGTTCTGTGGCTGGAGCTAAGGAAGTAGGACTGAATTACTCTACAAAGAGCTTGCAGACATCAGCAAGCCTACTCATGGTGTGTGTGAGGGCCCTCGTCCTCCCTTATTTCGTCGAATCTTTTCATCTTTATGAATGTGATTGGTGCAAAATTATTTTAACATATTGTTATGAATTTGAATATCTCCATGTTTTTAAGCCAAGTGTATTTTCTTTTCTGTACATTTCTCTTCATAGCTCTGGCACATTTTTCTATGGAGTTTTGGGCTGTATCTTACTGATTTATAAAAGTGCTTTATATATTAAGGGAGTTAGCCCTTTGCATATGTCTAAATATTTTTCTCAGCTTGATTTTTCCCCCCTAACACTGTGCACGGATTTGTTTCCTCTGTGACAAATTTATTAGATTTTAGCTATATTATTTTTTATGGCTTTTGAGGTTTGTACATTGTTTAGAAAGGCCTTCCCTACTCCAAGATCATTAAATGCCATGTTTTCCTCTGATATTATGGCTTCATCAGCTACATGTACATTTTTCATTACTTTGGTGTAAGGAGGTAGGAGGGGCCCAGCTCCAGTGCTTGCCTAGAGGCCTGGCCAGGGGTCTCCACACCACTCATGAGCCATCCTCATTTCTCTGCTTTCATTGCTGCTGACTGGCTAGCCCCTTCCTACTGGTGTCTTACCCCTCTCCCACTCTGATCATTCATGCCAAGAGGAGGGTGATTGAAATGCAGAAGGGCTCTGATGAGGGGTTAGCTGGTCTGGCCTCTGAACCTTTCTCAGGCCAGCCTGGAGGGCAAGGAGGGGCAGTGTGCAGGGGTGAGGGGTGGCTGAAAGAAGGGATAGGTCAGGGGCAGCATAAGCCTTCCCAGGGGGCAGAATCCAGAGTCTGCCCCAGCCCCACTGTGGGCTTGCATCTCTCTGCCCATCTGCCCTCCTGCCTGATATGGGAGGGCCAAGTTTATCATAGCCCACATCAATCTCCAGGGCTCTGGAGACGTCAAATATCACCTCGGCACGTACCATGAGAGGATCAATGGGGTCACGAACAGAAACATTGCTCTGTCACTTGTGGCCAGCCCCTCCCACCTGGAAGCTGTATCTTACTGATTTATACTGTGGTGCAGGGGAAGACCAAGGCTGAGCAGTTCTACTGTGGGGATGCCCAGGGCAAGAAGGTGAACTCACCTGGGCCCTGAGGGGTGGGCCCCAAGGGGCTGAGTTCTGAGGGCCTGGATCTAAGGTGAATTGTGAATTATGAGGGCCTGGGCCCTGAGGGGTGAGCTCAGAAGGGCAGGATCTGAGGACCTGAGCTCTGAGGACCTGGGCTCTGAGGAGTGGGCTCACACTGCAAGGAGCAGGGCCGGGCTGCATAGGCTAGGGTATGGGGGCTCCTCCCGGCTCATACCCTGCCCTGCAGGTCATGTCTATCCTAGTCCATGGGGATGCTGCCTTCGCTGGCCAGGGTGTGGTCTATGAGACCTTCCACCTGAGTGCCCTGCCATCTTATACCACCAGTGGCACTGTGCATGTCATCGTCAACAACCAGGTGAGGACCTGGCTGCATGCCAGGTTTTGTCAGCATAACCAATCCTTAAATCCAGGCAGCACTTTAAGGGGAAGAATGAAATGGTCCTGATCCTAATCCCACTGCTCTGCCATGTCCCAGTGCATGATCTCAGGCCAGATGCCTGCTCTTCCTAGCCTCAGTCTCCTGGCCTGTGATATCAGGAGATGTAAACGTCTCTCTCTCTCTCAATCTCTCTCTCTCTCTCTCTCTCTCTCTCTCTCTCTCTCTCTCTCTCTCTCTCTCTCTTTCTCTCTCTCCCTCCCCCCCTCTATTATCAATCATCCATCACCTATCATCATGGAGAAAGTTGTAAGGACAGAGTACAGGTGTCACTAGCACAGAGGCTGAACATGTAACTAGCTGCTGCCTTTAGTTCCATGTGAATCAGTCTCAGAATACAACCCTTACAGGCCTTTGCTTTTCAGGCAGCTGTGGTCAATAACAGCCCTTCTTCTGAGCCTATGAAGTCCTGGGTTAACTGCTTCATTTGCATTATGTCATTTAATCTTCACAGAATAACCCTGTAAGCTAGGAATTTAATGAGTCCTTTGATAGATGAGGAAACTGAGGCTTTGGAAATTTAAGTGCCTTGCCCGAGATTTCACAGTGAGTAACTGATGGGACTGGGACTGAGACTGACTTGCGCTCCTCGCAACCACTGTAAAGTGATTGTAGGAGAAGGAGCAGGCACAATCTCCTGGCGCTGCTGCCATCCCTGTGAGACTTGCTGCTATGTCTGATTTTGAGGCCACTCATCCATTTTCCCTTCATGTGCCACATGCCACCTGGACCTCGAGGCAAAGATGCCCCCACACCCCATTCTTGATCCATAGTTATAGCTCTGAGTAAACAGGCACTGCCAGTTCTTTCTACTTCTGCAGATTGGCTTCACTACGGACCCCCGAATGGCCCGCTCCTCACCATACCCCACTGATGTGGCCCGTGTGGTCAACGCTCCCATCTTCCATGTAAACGCAAATGACCCAGAGGCTGTGATATATGTGTGCAGTGTTGCAGCTGAGTGGAGGAACACCTTCAATAAAGACGTTGTTGTGGACTTGGTGGGTCTGTAGTGCTGAGGCCAGGGCAGGGGTATGTGTGGCCTGTCCCTGCTGTGTTGAGCATGTCAGGTCTGCAGTGTCTTTGACAGTCGAGGCTAGACTCCTTCTTAGACAGAAGGTTTAGTGCTACCAAGAACAATCTGTACAAAGGCTTGGGGATGGTGGTATATTCAGTGAGAGGTGGTAGTGGGGGTCTTTCAGGGGCCTCAAAGGGTGTGCCCTGCCAGATGTGCCCCAATTGCGCAGTGACTACACCTGCACTGAGTCCCCTTCCCCCATGGCCCCTGAAGGTCTGTTATCGCCGGCGTGGCCACAATGAGATGGATGAGCCCATGTTCACGCAGCCACTCATGTATAAGCAGATCCACAGACAAGTGCCTGTGCTGAAGAAGTATGCAGACAAGCTCATCTCTGAGGGCACGGTCACCCTACAGGAGTTTGAGGTGGGTGGGCAGGCCTAATGAATACCTGGGATAAATCTCTGTAGAGCCAAGACCCTGGGGTGGTTGCTGATGTTGCCAGCCCAATGCTGGGATTTAAAATAGTCTCTATGGTCCTTATTCCCAATAGACCCCAGCTATCAAGGGGGACAGAAGACCAAAGTCAATTAAAGCCTTGTGGGATGCAACAAATACTGTGATGAGGAAGCCCAGGCTCAGGCAGGAGTCCAGGAAGGCTTCCTATAGGAGGTGGGTCTCAGCTACCTTTGTCCTCACAATTATCTGTGGATGCATTTGTCCTCCCACCTTGATGGGGTTCTGAAACCAAGGACTCTGAGTCTTTCCTGAGCCTTCCCCAAGTCTCTTGTAGAGTGGGATCCCCTCTGAATTCTTTCTAGGATCCCCCTGAACCCTGAGACTTTGGTCTCTGGCTGCAAGGTCCCTGAAGGCCAGTAGACAGCAAGTACTAGAACATGGTGAGGGCGACCGGGACTTATGAGCCCAGGTTGACCTCGCCTCTGGTTGCCCAGGGCATTACTGCCTCCACTATGCCTTCACCCTGATTTCAGGAAGAAAATGCCAAATATGACCGGATCTGTGAGGAAGCATATGGCAAGTCCAAGGATAAAAAGATCCTGCATATAAAGCACTGGCTGGACTCCCCCTGGCCCGGTGAGCAAGTGGCAAGTGGCTCCAAGTGATTCACCCGGGCCCTGCCGAGAGGTTCCAGACCATCTCTGAGACCCCCGAGGCTGTGGGGGGCTGATTTATGTAGGTTGGGATAGTCTGGGATAGAGGGAAGATGGCATTAGCCTCAGAGCATCTGTGACCAGTTGATTTCTAGGAGGGTTGAGCCATGGTGAACACCAAAGTGGGGAGAGCCTGGGAGGTGAGGTGCTCAGAGGGTCTCCCTGGGGTAGAACTAGATGGCTCTGACCCTGGGCCCTGGAAGTAGCTCTTGCAAGGGGCCAGGCAAGGATATTGGGTAGGTGTAGGAGCTGGGGCTGTGGCTGTGGCTGTCAGCTGTCGCAGGTCCCAAGGATGAACTCAGGCTTTGAGTGCTGGGTAGGGTCAAGGAAGGGGTAGACCCTGAGTCCTGGGGAGGCAGACTGATGAGGAATCTGAGGCCCCACTACCAACCAAAAGTACACACAGTCTCTGCCTTCTCAGGCTTTTTCAGTGTGGATGGAGAGCCCAAGAGTATGACGTGCCCAGCCACAGGCATTTCTGAGGATGTGCTGACCCACATTGGCGATGTGGCCAGCTCTGTGCCCCTGGAGGACTTCAGGATCCACACAGGTGAGGTTGCTGTACAGGTTTCGGCATGGGCCACTTTCTCTGATCCAACATTGTGCCCCAAGAGAGATGGCATCAGAGGTCAGGGAGGCCTGGCCTACATTTCCACTTGGTCATTGGTGGGTCAGTTGAGCTCTCAGAGCCTCATTTGTGCCCCATGAGGTCACTGTGATAATAGCTCCTCTCAGGATGGGCAGATGTGTATACCACACTTCCAACTGTATTCTGGAGTCCAGGCTTACATGGTATCCCTGGATCAGGCAGAAGGAGAGCAGGGAAGCAAGGGCTTCTCATGGAGGAAGTGGTTGGGCCTAGAATGTGGGGGGGGGGTGGGACAGGAGTGCTGGGCTTGCCAGCATTCTGAGTAGATGACCCTGCTTCTCCTGGATGAGTCTGGGCTAGTGGATGGCTGCTGGCTGCAAATCTTGGCTGTGACCTCTGTTTGGGCAGACTCGAGAGCCCCCATGGTGGGAGTGGGGCACTTGTGCTCCTTCTTACCAGCCTGTGGGGATTCCCGGGGGATCCTCCGTGGTGTGCACGGAGACTCATGTGTCCTGGGGCACCTACTCTGTGTGCGTGTCATGGGGTCTGTGCAGATGTAGGGCCAACAGCAGCCCAACGTGACTTGGATGCCTGAGTTTAGATCCAAGCATTTTTATAGATGTGTGATTGTGAGTAAATGACTTCCCTCTTCTGAGTATCAGTCTTCTCATCTAGAGAGTGGGAACAGTCTGTTCCATGGGGTTGTAAGGAACGTACCCAACTCAGTGCATACAGTGTGTGCACATGGCAGGTGCTTACTCAGTGGTACCTGCTCCTTCCTCTCACAGGGAAGGAGGCCACTGAGGATGGTGGGCTCAGGCCAGCCCATTGTATTGGCCAGAGTGGCAATACTGGAGGAGGGATATCTGGCCTGGGTCCTGCTCTGTGGGAAGGGTGTATACTGAGTACATACATACCTGGCCCTGGTCTCTGGGGCTACGGCTGTCCTGGGGTGGGAGTAGTGGCCAAGCCCCTGGGTCGCTCAAGCTGGCCCTTTCCTCCTATAGGCCTCTCTCGAATCCTTCGGAGCCGTGCAGACATGACTAAGAAGTGGACCGTAGACTGGGCACTGGCAGAATACATGGCCTTTGGCTCCCTGCTCAAGAAGGGTATCCATGTGCGGCTCAGTGGGCAGGATGTGGAGAGGGGCACGTTCAGGTGAGGATCAGGGACTCCAGGCCCTGTGCACATTAACCTTTCCCCTATAAAGCCCAAGGGGGAGCTAGGCCTTAGCTGGACTTGGGTTCTCCTAGAATTAGCTCAGGAGCTCTGGAATGGAGCTGTCCTTTTTTTCCTCTTCCTAGCCCTTGTCTGAAGAGCCCATGAAGGGCCCTTGTCTGGCTGAGGTAATCATAAGTAAGCCCATAAGCATCTCTAGCCCCAACCCTTGGGCCAAGCCATCAGAGGGCCACTGGGCCACCTCTCTCACCTCCACAGGACAAGCATCCAGAACCGACTGCTAGGCCCAAGCTGTTGATTGATATCAAGCCTTGTGGTCATTTGTGGTCCTCATGATCGTGTGTGTGTGTGTGTGCACGCGCGCGCTGTCAAGCCAGCCCTCCCAAATCTTTCTTGTTTGCATTGAGTTTTTGAGTCCAAGTGAAGGAAGGACTTTATACTTGTCAGTTATCTCCATCATGTTTCCTCTGGTTGGGACCCCAAATGTTTTGGATCCTGACTTGGTCACTGCCATGTTAGCGAGTCATGGTGCCATAGCATCCAGGATTTGACAAGCCATCTTTCTCAAGTCCCATTTTCTCATCACTACTGGCTCTGCTGCAACTGGGGGTACAGGGGGCTGTTCCATTGCACACTGAGCTGCATGTCAGTCCTCATTGGGCATGGGGTGTAACCAGGTGGTCCCCCTCATTCTACAGTTCCTGCCTCCTGTGAACCTGGGCAGAGCAAGTGAGGTCGTGAAGGGGTTAGCAGGATGGGCAGGGTGACAGTGCCCCAGGCATATGGGCTCTCAGGGTCTCAGATTCTACCCAGCACTTGGGGGTCAACAAGGCAGGTCTAGTCGATTCCTTTCTAACAGGTGAGAAGCTGAGACTCTCATGTCTGTGCTCCAAGACCCCCAGTGTGTGGTGTGTGGGTATCACTGGGAGGGAGGCTGTCTAAAGGAGGGAAGAGATTGCTCTGGCTTTTCAGGACCTTCTTGGTGTCCTTTGGGACTCTGTCAGGATTCCTGGCACAGTGATGAGGGTTTGCTTGCCTCCTGATACTTGGCCCACCTGCTCTGGGTGAATAGGTATCAGTCCACCTGCCCTCCATCCCTTCCTGGTCTGTCTCTCTCCAGTCACCGGCACCATGTTCTCCATGACCAAGAGATTGACCGGAGAACATGCATCCCCATGAACCATCTTTGGCCTGACCAGGCCCCGTACACTGTGTGCAACAGCTCCCTCTCGGAATATGGAGTTCCGGGTAGGTCAGACTCTGCCACATGTCGGGCAGGGCCTGAGACACCTGAGGACAGGAGAGTGGCTTATATCCTAAGGTGTCCTGTCTTTATTGTTTTGACCATAGACTGGGCTTGGGCTGGGAGGGAGCCAGGGGCTAAGAGGCTCAGAGGCCCCTGGGGCAGACCTGAGTCTTGAGGGGTGGTAGCTGGGCTTCCCCAACCTGAGGCTACATGTGAGATGAGGTCTTGTCTCATCTGGCCTCTCAGGTAACTTGCCTGAGAGGGGCTCTTGAGATACCAGAACCCTGTCCCCGGGAACTAGCTTCAGTGGGCCCAGAAAACTCTAATAGAATCCACTGTGGACACAGCCACCAAGTGGTCCTAAGCCTGGTCTGGCCCACTTCACTTTCCTGACCCTTATCTTGCCTCCACTACTCTGCACCCAGAATCCCCGTCTTGACATACTTTCCCCAGGCTCAGAGCTACCTGGACTGTGTCCCTTTGTACTCTCTCCCTCTTTTGCTGTACTCCCTTGATCTTTTGCTGGCCTGTGTCCTCCCTTACTGCCTCCTCCCAGAAGCAGCAACCCCAAGAGAACTGTTCCTTCCCCTTCCACTCAGTAGCTCTGCACATATTTTGGGGCCCCTTCTTGGAAGGCAGTCTTTGCTGCCTCCCCGGGTATCTTTGGACTTGGCTCCTAATGTGGATAAAGCCAAAGCTGGCCATACATGCGGTCAGGCCTGAGGTGGCCTCTTCAGGCATGTTGTTAGTTCCCAGGAAGGAAGATCCTGGTCTTTGAGCCCCGAGGAGTCCCCAGGCTTCTCCTGGCCTGCTGGGAGGTATGAGTAGAGCAGGGAGTGTGTATGAGGAAGGGTTGGGTTTGACTGGAGCCACTGGTACTTGGTGACAGTGTGTGGCAGGCTCTGTCTTGATGTCTTTTGTGTAGGCTTTGAGCTAGGCTATGCCATGGCCAGCCCCAATGCCCTGGTCCTCTGGGAGGCTCAGTTTGGTGACTTCCACAACACGGCCCAGTGCATCATTGACCAGTTTATCAGCACCGGTCAGGCCAAGTGGGTTCGACACAATGGCATTGTGCTGCTGCTGCCCCACGGCATGGAAGGCATGGTGAGGGCTGCCTGGTGACCAGGGCCTGGGGCTCTGTCTGGCCTGGGAAAGAGTGGGTGGACCCTTGGCTATGTGCAGGGTTGGAACATATGCATCTTCTGGGCCCCTGGAACACATGGGTCTGCTTAGGGTGGGACCTGCACAGGTCTGTGTTGCCACTGCTGAAGGTGATGACACTACTATTACTAGCAATAGAAATAGCTGACATGTCTCAGAGCTTGCTATGTGCCAGGCTCTGTGTATTAGCTCCTCTAATCTTTATAATAACTTAATGAAGTAAGTCCAGTTCCCATTTTCCAGATGAGGAAACTGAGGCACAAAGAGGTAGACTAGATTGTCCAAGGTCACATAGCTAGTATCTTGGACTTAAACGTAATCTGTGTAGTACTGCTTGTCCTCTAGTCCCCTCCTGGATGACCAACCTTTGCAATATTTGCAATATATATGGAGGGAGGGGAGTTATGTAGGCCAGTATGCGAGAGAAGAGGAGAAGCAGAGCATCCTGAGATGCCACCCAAGTGTTCATGCAGCCTGACCAAAGGGGGGTTGGGCAGGGCTATGCTGGCTGCAGGGTCAGCACTGAGCAGGGTGGGCTTGTCTGTGTGACCTGGGGCAAGGCTTTCCCCACCCTGGGTGGTCGGGCTGCCAAAGATGTCCCCGAAGGCCACTCAGCTATGAATAGTCATCTAGTCAGGGAATGACCAGCACTGTCATGACTGCAGAGCCAGGACTTTCTGTGCTGAGCACTTTACATGTGTAAAACACTTTACATGCGGTGAAATCCTTGTAACAGAACTGGGCATTGGTCCTGTTCTTATTTCACACCTGAGGAGAGAAGGAGCGTGACCTGCCCAGGGTCACCAGCTATAAAACCTTCTCCCTGATGGAGCTTGAGCCAGGCTGAGTGGGGAGGTTTGGGCTGGTGCCTGTGGTGCTGGGTCCTTGGGAGGGGCAGGTGGTGGCTGTGGGGTAGGTCACCCCTGCTGCGCGGGGAGCCAGTTTGGAGGTCAGCATGGGATTTTCTGCTCTCGTGGAACATAGCAGCCCATGTGGGCGAGGACAGGAGGAAGAGTCATTCCAGGGTTTACATCTGCCCCTGGCTGAGTGACCTTGGGGCTGTTTCTTAATCTCTTCTTCATCTGTGAAGTGAGGAAGGGTGTGTCTACATCACGGGGCTGCTTTCAAGACCTCAGCAAATATTGTGTGTGGGGTCTGTAGAACTGTGCACAGCAGGCACAGCAGGCACTCAGTGAACAGCAGCTGCTGTAGGTCAGAGCACATAGAGGAAGAGCCTCTCAGCTTGTCCTGGTTGCCTTTTACTCCCACTCCACATGTTCAAATGTGCTGGCTCTGGCTGGACCCCCCTCAGAGGATGCCCTCCCTACTCTTCTCCCATGTTCCTGCTTCTTTCCAGGCTTCAGAGGGAGGGTAACTTCTCTGAGAATCCGTCCCTACTCTTTCCTGAGACCTGGGACCCTGCAATGCCAGGTGTCTGTCCTGTGTGACGTCCCACCCCTCTTCCCTACTCAGGCCAGCCTGGGCCAACTGCCATTTGCTTTCAGGGTCCGGAGCACTCTTCAGCGAGGCCTGAGAGGTTCCTGGAGATGACCAATGATGACTCAGATGCCTACCCTGGGAGTGCTGCCTGCATCTGCTGTGCTAGGTAAGGCCACCGCTTGGGTACCACAGGTGGGCCATCTCTCAGCTACACGCCGTCCCTCCAGGCATTCACCGAGGACTTCGAGGTAAGCCAGCTCTACGAATGCAACTGGATTGTGGTCAACTGCTCCACTCCGGCCAGCTACTTCCATGTGCTGCACCGGCAGATCCTGCTGCCCTTCCGCAAGCCGGTGAGCCACCCTCCCTGGTTGCCACTAGTAGTGCTGGGGCCAAATGCAGGGAGCCCTGGCCTGGTAGGGACAGCTGGCAGCTGGGCACATTTCTCTTTCAGCTGATCATTTTCACACCCAAATCTCTACTGAGGCACCCAGAGGCCAAGTCCAGCTTTGACCACATGGTGTATGGTATGTACCTGGGCATGCTGGGGGGTGGCTGATGTGGGGCCTGGTCACTTTTGGCCTGGCCTCTCCTGGGACTCTTCCATCCATGCCTCTGCCTGTGGCTCTGCAGGCCATGCAGCAACTCCCACTTGGTCTAGGTTGGGAGGCTGGCATTGCAGCCAGCTGGCCTGGACCAGGTTGGGTCATGGGCTGAGCGCCAGAGCCAGAGGAGTGTACTGGCCCCAGCAGGGCCAGACTGGCTTTGCCAGGGGAGTGTAGAGGCGGCAGGTCTGTTTGAGGTCTGCCTAGTTCTCAGGATACTGATGATCATTTCTTCAGTCATACATTTGTTTTTTAACTCATGAGCCAAATAGACATTACTGTCCCTGGGGACATGGTGTTCACTCCAGGAGCTCTCAGTCTCATTTACCTGGAACTCAGGGGTCAATCAGATAAAGCACCAGGTGTTGGAATTGAGGCATTAGTCAATGGAGGATCAGGGAGTGAGGGGTGTGGGGCCCTGAGGCAAAGCAAAGCTGTCTTAGAAAATGGTCCTGGGAGAAGGGCAAGTCTGTCCAGGAAGGGCCTTCTCAGCTTGGGCAGGCGTTTGTCTTTCACTTGTGTGTGTTTGGGTGTCCCTCGGGTATGGGCAGGTGGCAAAGCCGGCAGTTCAGAGCTCTGGTGTTGGGGCCGGACAGCCTGGGCTGGATGCCTGGTGCTGGCTTTTCTCTGTTGGAGACTGGCAGCCTGTTACCCTCTCTGCTTCACTGTCTTCACCTGGGATGTGGGAACACTATAGTAGCTTCCTCAGAAGTTTTACAGCATGCTTGGCCTGGCACCTGGCATATGATGAGAGCTCAGGAAGGAAAAATGGGTAGAACCTGAAGATGGGGGCTTGACTGTGGGACTGAGGGAGGGAGGAATGTATAGTGATCTTCTGAGACAGCTGCTCCCCTTCCAGCTTGATTGGGTGACTAGAGTGTACAAAGGAGGTGGATGCAACTGTATGGGGAGCAGGACTGGGACAGACAATGATGCCATCAGGTGGGGCTGTGATGTCACCTTCCCTGTCCCTGCTAGGGGCTCTTCCAGGGGCTCTTCCTATCATATTTCCACATTACCTTGAATGTTGATCCTCCCAGAGCTCTGCCCTTGGCTCTATCCCCTGACTCTAACTCTCTGCCTGTGATATCTCAGGTTTCATCTGTCCCCTTCTATATCGTTTGGCTCAGGAGATGCCCAGTACAGCCTAGATCTAAACCCGGGGCAAGTCTCAGTGGCCAGGGAGAGCCTGGAGTTGCCAAGGATGCAGGCCTGGTTCCCAAGATTCTCTGGCTCCTCTAGGAGCCGATACCTCTACCATACCCTGTCGGTTCCCTAGGAACCAGCTTCCAGCGAGTGATTCCTGAGGATGGGGCCGCGGCACGAGCTCCTGAACAGGTGGGGCGGCTCATCTTCTGCACAGGAAAAGTATACTATGACCTGGTGAAGGAGTGGAGCAGCCAGGGCCTAGAGGAGCAAGTGGCCATCACACGCCTGGAGCAGGTAAGCCTTGTCAGAATTATGGACAAGGTCAGATTGCCAGCCCCATGGCCCTGGGCAGTGTGCCAGGCAGGGCCAGGTCTTGGGCCTGCAAGAGGAGCTTTGTTGTTCCCCTTCCCCTGGCTACACTCCCCTTTCTCCCTGTTTGCCCCAGATCTCTCCATTCCCCTTTGACCTGATCAAGCAAGAGGCAGAGAAGTACCCAAGTGCAGAGCTGGTGTGGTGCCAGGAGGAACACAAGAACATGGGCTACTATGACTACATCAGCCCGCGCTTCATGACCATCTTGAGTTGAGCACGGCCCATATGGTACAAGGCTGAGTGTGGGGGTGCCTGTCATCTGCCCTTCGCCTTTGCAGGGTCTGAGAGCTCTGGGGGCCTGAGGCCCCATTCTGCCTTTGCCTGCCCCATTGTTGCATGACCTGGAACTGGTCACTACCCTTCTCTGGGCCACATTGGAAACCACAGTCCCTACTGGCTCTGTGACCATTAGTGACAGGTCACCTTCTCCATCAGGGGCTCCAGTCAATACCACTTTATGAGAGCAAACTTTTGTTCTTATTCTGTAGCCACAACAGAACTAAAGAACCTCCTGCATGTCTTAAATCTCCTAATTTTGATCTTAGGCCAATTAGTTACTTAGCTTCCTGGAGTCTCAGGCTCTTCATCTCTACAGCAGGACAATGATAAAGATTAGACCAGGTGCAATCCTGGGGTAGTGGCTAAGCCAGGTCTAGCCCTCCCCTTATCTTGTCTCTCCTCCCCCAGGTATGTTGGCCGTGACCCAGCAGCTGCACCAGCCACAGGAAACAGGAACACTCACCTGGTGTCTCTGAAGAAGTTTCTGGATACTGCCTTCAATTTCCAGGCTTTTGAAGGCAAGACATTTTAGAGCTGGGCAGTGCCTGCCTGGGTCTGGCCATGGAGTTAGCTGGAAATATAGGGATCTGGTTAGGGGATGGGCAGTGGTCCTGCACAGTAGAGTTCTACTGGGGACTCCAGGATAAAACATACTCATTCAGTGATTGAGGCTATAGAGTAGCCACTGCTGGCTTTGGTATTATGCTACCTGGACCGTTGTGTTTATTTCAGAATCCGCTACGACCAAGAAAGCCAGAGGGGGTGATAGATGGGATTTAATTCTGGAGTGTTTCCCCAGCTGTCCTAGTCTTTCTAGAATTTGTGTGTGGCTTTTCAATCTGTGTCATTCATGTCTCTGCAGACAGCCACCCAGGACCCCTGGTTGTTCTCTCTTATTCTAGCAGATCAGGCTGCCCCTCACCCTGTCCTGTTATATCTGTTGATTCAAGGGATTTTCTCTTTTGTGCTCTTAGAAATGGAGATTTCAGCAGTAACAACCAGGTGAAGCAAAACCATGTCAGGTGATTCATATGTGCTCTTTTTTATGGGGCGTTTCATAATGAGATATGTCAGCTTCTGTGTGAAATACAGCCACAGCTCATGTACACCAAACTAGAAAACCAAATAACAGAAATAAAAAAAAATGTTTAAGAGAGATTTTCTGTTTTCATTTCCTATTGTAAAATTGGGAGGAGACGTAGAGAATTTAGAGAGGCTATGGAAGGGAGAGAAGAAAAAACTAAATATGTAGTTAATAAAATATTTGCCTTTATTGGACAGATTTTCTTTTGATCACCAGGCAATGTTTGCAGATCTGTTGGTATCTCCACTCTCAAGCCTTTGGTTGGTTTTGCTTCCCTGCAAAGATGCTGGGGGAGCTGCGGCACAGGAGGGATGTTTCGCTTTTTGCCAATCATTTATTCATTTATCCCTTTCTCAGAGCATTTCTTCTGTGCTAGACATGGGGGCACAGGGTGAAAGGCATGTGCATCTGTGTGCTGGCTCTTCCATTTCAGGAGTCCAACTGGGAAGATGTGCAAACACATTTATTCATTGAATTATGAGTTATGTTGGAGGTAAGTGCAGAGGATTGTGGAAGTCCAGGAAGGTGCCCTGGAGGAGGTGGTGTTTGAAGGAAGAAGAGTAGTACAGGAGAACACAGGAGAGATGAGCCTTCCTTGGAGCAGACCCAGAAATCTGGCCACAGGATTGGGATAAGGCAACCTAAAGGAAAAATCAGCCTAAAGTTGGAGAACAGTGTTAAGTTCCATCAGCCTCAAATAAAGCTTGTTAGGGTACGCTTTGAATCACAGGGCCAGGAGTGTTTGTTCTAAGTGAGATAAAATGGAAATAATTACAGCTGCCTTTACAGTGTGTCTGTTGTGCCCTGGGCCCTCTGCTGGGTGTTTTGCATACGTTACTGAATACAATTTAACCTTCACTGTAGCTTTGCATGCTGGAAATATGGCCATTTTATAAATGAAGAAATCAAGGTTCACATAATGTTATTTGCCCAGAGTCACTCTCCAACTGGACTTGGCCTCTATCCCTAAGACCATACTCTTTCCTTTGGAAAATAAGCTCTTCCCATTTCATGCATTCCTGGCCCCGTCAAGAGCTAGCTGTCTGGGCTCACCCTGAAGATGGGCTGTGGCAGTGGGCAGGGAAGCAGGCACCTGGGCTGGCTAGAGAGCCCTCATGCTCTGTAGTTGAATGGTTGTCCATAGCACATATTGCTCCTTCCTCACTTTCATATAAGAAGGCTGCAGATGGGCTGGTAGAGGCCAATTGCTGAGATCACCAAAATGAGGAAAACCAATCACATGAAAAGATGGCTGCAAACTCTACACACATAAGAACTAACTCTGGAAGTAAAATGGAGCTCATGGAGCAAGGACTTTAAATGAACTCTAATAACTTTAAGAGGGCAAGAAGGACATTGCTGCTATGAAACAATAACAGACTAAAAATTAATAAGATATTTAGAAAATACCAAATATTACCAAAATAAAACCTCAAAAATGAGCTGAATAGAAGAATGGACACAGCTGAAGTGTGAAATAACAAATTTGGACGTAAGGCCTAGGAATTCTAAGAAAGTAGAACAAAGAGAAAAGATGTATTTAAAAAAATTCTTTAAAGAGACATGGAGGGCATATAGATACCACAGTTGTGACATGCATTGTAACAGGAATCCCAGGAAGAGAAAACATGAGGGAATTTTATGAAGTTTGTCTTTTGATTGTATCAATGTCAATATCCTGGTTGTGACATTTGCAAGATGTTATTATTGGGAGAAATTGGATAACTGCAACATGAGATATATTTCCTACAACTGCATGTAAATATACAATTAAATATAAAATTTTAATTAAAAATGAATCATTCACTTCCTGTTACTGAGTTGTAAGAGTCCATTAAATAATCTGGTTATAAATCTTTCATTATGTATATGTTTTATAAATATTGTCAGTCTGTGGCTTATATTTTAATTTTTTTCTAAAAGAAAGATTTTTATTCTCGTGAAGTCCAATTTATCATTTTTAATAGTTTGAATTTTTTTGTATCCTAAGTAAAAAATTATTGCTTAACATAATTGCACAAAGATTTTCTCCTATGTTTTCTTCTAGACAGTTTATAGTTCTAACTCTTAAGATTACGTATGTAAACATACATTTTGAGTTATTTTGCATGTGGTATGAGGTAAGGGTCAAAATTTAGCATTTTCTATATGATACCAAATTGATCCTGTACGTTTTGTTAAAAAGACTACCTCTTATTGAATTAACTTGGCACGTTTTGTATATATAGTCAATTGCATAGCATCAACAATGTGAAAAGATATATAAGACCTGTACATTGAATATATGATATTCTTATAACTTTACAGTTTTATGCCACAAAATTCAACTTAGTGAAATGAATAAATTCTTTGAAAGGCTCTATTAATTTACTAGGGCTACCATAGCAAAGTACTATGGACTGGGTGGCTTAATTAATAGAAATTTTTTTTCATTAGGATGGCTACTATAAAAAAAAAATAACAAATGCCAGTAGAGATGTGGAGAAATTGGAACCCTTGTGTACTCCTGATGGTACTGTGAAATAGTATAGCCACTTTGGGAAACAGTATGGCAATTCCTCAAAAAATTAAAAATAGAACCAACCAGCAATTCCACTTCTGCGTACATACTCAAAATAACTGGAGTCTGGGCCTCAAAGAGATATTTGTACACCCATTTTCATAGGAGCATTATTTATAATAGCTAAAATATGACAGCAACTCAATGTCCATCAATGGATGAATAAGAAAAATGTGGTATATAAATGCAATGGAATATTCAGCCTTGAAAAGGAAGGAAATTCTGACATATACTATAACATGGATAAACCTTGAGGACATTATGCTAAGTAAAATAAGCCGATCACAAAAATATAAATACTGTATGATTCCACTTATACGAGGTACTTAGGATAGTCAAAATCAAAGAGACAGAAGTAGAATGTTGGTTGCCTGAGGCTGGAGGGAAAGAGAAATGGGAGAATTATTGTTTAATGGGTATAGAGTTTCAATTTTTCAAGATGAGCAGAGTTCTGTATAGATGGATGGTAGTAATGTACTACATTACAAATGTAATAACACTGCACAGTACACTTAAAGATGGTTAATATAGTAAACTGTATGTTATATGTATTTCACCACAAGAAAAAAATTATTCACAGTATCGTCTTTATTTGTGTGTGTGTGTGTGTGTGTGTGTGTGTGTTTGTGTTTGTGTATGTGTGCGCATGCGTGCCAGGCTAAGAAAAACCCAATACCTATTTTATATAACTATATATTTTAAGGAAATTTTCATCCATGTGCTTTTTTTAAAAAAACTTTTTAAAAATTAAATTTATTGGAGTACCATTGGTTAATACAATTATGCACAGTGCAGTGGTATTACATTTGTAATATTGTATACCTTTATTCTTTCAATGTCTGTAGCCTCTGTAGTGATGTTTCTTATTCTTGATTTTGGCAATTTGTGTCTCCTATTTTTCTGACTAAAGTTCAATTAAAAAACATCTTTTCAAAGAACATGCTTTGGTTTCGTTGATTTCTTTTTTTTTTTTTCATTTTCTATGTCATTTAGACCTTTATTGTTTTCTAATATAAATACTTAATGGTATGCATTTCCATCTAAGGAATGCTTTAATTGCATCCCACAAATTTTAAGATTGTATTTTTATTTTAATTTAGTGAAAAATATTTTCTAATTTCTTATGTGATTTCTTATTTGACTTATGGGTTATTTAGGAACATGTGGTTTAATTTCCAAACATTTGGGTATTTTTTTCATATCTTTCTGCTAGTGATATTTAGTTTAGTTCTTTTTTGGTCAGGGAATAGAGCTCTATTATTTCAATCCTTTTCAAGTTTACCGAGACATGTTTTACACCCCAGGATATAATTTATCTCAGTTATGTTCCATGTGAACTTGAAAATAATGTTTGTTTTTCTGTTATTTTGTGGGCTTTTCAGAAATACCAGTTGGGACAGGTTGATTGATAAGTGTTTAAGATCCTTACTTACTTTGGGGGTCTGTTCTATCAATTAACAAATGTGTGTCAACATGTCCAAATATATTTATGGTTTAGTTTATTTTTCCTTTCAATTCTATCAGTTTTTCCTTTATATGTTTTAAAACTTTGCTCTTAAATGCATGCATATTTAAATTTGTTATTTTTGATCAATTGATCCCTTTGTCATCACAGTATCTTTCTTTATTCTTGTTATGATTCCTTCTGAATTCTACTTTGAGTGATATTAATATAGCTACTCTAGCTCTTTTTGTTTTGTGTTTGAATTGTATACATTTTCTAGTCTTTTATTTTTAACCTATCTGTATCATTATATACTTAAAATGATTTTTCTTGTAGACAGCATATAGTTGGACTTTTATTTTTAATTAATCTGATTTTCTCTGCCTGTAAATTAGTGTTTAGATCTTCATTGTCAATAGAGTAGCAAGTTTAAAATAATTAAAAGTAAATAAATTGAAAATTAAGTTTCTCAGTTATATTAGCCACATTTCAAGTGCTCAGCAGGCACATATGAGTAGCGGCTATCATATTGGATGGCATGATTCAGAACATTTTTATCAACATAGAAAATACTATTGGGCAGCACTGGTAAACCATTCATATTTAATGTAGTTATTGATGTGGTTGGGCTTAAACCTGTCATCTTACTATTTGTTTTCTTTCTAACATTTCTTCCCCTTTTCCTCTTAATCTATCTTATTTTGAATTATTTTTTAATATTTCATTTTATCCTCACTATTGACTTACTATATATACTTTTTTGTTTTTATTTTAGTAAGTAGTACCTTTAGGGTTTACCATACATATCTTTAACTTTTCATAGTCTGCCATCAAATAGTATTGTAACACATCAGACATAGTTTAATTATCTTACAACAGTATACTTCCATTTCCCCTTCTATTCTTTGTGCTGATTTGGTCAAACATTTTAATAGTTGTCATTTTTTTGTTTTAAACATTCAATTATTTTATATAGTTTTAAAAGGACTAAATATGTGTGTTGTATTTACCCATCTCTTCATCATTTCTGGCATTCTTATTTCTTTGGATACAAATTTCCATCTGTTAACACATTCCTTCTGCATAAAGTACTCCTTTAACATTTCTTATACTACAAGGTGACAAGTTTTCAGCTTTCTTTGTCTAAAAATGTGTTTATTTCATCTTAATTTCTGAAAGAAATTTTCACTGGACATAGAATTCTTTGTTAACATTTCTTTCCTTTAGGATTTGAAAGACGTTTCTTTAGGCTCCCATTGTTTCTGATGAGAAGTCAATAGTTGTTTTCTGTGTCTGCCTTCAATATATATATATTTTGGTTTTCACAAGTTTAAATACAACTTGTGAAAGTTGTATTTAAAGTTAGGTATGATCTTTTTTGCATTTATCTTGCTTGGAGTTTCTGGGGTTTTGGGGGGGCTTGTTGGTTGATGTTTTAAATCAGATTTGCAGAAGTTTTACCCAACATTTTTTCTAATATTTTCTCTTACCATATTCTCTCCTCTCCTTTTATTTCTAGCTTTTATTTTATTCCAAGTTTATTGAGGTATCATCGACATTTAATATATTTTAAGTTTAAGGTGTACAATGTGATAATTTGACACATGTATGTATTATAAAATGATTACCAGAATCAGGTTGGTTACTATCTCCATCCCCTCAAATAATGACCTTTGTGTGTGTATGGTGATAACATTTAAGATCTCCTCTCAACAACTTTCAAGTATATAATGCAATACTGGTTAATTATAGTCACTATGCTGAATATTAGATCCTGAAACTTACAGCTGAAAGCTCATACCCTTTCACCAATATCTCCTCATTTCTCTCACCCAGCAGTCCCTGGCACCATTCTGTTTTCTGTTTCTATGAGTTAAGCTTTTTAGATTCCACATATAAGTGAGAACATATAATACTTGTCTTTCTCTGACTTTTCACTTAGCATAAAGCCCTCAAGGTCTATCCATCTCTCTTGCTAGATGAATTGATATCATTTCTTGAAACACTGAGACTTCATTTTTCATTTTATTATTTAGATTTCTGTTTGGATCATTTTAAAAAATTTTTAAAAATTTTATTTACAGTACATTGGTCAGACATTTAAATAGTTTATTAAATAATACCCCGATTACTCTTTCTCTCCTCTGGTCTACACCTAGCCATTACATTACTGCTGACTGCATTCGCTGTGCTGTGCTCCCCATCCCCGTGACCATCTATCAACCACTAATTTGTATTTCTTTAACCCTCCCACACATTCTCCCAGTCCCTTAACCCCCCGCCCCTCTGGCCATCACCAGATTGTTCTTCTATATTTGTCTGTTTTCGAATTAGTTTCTTCTTTTTGTTCCTTAGAGTCCTCATATAAATGAAGTCATATGGTATTTATCTCTCTATGACTTACTTCACTTAGCATAATAACCTCTAGGTCTATCCATGTCGTTGTGAATGATAAGATTTATTTTTTTTATGGCTGAGTAATATTCCATTGTATATATGAACCATATATACAATGTAATATTCCATTGTATATATGAACATAGGGATGCATAGATATTTACGAATTATTTTTGATTGACTTTCAGATTCACTGATCCATTTTTCTGCAGTGTCCAAACATGCCGACAATCTTTTCTAATGAATTTTTACTTCAGATATTGTATTTTTCAGTTCTAGAATTGTCATTTTTTTTCTTGTGAGTTTTCATACTCTTGAAATTTCACATTACTTCAGTCATTTTTATCTTTTTCTATAAGTTTGTTAACATATTTATAAGAGTTCTTTTAAAGTCTACATCTGCTAATTCCAAAATGGCTTGTTTATAAGTGTGCTTCTTTTAATTATTTTTCTTCTTGGTCATAGATTTCTTTTTTCCTGCTTCTTCAGATGTCTAGCAAGTTTTAAAAGTTATTGTTTACTGGACATAATGGGTGATATATTGTAGAGACTGATTTCTATTATCTTCCTATAAAGAAGGGTTGAGTTTTGATCTACCAAGCAGTTAGTTTTTTGGTGGATCAATTTGATCCAGTGAAGGCTTGGCTTTAGGCTTAGTTAACTGAGATTTTTTAGGTTTTTTCTTATCCCCAGGACATGCATTCTGAACAGGAGCAATATCTCCCCCAAAGGAGTGAAAATTGGTACTCAGTGCAGGTGAAAAATATCTTAGATATCACAATGGTTTTTGGTCCTCCAAAGCTCAGCTCTACCTGACAAAATATTATTTTTTCGTATTTAATTTTTCTCATTGGGAAACTTTAAATTTAATTTTCTCCTCAGCAGGGCCAAAAAAGGGAGATAATGATAAAAAAAAAAGCTGAGAAATACTCTCTGTGTATAGTCCTTACTTAGTCCTTAGTAAGTTGTGATCCTTCTGAGATATCAGTGGAAATTCTGAGTTTACTATGCTTCTCTAAGTTGTAGAATTTGAACTCCAAACTCCCAATTCCCCAATACCAGGCAGTTGTAGAAAGCTCTGTTCTTTACTAGCAGGCAGCCCTAAACTCTAATTTCTGACTCCTCAGCTCTGTAAGACAGTACTTGGGCTCTATTCTCTAAGGGGGCACCCTCGGAGGAAAAGCTGATTGAATGTGTCTCTCAATTTGATTCTCTTTTTATAAGTGTCATATCACATCAATTTTTTCCAGCTTTTAGTTGATCTCCAGTGTTCTTTTTACATTTTGCCAGCATTTTAAAATTTGATATACGCGCCTTCCCATTATCAGAAACTGTTCCCTAGAACAATTTGACAATGTCTATTAAAAATTTAAATGTCTCTATTTCTTAGTTTTTATCCTGAAGATATTCCTACACATGTACACATAGATTTTTCACACAGAAACAGTTGGTAGGCAAGATTTGGCCTGTGATTCATAGCTTACTGGCCCTCAGTCTATAGATTTAACTATATCCGAGTAAGTTCTTTTTTAATTTTAAAATAACTATAGATTCACAAGAAGTTGCAAAGATAGTAGATAATTTCTGTGTACCTTTCACCCAATTTCCTCAGTGGTTACGTTGTACATAACTATAGTACAATATAAAACCCGGGAGATGCAGTTGGTATAGTGTGTGTGTGTGTGTGTGTGTGTGTGTGTGTGTGTGCGCATAGATAGTTTTATGCTATTTTATCACAGGTATAGACTTGTGTAACTACCACTGCATTCAAAATCAGAGCTATTCCATCACAAAGATCTCCCCTGTGCTATTCATTTATAGTAACAAATTTCACTTCCTGTCCCTGCGCCCTATTAATCTCCTGGCAACCCCCAACAACCATTAATCTCTTTTCCATCTTAATAATTTTGTAATTTTCAGAATGTCATATAAATGGACTCATATAGTTTGGCACCTTTTGGGATTGGCTTTTTTTTTTTTTTTTTTTTTAGCAGAATGCCCTTGAGATTGCTCTAAGAGATAAGTTCTTTGTAATCAGTGAAAACTGGACAACTATGGGTTAAAAAATGGAATGTACTGGCATGCTTTTTGACTTTAAATTGGAGTTTCTGGCTACATGGGACTCCTAAGTTATCACTTAAGGAGCAACTTATATAAAATTTGTATCTTCAAAGTTTAAATTCTCTGGAAAATGTGTAGAATGTGGCATCTGAAATATCCCATGGCTTGAATGCTTACTCCAGTTTACTTATCTTTCTAACTGCTAAACTGGATTTTCTTGTATTGAAATTCCTATTCCAAAAGTCCTGAAATGCAGGGGAGTGAGCAGTCCTGAGGAGTCAGTGGAAATGAGGCTCCTGCAGCAGAAATGACAGCAGTGTCCTTTCACCCCTTGTGAGCCCTGTGGAGTAGCCAGTGGTTCCTTGTTGCCAGACTCCACATGGGAGTCTTGGTGGGAAAAACCACACGAAAAGAGATTGGATTCTCCAGAGCAAGACCAGCTGGGGGACTGCAACTGTCATCCGCGTGGAATCTTCACCTTCTTCAGAACAGTGGGAAAAAAGGGAGTCCCTTCAGCAGGGAGGCAAAGATCTCTACTTGGCAGAGCCATGTCCAAGAACCTCCCTTCCTCCACCATCCCAGACTTCTGGTCTCAGCCGAGAGTGCTTTGGGGAGGGCACAGTGAGCATTTGCTTTCTAGTGTGAAGGTAAAAACTTGGAGATCAAAATGGGGATGTATTTAATCCTGCTATAACATTTATGGTTCTAATTCTTAAAAAAAAAAAAACATTTAAAATACACAGAAAAATAAAGAGAATATGAGAACGGACATCACTATACCCATCAACCACTTATCTTGATCAAATTCTAATGTTTTGTCATACATGCTTTATGTATTTTTAAGATAATAAAACCTAACAAAGTTGAAACTTGTTTTTCTTTTTCTTTTAAGTTTTAGGAGTTTATAATTATGGAATCTAATCTTGGCAGTCATATGTGTTACAAATATCCTTTTCCAAATTTTAATTTATCTTTCCATTTCATTTATCCTATCTTTTGTAGAATAAACATTAAAAATGTTAAAAATCCAATTTATCTTCCTCTGGTTTGGCAGCCATATATATTTTTATTCATTTTAGTATGCATTCTATAGGGTATGCTTTTATTTAAAAAATACTTGAGTTATTTAGTATTTCTAACATCTTCATCAAAAAGGAACTTCGAAAAAATTAACTACCCAATGAGTAACTTTCATTTTGGTTTTCTTATCTAAAAACAATATTGTTAAACACAGAAATTACATTATTTTAATAGAACTATATTTCCATTTTTTGTTAATTAAATTTAATTATGTTTTATTCGTCCTGTGTTCGGCATTATATTTTGTATCCAGCACTTCCCTCTGGGTTCATTTTAATTTGGGCTAAAATACACCTTGCATTATTGTGTTTTTACTTTTTGTATTTTCTGATGTTTTGACACCTGGTTTCTTGCTTGCCCTGGAGGGACTGCCTCTTCTAGGGCTAGCCAATTCATAGAGATGTTAAATGACTCCTCCTTAAACATAACTTTCGTATGCAAACCAACCAGTTAGGAACCCACACCCACGCTACTTCCTTCATTGGACTCTTCCACTCTGAACCACTATCCACACCCCCCCCCTCGCCTTAATCACTCAACAAGCAGGTACCAGACAACTAGGGACAGCCCCTTTGCCCCAGAGTCCATCAAGATCATTCTAACTAGTTGATCCTAAACCTGCTTACTCTCCCTTGTGGTTTCCTGCAGAAACCACAGTAAAGACTCTTGCCTGTTTTCCCCACTCTCTTTGCCTCCTGACTGACTTTGGTGCTTCCCAGTGTGGCCCACCCATGTGGTGTGCCAGGACCCCTCGTTTTTAGGGATCTGTGAGTATGAAAACTTCCTTTATAACTTTCATTTCCATGTCTTTGTGTTTTACCACACCTGCGTAAAACAAATCCCTGTGCCCTTAAAACAAACCTTTAATAATTACTTCAGTGAAATTCTATAGGTGGTAAACCCTTAGTCTTTGTGTGTATAAAAATCCCTTTATCCTAATTTGAGTTATTTACCCTCAGCCCTTTGGAAGATAATACTCCGCTGTTTTTGGCACTCACCATTGCTGATTTAAAATCTGTCATTAGTCTAATTGCTGTTCTAATAGAAATTTGTGTTTTCTCTCTGGAAACTTTTTACCCTTGGTGTTCTGCAGTTTTGCTACAATCTATCTGGGTGTAGGTTTATATTTCTTTATGCTGTCTGGTTGGTACACATAGTGCACTCTGAGAATGCTTTCTTTAATTCTGGAAATATCTCATGCGTTATTTCTTCAGATACGTATTTCCTGCTATTTTCTCCATTCTCTGGTTATGTAACTCCTATTAGATAGTCATCAGAATATCTTTGAGTAGCCTTCAAGTCTCATAACTGTTCTTTTTCTTCAAATATATTTTTAAATTTATTTTTCTCTGTATCTTTCTTAGGGATGAATTCCTAAGTACTATCTTCCAATTCATTAATGGACTGAGTTAATTTCTATGTAGAGTTTGTCCTGTCTAGTGAGTTTTTTTTTAAAATTAAAACTTTTAAAGAGCAGTTTGAAGTTTACAGTAATTGAGGGGAAGGTACAGAGATTTCCCACACACTCCCTGCCCCCACATGTGCATGGTTTCCTTCATTATCAACATCGCCCACTAGAGTGGAATATTTGTTACAGTTGATGAACCTACACTGACACACCATAACCACCCAAAGTCCATAGTTTACATTAGAGTTTACTATTGGTGTTGTACATTTTATGAATTTGGAGAAATGTATAGTGAGTGACATGACCTATCACTATCATACAGAACATTTCACTGCCCTAAAAATCCTCTGTGCTTTGCCTATTCTTCTCTCTCCACCACTCCTTGCCCCAACCCCAAGCAATCAATGATTTTTTAACTGTCTCTATAGTTTTGCTTCTTCCAGAACATTGTATAGTTGGAGTCACACTGCATGTTGCCTTTTCAAATTTTCAATTTCTTTCACCTAGTAATATGCATTTACAGTTCCTCCATGTCTTTTCATGACCTGATACCTCATTTCTTTTTAGTGCTGAATAATATTCCATTGTCTGAATGTACTACAGTTTATTTACCCATTCACCCACTGAAGGACATCTTAGTTGCTTCCAAGTTTTGGCAATTATGAATAAAGTTGCAATAAACATCCATGTGCAGATTTTTTTGGTGTGAACATAAGTTTCAACTCCTTTGGTTAAATACCAAGGATCATAGTTGCTGGATTGTATGGCTAAATTATATTAAATTTTGTAAGAAACTGCCAAACTATCTTCCAAAGTGGCTCTAGTGAATTTTAAAAATTTCAATGACTAGTCTTTTTAATTTTTTTAAAAAGACTATTAATAGAATAATGTTATCAAAATTTTTTAAATGATTTTTTATTTTTCAATTACAGTTTCTAAAACTAATATAGTTTCAGATGTACAATACAGTGATTAGACATTTATATAACTTACAAAGTGATCACTCACCTGACGCCATAAATAATTACTTCAACATTGTTGACTATATTTCTTATGCTATACTTTACATTCCTATGGCTATTTCATAAGTACCAATTTGTATTTCTTAATCCTTTCCCCTTTTTCACCTGGTCTCCCAAGCCCCCTCCCATCTGGCAACCATCAAAATGTTCTCTGTCTCTATGAATTTGTTTGTTTTGTTTGTTAATTTATGTTGTCCTTTAGATTTCACATATTAAGGGAAATCATATGACATTTGTCTTTTTTTTGTCTGACTTACTCCACTCAACACAATATCCTTTAGGTCCATCCATGTTGTTGCAGATGGCAAAATTTTTTTCTTTTTTCTTTTTGGTGCAGCTAATAGTCCATTATATATACATACCACTTCTTCTTTATCCATTCATCTATTGATGGACACCCAGGTTGCCTCTGTATCTTGGCTATTATAAATAATGCTGCAAGGAACATTAAATGCACATGTCTCTTAGAAGTAGTGTTTTGGGTTTCTTCAGATAAGTACCCAGAAGTGTGATTACTGGGTCTTTTTTTGTCTCTTTTAATAGCCTTTGTTTTCGAATCTATTTTGTCTGGTATACGTACTGCTACCTCAGCTGTTTTTTCCATTTCTATTTTCATAAAATATCTTTTATATCCCTTTACTTTCAGTCTTTGTATCTTTCAATCTGAAGTAAGTCTCCTATAGGCAGCATATGTAAGAGTCTTATTTTCTCATCCATTCAGCCACCCTAAGACTTTTGATTAGAGCATTTAATCCATTAACATTTAAAGTAATTGTCGATAGACATGTAATTATTGCTATTATATTATTCATATTTTTAATTTTTTTCCCCCTTCTTCCTAAAGAAGTCCCTTTGACATTTCTTGTAATACAGGCGTGGTGGTAATGAACTCCTTTAGCTTTTTCTTGTCTGAGAGGCTCTTTATCTATCCTTTGATTCTAAAAGATAGCTTTGAAGGGAAGAGTAATCTTGGTTGTAGGTCCTTGCTTTTCATCATTGAATATTTTGTGCCATTTCCTACTGACCTATAAAGTTTCTGTTGAAAATCGGCTGACAGCTCCCTTGTAACTAACTGTTTTTGTCTTGCTGCTTTTAAGATCCTTTCTTTGCCATTTTAATTATGATATGTCTTGGTGTGGGCCTCTTTGGGTCCACTTCCTGGGCTTGTATGTCTCTTCTCTTTTCCAAGTTAGGGAAATTTTCCATCGTTATTTCTTCAAATAGATTTCAATTCCTTGCTCTCTCTCCTCTCCTTCTGGTATTCCTGTGATGTGAATATTTGTACACTCGATGTTTTCCCAGAGGTTCCTTAAACTAACCTCATTTTTTACTTCTTTTGTCTTTTTGCCATTCCAATAGAGTGTTTTCTACTGCCTTGTCTTCAGATTGCTGATTCGATCCTCTGCTTTGTCTAATCTGCTATTGATTCTCTCTAATGTGTTCTTTATTTCAGTTATTATATTCTTCATTTCTGACTGGTTCTTTTTTATGTTTTATATCTCAATTTTTATGTTTCCTATTTCTTTGCACAAATTCTCACTGAAATCATTAAATATCCTTGTAATCAGTGTTTTGAACTCTGCATCTGCTAGATTGCTTGTCTCCATTTTGTTTAGTTCTTTCCTGAATCTCTATTCTTTTATTTGGGATGTTTCTTTGTCTCCCCTTTTTGGCTGCCTCCCTGTGTTTGTTTCTATGTATTAGGTAGAACTGCTATGTCTCTCAGTCTTAGTAGAGTGGCCTTATATAATAGGTGTCCTGTGGGGCCCAGTGGCAGAGTCTCCCTGGTCACTTGAGCCAGGTGCTCCAGGTATGTCCCTTGTGTGGTTTGTGTGTACCCTCCTGTTGTAGTTGAGCCTTGGTTGCTGTTTGCACATCAATGGGAAGGATTGACACCCCAGGCTGATTGGTTGTGAAGACTGGCTGTGACTACAGAGGAGGAACTATTGTTCAGGGGCTGACTCCATAGAGCAGAATTTGCTTTAGCAGGGTTCTGGTGCCTTCCCAGTTTGCCCTTTGGGTGTGTCATTTGTGGAAGTGGTGTGTCATGTTTTCTGAAGCTGGCTACCAGGTGTGTTGGTTCTGGGGCCTCTTTGGAGGGGTTGTGTTGCAGGCCAAGTTCAGCTGCTGCCTGTGCCCTGCCTGGGATCACTTTGCTATAAAGCAATCTGCAGATGCTTGCCACTTGTGCTGGACTTGGAGGTGTCTGAGAGAGGTTAAGCCGTGAACTAAGGCTGGCTGCCACTATAGCTGGGCTTGGAGTTGCTTAGCAAGATGTACAAGGCATGCCCAAGGCCAGATGCTGCTTGTTTGGGGTTTGTGAACGTTTGAGAGATTTTAGGAAAGTCTACAGCATGGGCCAAGACAGCTCATTTCTGTGGAAAAGCTCCTGGAAGCAGCTTGAGTGGACCTGCAAATTGGGTGGGGCAGTGTCTCAGGGAATTATAAGGGCAGGGCAAACAATGTTAGCCAGTTTGATGGAGATTCAGATATGATGGCCTCTTGCGTCTGCATTCCAGGAGGGAGAAGGGCTCAATGAAGGAACTTGGCTTCTGCCCGCACTTCCATCTGGGAGAAAGCTGCCCTTCCAGCCCTTACACCTGAAGCCAGACAATTTAGTTTCTCCCTGTATGTTCCTGGCATCTTTCAAGTTGCTGGAGGTGCTGGAGGTAAGAGTGAGTAGGTCTATCAGTGAGCAAGTCCATTCATGGGCCCTTTAGGAGGAATCTTGGGGACTCCAGCAGCCCTCCATCTCACTCAGCCACAATTTCTACTGATTTTAACAGTTATATGTCTTTGGGACTCCTCTTCCTAGCCCTGCTGGTCTGGGCTGGAGAGCCCCATGTGGAGTTGGAACCTCTTGCTTCTCAGGAGAGACTGCTGCAGCCAAAATATCCTACCAATTCTTAACCACTACACATAGATGTGGGACCAACCCATTCCACATCTCTGCCCCTCTTACCAGTCTCAACTTGGTTTCTTCCTTATATCCTTAGTTATAAGAGTTCTTTTCAGCTAGTCTGCAGGTGGTTCTCAAGGGTAGTTATTCTATAATTTAGTTGTAATTTTGATGTGGTCATGGGAGGAGACAAGCACTGCATTTTCCTATTTCACCACCAGAGAATCCAATCAACACATGACTTTAAGCAGAGATATTGGAGCCAGTCCTCCACCTCACATGGAATATTTTTAGTCCTCTTACCTGTGAAAAAACCAAGCTCCCAGGAATACTGCCTGCTTTGGACTCTAATGCTCAGCATTGTGCCATCTACAATGTTGCATTACTCTTCCATTTCTGGTGCCAAACAGATTTATCTTTTTTTTTTTTTTTTGAGCCTACTCAATAAATATGTTAGAATGCTCCTCTTTCAAAATTTTACCTGTCATTGTTATGTATTTGGAGCAGAGGGCTGTGCTAAAGTAGGGCAATTTCTTGAAGAATGTCTCAGAGTTCTTTCATTGCAAGCCACAGAAATGATGTCTAGAATTTGTATATAGGAAACCTGGGAGGCAGCTCGTGGGGTGCAGGGACATGACCAGAATAGATCTGGGGATCTGGACAGCAGGAACTAATGGAGAGCTGTTCCTAAGATTAATTCCTAAATTTCTAATTGTGTTCAGTCATTTTGTCACTGTCTTTAATAGTCAAATTCCAGGAAGGAATATCTGACTGGCATTTCTTGGGCCATTCATGTCTTTCTTGTAGTAATCTGATTGATAGACTATCCAAGACTGTGTGATAAATGGAAGAGAACCCCAAAAGAAAATTGGGGTGTTGTTTCCAGAAGATGGGAACATGCATGTTGGGCAGAAAAAAACTATAAATGTCCATTCTACACACTCTGATGCTAAGTAAAGAACAATAATAACAATATTTTTCAAGTACTTTCAATTGCATACTCTTTTACCTAATAACACCTCTAAATCCTCACCATACCCCATGAAACATGTGTTACTTTCATGCTACTGATTAAGATGTTGAGGCTCAGAGGGTAGAGCCTCACACTTTCCTAAAGTCACATAGCTGGGATTCACATCCACTTGGTTGGGGTGTAGGGTTTTTATCCTGAGCCACTGAGTCACACTGCTCCTGGACTCAAGTGTTTCTCTTTTATGTTGACTGAGAATTGGTGAGGTAGTTCAGGGAGAGTACCTGACATAGCGCTCCAGCCATGGTGATCATTCAGTGTCTGGCTAGGTTGGTCAATATGGATCTGATTTGGGCTCACTGGATTTTCTCCATATGTGGGGAGTGAGAAGTGATTTGAACTATTTTTCCTTTGAATACCTAAGGAAACTTTCATAAATAAGAGGGGACTATTAAACCTTAGAGGTCAGAGTTGAACTGTGTTACAAATTAACTGCTTCCCCATGATGTTTTTCACCTCTCCTTTCAGTCAAAGTACAAAATGGAAATATCCCATGGTCATTTCCTTCTCAGAACCACCAGACCCAAAGAAAGATCAAAGAAAATAGATGTTGTTGCTTTATTGTAGAGGATCATAAAAACCAAACTTCATATTTTTCTTTACTGGAAATGTAATATATGTCCTTTACGTAAAAATGAGACACTCAGGATAACAGTAAAGCATAATAATCATGAACAGTTATTGATGGCTTAACAGTGTCCCAGGATCTGGGCTCTGCTCATTATATTGCTTCATTTTTATTCTCATAATAATGGCATGAGGAAGCTGTTATTACCACCCCTATTTTACAGATGGGAAAACTGAGAATTGGGAGATTGAGTAATTTTTCAGCTGTACAGATTGCGGAAAGGGGCTAGCATTTAAACCCCAGTTCTGAATCTCCACTCTGAACTGTTCATATTGCGATGCTGATCTTTTTTTTTCTATGACCCCTGTCCATAAATTGACACACTTGCTTCTATTTGAGCAACCTTCAAAACATTTTCTCAGGCGTACATATGCCCAAGTTTGTCTTGCTCAGGAAAGGGAGTTGAGAGGCACGTTTGCCTATTGAAATGCGTGCTCTGAACAGCAAAGGTACCATGCATGCTGTGACTCTGTACACAAGGGTAGGCATAACTCATGTTCTGAAAAACAATCGCAGTGACAGCTGAACAACAAATAGGGAAACAGGGTGATTTTCTTAAACATATCACCGTTACAATCATTTTTCTCAGGAAAAACTTTATAATATATATTTCTTTTCTTTTGCCAAAAGCCCTAACATGTTCTGACAACTTCTTTACATCTAATGAAGTGAATCCAAGCATTCTTGTCCACCTCCGCTGCCTCTCTCCCTTATCCATCAGCACACAACTTGTCCTCACTGGTTCTTCCCTTAATCTGGGTCACGAAGGCTGACTGGATTTGAGTCCTGACTCAACTCCCAGCCAGTCTTGTGGCCAGGGGCAAATTGTTTCACTCTCTGAAACACAGTTTTCAAGAATTCAGCTACTGTGGCTTGTTAGCTCACAGGTTGTTAAGAACTTATTAAGATACATGAAGTGTGCGTCATAGCTTCCTTGCTCAAAACAGGTAATACTGTTTTGAAGACTTGCAGCCTGTGGTCCATTTTTGCCTGGAATTGAGACAAGGGTGAGGAGTTTGCTGCTTGAGAAAATATGAAAGTGTTTGGTTCTGCAAAAGGAGTGGGGAGGAGTTGGAGCCCCTGGGGGAATGAGGAGGAGGAAGCACAGCTGTGCTAGGCCAGATGAGACAAAGAGACTTGAGAAGAAGAGACAAATATGAGGACTTTCAAAGCCTTTGCTGTGGAGTATGTTATAAAAGCCCTCTCCTCATTCCCTAGGGAAGCTTCTATAAATTCTACTTTATGCAGGGCTGCCTCTAGATGAGTGTGTTTATTGGGGGGTGAGTGACAACAGTCAGGTCCTGCAAGGGTGGGTGGGTGGTTCAAGTCCCAGACTGGAGCAGGTATGCCGGAAGCTGCAGGGAGGTGTCCCAGCTCTCCTGGTGTGAGGGGTGGCCCAGACCCCGCAGCTGCTCTCAGTGGCAGATTTAACTTGATGAGCACCACTGTTGTTTGGTGGCTGCTATAGTGAAAAACATTTTGGTTCCAACTGATAGGAAACCTAACTCATACTGCCTTAGAAAAGCCAATCACTGTGTCTGGGGAGTGTTGTGCTCTAATTAGACAGACATGAGTTTCAGCTTCCGCAGGGGCAGAGCATGGCCGCCCAGTTGGACCACATAGATAGACTCAGAGCAGGGGGAAGGGTCCCTAAGACAACAGCACTGTTCCTAGAAGAAGATGGAAAGGAGGCAGCAGAAGTGAACAACCACTGTCCACCACAATGGCCAGAAGAGAACCAAGTCTTCTCTGCTCTAGAGTTCCAGAGATTTTCCAGCCCCCAAGCACCTAGGGAGACAATTTTCTCCAGCAGGTCAACTGTTCCATTGGGGAAAAAAAAGATGAGTAAAGACTATGTCCAGAGGAGCCAAATGAGTTGGACAGTACTTTACCAGGTGAAGTAGGGCATGACAGGAGGGCACAGGCCTGTAAATGTGAAGGGCCACTTTGATCACTTAAGGCTACAGAATAGACAGTAAGCAAGTGGAGAGGTGAATGAGACCCAGATCATAAAAGGCCTCAGATGCTTGGCTGAAGAGATTAGACTTCACCCTGAAGCATGTCAGGGTCCATAGCTGTGAGCAACAGAGCCGATTGGCTGAGATAGGCTAAAAAGAAATGGTTTGAAGGGAAACCAGAGAACTCAAAGAACTGACAGGAAGTTTGGGGAAGCAGGCTAGATAAAAGATGGGGACAATGGCTCTGAAGCCAGAGGAAGAGCCTAAGTCACACCACAAAACCAGGCCTGGAAGGACCCTATGGTCATGGCTGCTGAAATAGCAGATGTACTACTAGCTTCATTGGATACTGAATGCCAGAGCTGGTGAGTTTGCCCTGGCTGCCCACAGATACTGGATATAGCTGCCATAGCTGGAGCCAGAGAACACGTTTTCCATTCTTTGGTTATTTTTGGACCAATAGCTCAAGAGTCAGCCTCTGGAGCAGGTGCAACAGACCAAGTGTGGATTCCTTGACTCAGCTTCCATCAAGACCTGTGATGTGGGAAGGTCCCCAAGAATAACATGATGAAGACAACTGATAAACAACAAATGCACAGGGAAGAAGAAACAAGGCTCCACTTATACTTTAGAAAGATTATTTTAGTAGCAATGTAGAGAGTGGTTTGCAGGAGGAATTAATGGAGACAGAGTAACAAGATAGGAATCCAATGAAATACTCTAGGCAAGACATGTTGAAATACCTCACTAAGAAAGGTCAGATTAGCAATATTTTAGAGGGAAAAACAAGAAAAGATAGTGAAGGAATGATAGGCTGTCTCCAAGTTTTCAAACTGTGTAAGTAGACCATTGATCCCAACTTTAACATGGGGAGCAGATGTGGGGTTTCCCATGGGTAGTCTGTGGGACAGCCAACTAGAGATGTTCAGGAGATTCAGCACAACTGTTGTTTTTGGCAACTCAGCATCTATTCTCCCTTATTCTGGAAAAAGATACTCTATTTTCCTTTGGGGAAATTAATGTCTGTTTTATACTCTGTCCTTTTGGTTCTAATAGGATTGGGTTTCCTCCTCTCAATTCCAAAAGTAAGTATGTCATCCAGGCCTGACCAACCAGATCACAGTGATCGATTCAGAAAAGGATACTTGACTCAATCTGGGCCAATGAAGATCAGGCCCTGGGACTTTTGTGGAACTGTTGGGAAGGTAAAACTTTCCTTCTACCAGGGCCTAGAACTACTGGTGGCCATCTTGTCACTACATTTGGTGAGCTAATACAGAAGAACTCAATTTCAAGAGATGGAGATAGTTCTGCTATCATTGACTGGGCACCTGTATCCAGCCAAGCTTGAAGCTGTAAGTAGAATTTTCAGTTAGATGAACCAATATATTTCTTATTTTCTTAGCCAGTTGCAGTTGGCTTAAGCTACTTGAAGATGGAAATTTCATGACTAGGACATTGGGATTGAGAATCTAGAACTTAGCAAAGAAATCAGGGCTGGAGAAAATGTTGGGAAATTACAGCTAAAGCTGTGGATATGACTTCAGAGTGTGCATGGAGAAGATGATTGTGGAAAGAACCACAGAGTGAACCAATATGGGGGTGCTGGTACAGAAACACATTTAGAAACACTTATAAATAACTTCACAGCACTAGTACCGGGACCCTTCTTATACAGTGCTAATGTTTGTAACACATTAAGAAAGTTGTATTTAAGACAGTTAAAAACACAACAAGGCTACCATTTTTTTTTTCATTTCTCCAAAAAACCACTGAGATACTATTAGATGTTTTGGAAGCATTTTTCAAAACAAAGGAAAATAGATTTGTCTCTGCAAACAGTTTCTAAAAAGGCACATAAGATTCAAATGCCACGGGGCTGCCTGTCTTTAGTGCCGCTCCACTGGTTGCTTCAGAAATACAGTAATCAACAGCAGTTTCAGATACACTTTTCCATTGTGAATTGTAATATTTAGCTCATTTAACTCATTTTCCCAGTGATGCTGGATCCCTAATGAATATTAAGTGACAGTGAATTCTCCCTTACCCTGACTTTTGTTCTATTTAGGCCCTGGACCACATTGTGAAAAGCAATCTACTTTCCTTAGTCTGAGATTAATCTATGCAAATCTAATCTCATCCAGAAATATCCACATAGACACACCTAGAATAATGTTTAAGCAAATATCTGGGCACCCTGTGTCCCTGTGAAGTTGACACATAAAATTAATTATTACAACTTTGCATTTCTAATTGGTTTCAATTCCTGTTATTTGGATCTTCCTTTGATGTGCTGCTGAACGTGATTCTACTCAGGCAGAATATGCAGGCAGAGAAAAGAGAGTGACTTAATTGATGAGCTCCTCATGCAGAGGAGTGGGAGAGAACAGCAAGCTGGCATTCCTAGTATGGAACCCCATGTGGTAGGAAGCTCCGGTAAAGTTGTATTTGATTCTACCTAATGCTATAGGCAGGAGTGGGGTGGGGACAGGGAAGGCTGCAAGAAGGGCCTGACAGGTGAGTAGGGCCCTGATGGCTAAGCAAAATTTTGGCAGCTAGAGCACACAGCACAGATATTTCAGGAGAAGAAAACATCATGAGAAGGCAGAAGAAAGAAAAGGGTGGTTTATTTTGAGGAACTGTGAGAAATTTGGGGTAACCAGGTTGTATGTATGCGGAATATGGTCTAGGTCAGTGGTAGGATTTAAAAAGAATGAAAAAAAACATAATAAATTGGAGGAACAACATTTAGTTCAGTAGTTATAGTAGTTTAGGAATATATTTCTAAGTTTAAAACAAAAGTTAATGAAAAAAGAAGCGCTTCTAAAAAATTTATAGCTGTGGTTTTCAACTTGGTTTTCCCCATTCAACTCATGTTCACATCAGTAGTAGCGGCTCACTTAGCCGCAGGCTCACTCCCCTAGGGAAGGACAATATATCTCAGTCACCACAGAAGGTGCATGCAGAGTGAACAAGGCCCAAAACTGATCTATCCTTGGGGAGTTGTGCCCTCTCTCACTGCTCCATCACCCCCCTTGGCTGCAGCCAGACTATTCTGCCAAGTAAGGATGATTGATTTTTGTCCAAAGTTGAAGACCTAGTAATATAAGTGCATGTTTTTAATAAAGAGATATTTATAGAAAGGCAAATAATTTTTCTATGTATAACCCAAATGCTGCCTGACTGTTCTGGGTTCATGGGTACAAATGGAAGATTAGCAACAAAAGCCAAATTTTATTCAGAAGTGTCTTCCCTCACGGTTAAGGAAAAGTCTACACTCTTCCATGTGTCGCCTCCTCCTTACAGGAGTGTAAGGGGAGGTGCACCTCTGTGGTCTCCCACACAGTTCTGGGCCTCTTTGAAGTTTTTGTCTGTATTGCCTGGAGTCAAATCCAGCAGCTTCCAGGGCCACTGCCTTCTAAGGTCTCTGCTGCTTCTTTGCTCACTTTGTGGGCATATTTCCTTCCCCCTTGTCCTTCCTTCTAACCCAAGAGTAGGCACATTGAGTCCTTACATCATAATTCAGATGTCAAGAGCTTGCTGGAAGCACTAGGATAACTGTTCACCCTCATGGGGTAATAGCCACAGACACTTCCCAGCTTAACTTCCAACCTACCTCCATGCTCTGGAGACCAGTTTATCTCATGCCCCAGGGGGATTTCCAAGCCCTCCAACACTCCTTGGAATCCAGGCTCAAGAACACTGGGGCCCAGAGGGAAGAAATATCCCATCTCAGCAGTCACAGCCTTCCTAGCTCTGCCCAGGCTGACCAAGGGAGGGTAACTACATCACCTTTATGGGGGAATCTCCACCTCTCCCTATAGGGACATAGTCTTGCCCTAACACCACTTTTCTCAGAGTGAGATGGCCTATGTGATTGGAATCAGCTGACACACGTTAAAATGAAGAATTCCTGGGTCCCATCCTAGACTCATTAAATCAGAGCATGGGAATAGGGCCCAGAATCTAACAATGTTTAGACATAAATAGAAGAAATGCCAAATGAAATATACCAAAATGTTGTCATTTATTTTATCCTTACCTATATTTTTCCATTTTGCTGTATGAAAATGTATTTCTCTTGTACTAAAATGTTTATATGAAAACAAAGACAGAATACTACATCTATAATAACTTAGTGGTCTTTGAGGAAAGGGGAATAAATCTAGGGTTGCTACAGATGTGTGAAAACTGGCACCTGACACCAGGAGGAAGAATTTTTTTTTAACCTCAGGCTCTCAGTAAAGATGATTAAGTACTTCTAAAGAGTCCTAAGTGATTCATAATCTCTGAACAAAATCTGATAAGTGAAGTTTGGGCTGAAAATGAAAATTATATCCTTTATTTCATTCAGATATGAGAAAGAACTTGTACAAGCAATATCAAGTCCTAGGCACCTTTAAAGTTTGAAGCTGCCTGGAGCAATGAAAAGATAGCTTTCCAGGTGCAGCAAAGCCACAGGGAGCAGGGTAACCATCTCCCTGAGGGGTGCAAACTCAGAGCCAGTAGCCGCCTTTGGAAGCTCTGAAAGCCCTTCTTTCCATGTATGCTCAGGGTCTCCTGTGCAAGAATCCATCTTTCTCCTTTCAAAGGTGTGATGCCTTCTTACTGTGACTTCAGATTTAACATTATTAGATCAATATCTGAATTTCTCCCCTTTTCTTTATAGCTAAGATTATATGCTGCAGTTTGGTGCACAGATCTGAAAGCTAAAAAAAACCCCATCATTTTGACATAGATGATTTTTACAATGACTATAACTAAAACTCTTCTTTAACTCTGTGGGGCTGTCTTTTCCTCCAGAGGGCTAGAGAAGCCACTTTACCCTTTCTGCCCTGGCCTCTTTCAGGCCCTCTTCAGAGCAGCCTGCTGGATTAGCTAAATGTAAAAGAAGACAGATAATTTTCTTGTTTTAAAGGAGAATGACTGAAAGTTTGATTTTTGGTAATTGTCTATTAGCATTTAAAATATTATTTCACTAGGAACAAGAAATAAACTTGTAGGATTAGCCAGGTTTCCAAATACTGACGTTAACTTTTGGTTCAGATTTTCAAAGGCCACTATTCTCCCTTCTGCCCATCTGCTTCTGCCCATCTTTAATTCTACCTGTTCCTAGCTCTTAGCTAACTACAGCATGGAATCTCAGATGCTTCTGGCAACTATGTGTTATTAGTAAGAGATGAAGCTTTGTTATTAGACTGCATTTTATTATTTCCTTCAGCTCAACATGTACTTGATATTAGAGGGCTATCCCTATGGGTTGAAATGCTGCAAATGATTGGTTTTATTGTTTTTGTAGGCCTCATCTCTTTGCAGTCAGGTAAGAAAATCTATGCTGTGCTGGCTGAGGGAAAGGCTGGTATTTCCTTGTTCTGACTGGTAGAGCCCAGAGTCCATGGCCCAAATGGCTGCTTTTGTTTGCATCACAGAATGGCCGAGGCAGTTGCTGTTCTGTTGACAAGATGCTTGTTCCAACTAGGAGATCAGTAGGCATTTAGCACGGCTATTCTGGCCTCTTGGCACAGAGGGTCTAGTTTACCATCACCTCCTAGGGAAATAGATAGAATTTTCTTGTGGCCAGCTTTATATACAATTTAATGCTATATAAGACAGACACGTAGCTTCCACTAGGAGAATATTTTCAAAGTATACAGGGATATTAATAGTTAACTATCCTTTAATTGATTATTAGGGGATTGCAAAAGCTTTTACTTCTGAGCAGGGTGAGGTATGCCAGGTGTCAGCCTGCCAGGCCAGAAGTTCTTCAGGGCAAAGAAATTCTTAAAACATTACTGATAAGGCACTGCACTACTGACATATTATTTATGTCCTAGCAAGCCTAGATAAAATAATCCAATGGAACAAAAACAGTTTCGAAGGCAACTAATAATAAAACATACATTATTAAAAATGCAAAAACCAAAACAAAACAACCTATTATCCCTAAATTCTCATCATGTCATTTAGAATCTAGAGCTAAAACTTCATTTTCTTTCTGTCCCTCTTTTTTTCCTAATGCTATGGGAAGAAGCCCAGAGCATCAAGCATTTTACTGTGTGTGGTTTAGGGTGCACTTATTCACATGCCGTGGAACACAGGCCTTTGTGTAAGAATTTAAGACTCAGAAAGAAACCCAATTTGAATCTGGGCATGACACATTGACCACTTCAACTAGAAACAGAGAAGGCAAAATGCTGGTTGGAAGGATTTACCAAACTCCAAGTCTTTGATGTTGCAGTGAAAGACAACTTCTTCATTCACCTTGAGTTCTACCACATTCCAGTCTTCTATCTTCTCTAGAATGACCTTGTGTCCATCTTCAGCCAGCACAGCTGGAAAAAACAAAGAGGAAAGTTGGTGATAGGATGCAGACTCCAGATTAACCTAATATGCAAATGTCCTCATGCATGATAGCAGCTGGTCTGCTCTGCAGTTGCTCATGCTTATAATCCAGCTGTCCTGGTGGGCACCTATCTGGTACTAGCCCCAGTGTGCTCTCACCTTTTCTGAGAGGCACAGCCAAAGACCTGCATATTTAAGGATTGGTTGTAATTTGCCCAAGATCCACATGATCTGTGAAAATATGAGTTTTTTCTAGGAAGAGTTTTTTAACTTTTTTTATAGAGACAATACTCAGTGTTGGAGGGAATTTGTGGAATTTGGGAACTTCTTACCCTGTTGATGAAAATATAAATTGGTCATCTTCCTGGAGTACATTTTGATGGTATATACCCCTTTAAACCCTCAAAAAATTAGAATTAAAAAACGATTCTAATCTCAGACCCAGGAAATTGCACTTACAAGAAAGTTTCCTAAAGAAAAAATAAAAATTACAGATTTTTGCAACAAGATATTTCATTCTGTAGTTTTATAATAACAAAATACTGTGAATAACTTACATGCCCAATAATAAGAGGGTCGTCAGGTAGATAGTGGGAAGTCCATATGATGAGATTTTATTAGGATATTTCAAAAAATGTTTAGGATTTTTTTAATAGCAAGACAAGCATTTGTAATATAGGCAAAAATTAGCCTACATATAATGTATATAAAATGTATACTCAATATTAATTAAAATACAAATATGTAATAGAACAAAAGAAAATACCCAGTGGTTCTCTCTCTGTGGTGAGATTATGAAAACTTTAACTCTTTATTTTTTTGATCATTTTTCAGATTTTCTATCATAATTATAAAAAGACATTTAAAAAAAATGAATAGACTAAACTTTTATTCTCACCTTTAGAATCACACTCAGTGGCTCTTTCCCTAGAGATCAGCTATGGAAAAATTGTTAGATTTATTCCCTGTTGTAGAAATGCAAGCTTAGGAGGATTAATGTGCATTGAACAGACTCTAGCTCTATTTTCTCCAACATGGTTCTCCCCAACTTTCTTGATGTGTTCACCTTTCCCATTGGTGTTAGAGTTGGTATGCTAAATCATCACCTTTAGCAGTCTATATGCGTTGGTGAGAGTTTTGGTTAGGATGGAAAGAAAAATCAGGTGAGGGGCATGTTTTTTAAAGTCAGCATTTCAATCAGCCTTACATGGAGAAAAACTGTTATTGTCAGTTAATTGCATATAATTACAGAGACAATTGCTTTTTCAAAATGTTGGCATGTCCACTTCTTCACCTTTCAATCAGTTCAAGAACATCCAGCCCCAACTGTGAACATTTTAATTGTGTGATTTTAATTTCACTTCTGGAAAGGAACTTCAGAAAGCAACTCAGCGAGGATCTCCATTAGCAAGATAGCACTACTCGGGCACCCAGTGGTGGCCCTAATTGACCTTGTGTCAGCTAACACCAATCTCTACAGAACACCTGCATCTTTTTCTTTGGTATATTTATGTTATTGGATCTTCCTTAAACATCTTGTTCTTAAACTTCTTTGGAGGAAGGCACTTAGCTTGGACCAATGACTTGTTTAAATGAAGCAGTCCACCCAATTTGGAATGGCCAGCAGATCATCTAGAAAGCATAAATCTCTACAGGCAGAGATTTATGGAGATCATACACTTCCCCAGCAGCAGCCCCTCAGGAGAGGAGAGGTGTAGCTGGAGAGGGAAAAGCCCCAAGTGGGTAGATGGGAGGCAATTCAGCCCCCATAACTGTGAATTTTCATTGTCTGAAGATGTTCTTGGGAAGAAAACAGCTGCTCCACTCCCACCTTACACCCCATATATCTTACTAATGCTCAACACCAACTACGTAAGGCCTGGGGGTTCTAGAAAGAAGGAGGGCACAAGCTCTGTTTGGGGCTGGTCACTGTGACTTCAGTCTAAGTGTGTACCCTGCAGCTGCCATGGCCCTTTCCTTTAGGGCCCCATCCAACTGAGCCTCCTGTAGCATGTGAGTTTGGGATTTGTTTTAAGAGAGCAATGATAATATATATCTTACCACTCTTTTGTGGTAAGGTATATCTAAGAAACTGGGTTTGATTCATAGAGTAACCCACCCTATGGAAGTAGAGTATGCCAAATAATGGGAGTCCACCTCATACCTGAATGAGTGAAGCCCAACAAGAAAAAATCCTTTTAAGAGAGCAAATTACTCCTCACTTTACCTTCTATATAATTACAAAACATGGGCTCTCAGTGCCTTTAAGGGCATGTATCTCCCTCACTGACCGCAACACTCCTTTACCCCCTAAGTGCCCCTTGTTAATAAATCTCATTGAATAAACAAGCTCATAATGACACTGGGCACCTCCACTGGCTCTTTTGGACCCTGAGTGACTTAAGTCTGATTCTCCATTAAAGCGATAAGGCACCTCAGAGTCTAGATCGTATATCACCCTTAGGAGACCGGCCCCTTTTCATCAGTCCAGGATGTGTTGAGCCCAGCAGTAAGGTGGCCAGTGCAGGCTTAAGGGATCAAATTTGAAGAAGCACCAGAATTCCTGCAGCTCATCCAAATGCCACCTCTCTACATGGAGGACCCATTTTTTTCCTATGAGCTGCCATGGGGTTGTCTATTCAAAGAAAGGTCAGATAAATATATGCCATGCAACAAAGTCTGCAGAGGCAGTGGCTAAACTCCAGCATAAATCAACCAGAAGCTATAAGGCCACCTGCAGAATGCCTGCCTCTTTGAAGTGGCACCTCATTCTTCAAGGGGGATCTGAGTAAACTTAAGGGACACAGAAAAGCCTCTCACTTCTCAGTGCTAGTGAAATTGCGCACCATCTGTGAATGATTTAAACACTACTGGTTAGAGAGTCAAGGCAAACGGACAGACAAGCCATATCCCCCTTTTCTCTTTGGCACAGGTGCAATGCCAGTGACCATTAATATGTGCAGCTAATGCATAGCTAGGGATGGTAGGACAGCACTCATAGCATCTTAACTAAATAAAGGCAAACTCTATTTTTATGGGTCAGTTCCTTCTAGTTCCCTTTAGTGGGTCATTTGGCAGACTTAAATACAACAGGTAAGAAGCAACCACGACCAGGGAAATTACTTAGAACTTTTTGTTAAGCATTAGTTAAATTTCCTCTGTACTGAGGTCATAGTAGAGACATTTTTTTGCTGAGCCATTATATTGTATTATAATTTGCTGAGATTTTATAATGTTCAGATTGCTTAAGGCATAGTGAGTTTAGGGAAGATCAAGCATATTTTCAAAGCCAGCAGGGCTTCAAGAAATGATAAAGAACTAACAAAGATTTTTAAAGAAATACATAGAATTCAGATGAGGATCTGCAAATGCACCATTCTGTGCTTGTTGTGATGTTAGTGTCAAGTCCAAAGTGGTAGGGAAGCATGGGACAGGGAGGGCAGAACTGATGCTCTCTAATCTGCTTCTGTTAACACCCTGACATTTGTTGCTGGCCTTCAGTAAATGTTGGCTGCCAGTATAATATGAATTATCATTCAGAAATATACAAAACTAACTTTAAAAATCAACCACCTGCTGATACTTTGCAATACTCAAGTCTCCTTCAATCATGAAAATTCTCCCCTTGATCTTTTCAAAATACTCCTCTCCTCCCTGACTGTGGGAAGAGCTGCCTGTGCGCTTTACTTTCTCATGTCTGCTCACTCCTCTACCTCCTACAGTTAAACCCTCAGCCCACCTTCTCCTGAACCTGTGCTCTCAGAGGTGAAGAACCATCAGCACATTCAATGGCCCTCCCAGTTCTTCCTGACTTCTCTCAGCAGATGGATACTCTGACCCATCTCCTTTCTTGCTTTTTAAAAATACTTCTGCTGGTAAAAATAAATATTTTAAGCTCTAAAATTTTTAGCAGGTTATAAACATAATGCAGACCCATGATTTTTTAAAATTTATATTATAATTTTATTTTATTATTTTTCTTTTTTTTTTAATTAAGTTTGTTGGGGTAATAGACCCACGATTTTTTAAAAGCTTAAAAATTATCGAAAAGTAAAGGACAAAAATATTTAAATTACCCAAAATTCTTTTCCCCTTTTTGCCTTTTTCAATGGAAGTGGGATCATAGTGTACATGGAATTTAGGAGCACACTATATTCCCTTAACACTATGTTGTAGTGCTCTAACCCTGTCAATATACATAGGTCTGCTACATTGCATTTCATGTGATGCATGTACTACAATTTATTCAGCCATTTATTTTTTCGTTTCTTTTTTCTCACTTTTCACTGTCACCAAGAAATGTTGCAAGAAACATTGATGTGCATTCCTCTGCATACACGTGCAAGTTTGTGTGTGTGTGTGTGTGTGTGTGTGCATGTGTATGTGTGTAAAATTGAGAAATGGCATACCTGATTTCCCAGCATATGGTTAAATTTTAAGACACTGCCAAGTTGCCCTCCAAAGTTACTGTGCTGTTTTACCCTCTTATAGCAAGTCTTTGAGAACACTCTTCTAAGTCTTTCATCAACCATGAATTCATCTTTTTCTAGAGATCACTTCTGTTTAACAGTTTGGTACTCATTGACCATTTTCTTCTTAAAATTCTCGTGTCACTTGCTTTCTGTGCCTCCAGAAATTGGCAGTGGTCCCTCAGAGGGGTGCAGAGGTAGGAGAGAACCTGGAGATGGGAAGTATTTCCCCTGAAGCATACATTCCAATAGAAGAGAAGGATAACAAGCTAGATAGGTGAAATATATGTCGTGTTAGACATTTATAAGCACCAAGAAAAACTAAGAGGCAAGAAGGAAGATATGAAAGAAGGAGACATGGGGAAGTGTTGACAATTTTAATAGAGATGCTCAAGGAAGGCATATCTCAAAGTGACTTTTGAGAAAGACCTGAAGGCTCAAAGAGAGTGAATAGTGAGGGCTGTGTAGGAATCTGGGAAAAGTGTGTTCCAGGTGGAGCAACTGCCAAGCCCTGAGATGAAAGTGTACTAAGAGTGTTCAAGGGTCAGTGATGAGGCCTGTGAGGCTGTGGAAGAGTGAGCAAGGGGGGAAAGTTAATAGTGTTGGGAGGAAATCAGTTCAGGAGAGTCATCAGGAGCCTGGTAGGCTAATTGAAGCCTTTGGTTTCTATCTTTAGTGATCTGGGAATCACCAGAATATTCTCAGAGGCATGGGCCATGCTCTGATTCAGATTTAATGGCACCACCTGGCTTTGATGATGAGAACAGACTTCCAGGGATAAGAGTGGCCCTAGGGAGCTAAGAGAGGAGGCCAGGGCTGTGATCCAGGTAGGAGATGATTGGTGGCTTGGATACAAAGGTGGAGGGTAGTCGTAAGAAGGGTAAGAAGTGGTCAGATTCTGTCTGGATGCTTTGAAGATAGAGCTAATAGGATATTCTGTTAGACTAAATGAGGAGTGTGAGGGAAAGAGGAGAAAAAGATGCTTTCAAGGTTTTTGACCTGAGTAACTGAAAGAATGGAGCTGCTATTAACTGAGATGGAAAGAATGAAAGATGGGCTGTTCTCCTGCACAGCAGTCTTCCATTATCCAGGGGGGATACATCTCAAGACACCCAGTGGATGCCTGAAACCATGGAGAGTATTAGGAGCCAGTTTGGAAATTTTAGACATATTAGTCTGAGATGCCTACTAAACATTTCAATGACAGTAAGGGGTCCTAAATGGAGATATAAATTTGGGAGTCATCAGCATATAGATATCCTTTAAAATCATAACAACTTCTGACTCAAATCTGCCTTCATCTTTCTCCTGAAATACAGACTATAATTTCTAACCTATTAATATTTCTTAATAATTCATATCCCTTCACTTTTCCTCCCCAGATCTCTTCCTTCAGAATTAGCCTCTTATAGCACATCCTTGATCTCATCATTATTTAGCTCAAGAAACTTTCCTGGCTCCCTTTTGTCAAGGCCTGTCTCTCTTGCTGTACACCTTCCTCTAGGCAGATCCAGCTGCTTGCTGTTTGCCAACATTCCACAAGTTACTTCCTCCTCCCCTTCCCAGTTACCCCCATCCTTAGAATAATGAGAACCAATACTCATTGAGCATTTACTATATGCAGGTATGGTGTTCATGACTCTACCTGCATTCGCTTTTTGGAATTTCACTTTTGTGAGGTAGGGTTTTTCTCCCATTTTACCTCAAAGTAAATGAAGACTCAGAAAGGTAAAATAACTTGATCTTGACTTTGGTCACACAATTATTAAAGGGTGGAGACCAATTCAAAACTAGTTGAAGTTCAGAGCCTTGTCTTTGCCAACAAAGACAAGAATGTAAGCAGGAGACAAGTGACCAGGGGGAGGTGACCAGCAGAGCTGACAGGATTTGTATAAAATGAGATGGGAAGTCTTTACACCCTAAAACTTGTAAATTGTACATTATAACAAAATATTCACTTATGCATTCTGTTTAATATAATTCTTGGTATGTAAGTGATCGAGTTGAACTCTCTATAGTCAGGCTGATTATGGCAGCAAAGAAACAATTAAGAAGTGTCTGTAGATGTCAGCAAAGTGGCAGAATAGGCAGCTCTATATTGCCAATCACCTACAGAAATGTCAAAAAAAAAAAAAAAACAACCAGAAACTGTCAGAAACAACATTCTATGAACTTTGGAAAATAGTAAAAGGTGGTAAACAAGTGAATGCTGAATCAAGTAAAAGGCAACTTTAAACTGGTAAGAAAGCATCGTGGCATCTTTGTCACATCCTCCCTGGCTTGATGACAGTCTTCAAGATAGCAGCCCTTGTTGCAGTTTGGGACCCTGGTCCTTGTTTGAAGAGGGAGAGCAAAGCAGACCTTATTTGTAAAATCCTGTGGTTGTCTGTTCTAACCTGTAGGACTGCTACCTAAATGATTGACACTCCTGTTTGTTTCACCTAACTCAGAACTCTCACGGGGTAAAAAAGCTGTGGGCATTACTCAAAAACATTGTAAGGCAAATGAAAATTTGTAGCTCTCTGGGCAAAAAACTATTGAGATGTACAATAAATCTCATAAAGCCTGAGAGAAATAGCTAGGGAGAGAGCTTCTTTGGGAATTAGAGCATTTAAAAGCACTCGTGTAGACTGGGGGATTTGAAAGCCAAGTGAGTGCCCAGAACAGGATGCAAGCTCAGAAAAGACTTGGGAAGATCCTAAGCTTTCACCACTGGTTGATCTATGAAAACAGGACGTAAAAGCTGAGGTATTGTAAATAGCCTGGATAAGTGTTAAAAGAGTGCCTCAATTAGAGCAAACACATAAAGAACCTTTGAGGCTTTTTGTTTTATTTTGTTTTGTTTTAAAGCTGATAGCGTTCATGGAAATCTCTGTTGAAACACTGGCTGAACAAAAGCTAAGACTTCAGCAATTCAGAACAGAAAACCCTGGGGAAAGGGGAGAATCTGATTTTCAGAATTACTACCTTATAATATTTGAAAATCCAGTTTTCAACAAAAAATTTAAAAAGCATATAAAGAAACAGGAAAATATCAGGAAAAAAATAAATCGACAAAAACTGTCTCTGAGGAAATCCAGACATTAGACTTACTTTAAATTAACTATCTTAATGCTATCTTAGGCTAAAAAGCAAAAGTAAACCATAGACAAACACTAAAGGAAACAAGGGAAATGAAATGTGAACAAAACAAGAATATCAATAAAGAGAAATTTTTAAAAAGAACCAAATGGAAATTCTGCAGTTGAAAAATACAATGCAGTAGTCTTTCCTTATCAATAGAGGATACATTCCAAGTTACCCAGTGGATGCCTGAAACAATAGAGAGTACTAAACCCTATATACACTATGCTTTTTTCCTACACATACATAAAATTTAATTTGTAAATTAGGGATAGCGAGATTAACAAAAATACTTAATAATAAAATAAAATAATTATAATAATATACTATAATAAAAGTTATGTGAATGTGGTCACTCATTTCAGGGATCCTTTGCTGAAGTCTTCACATAGGCTCAATACTTTCTGGTGCAACAGTTGTTGTCAATTAGAATATGTTTTCTGTCCATGTCTTCTACCTACAAATTTAATGCTTTTTCCATCTTGATTGCTTAATCAAGCACTTATCATGCGTTGTTACTGTAACTTTTGCAGTTTGAGGTGTGACAGCAAATCTAGCAAATTTTCTTTTCTTTTTCATAATTTCACAGATAGAAGATTTGTTTCTACCATAGATTTTAGCAATCTCAGAATATGATTTTTTTTAAAAAAAATTAAGTCAAGTACTTTCACCTTTTCACTTAAAGGAAGAATGTTATGGCTTCTTTTTTATGTATCTGAATTGCTAGCATCACAACATTTGTGCTTTTGGGTCATTATTAAGTAAAAATAAGGGTTACTTGAATACAAGCCTGCAGTGGCATGATAATTGATTTGATAACTAAGGTGGCTACTACGTGACTAATGACTGGGTAATATATATAGTGTGGATACACTGGACAAAGGTATGATTCACATCTGGGTGGGATGGAACAGGATAATGTAAAATTTCATCATGCTACTCAGAATGGTGCTTAACTTAAACCTTATGAATTGTGTATTTATTTTTTTATTTCTGGAATTTTCCACTTAATGTTTTTGGACTGCAGTTGACTGTGGAAAGTAGAACCACAGATAAGAGGGGACTATGATAACTGAAAAAAAAAAATTCTCTAGAGCTATTCACCTATATATTTGAGCAAGCAAAAGAAAGAATTAGTAAACTTGAATGCAGGATAGTTGAAATTATTGAGTCTGAGAAATAGAAAGAACAATTATTTTAAAAATATGAACAGAGCCTAAGGAACATGTGGGATACCATTACATGTACAAACATACACACAATGGAAATCTCAGAAGGAGAAAAGAAAAAGAGGAAGACAGAATATTTGAAGGAATAATGGTTGAAACTTTCCAAGTTTGATGAAAGATTAAAATACATATTCAAGAAACTCAACTTACTCCAAGAGGGATCAATTCAAAGAGATCCACATGGAGATGTATTTCAGTCAATTGTCAAAAGATGAAGAAAGAATCTTGAAAGGAACAAAAGAAAAGTGATTTGTCATGTATAAAATTAGCGACTAAATGATTTCTCATCAGAAACCATGAAGGCCAAAAGGCAGTGGAATGACGTATTTAAAAGGCCGAAAGAAAAAGTGTATTTATTGGTCAGAGTTCTCCAGAGAAGTAGAACTAACAGGTCATATATATAGTCCGAGACAGAAGGAGAGAGAGGAGGGAGTCCGCCAAGGTAAGGGGCGGGTATTTATTTTAAAGAATCGGCTTATATAATGTGAGAGTTGATAAATCTGAACTCTGAAGGAGTGGCAATTGAGGTACGAGTTGATGTTGCAGACTTGATTCTGAATTCCACAGATCAGGAAACCCAGGCAGTGGTTCTATGTTGCAGTTTTATGGGGGAATTTCTTTTTTGGATAACCTCAGTCTTTTTTCTTAAGTTTTTCAACTGGTTGGTAGAGGCTTACCCACTTGATTGAGGGTATTCTTCTTTATATATAGCCTCATGGTTGTAAATGTTAATCATACCTAAAAAAAACACCTTCACAGAAACATCTAGACTAGTGTTTAATCGAATAACTGGGCACCATAGCCTAGCCACAAAATTGACACAAAAAAACTAAGCATCACAACTGTCAACCAAGAATACTATGTATGCCAAAACTACTCGTCAACAATGAAGGAAAAATTAAAAGCTTATAGAACTTGTTTCTAATAGACTCTACAAAAAATGCTAAAAGAAGTCCTTCAGGCTAAAATGAAAGGACACTAGAGAGCAACATAAATCCATACAAAGAAATAAAGAACACTGATAAAGGTAGAAGTAGAAGTAAATACAAAAGTAATTGTTACTGCACTTTTGATTTGTAACTCTTTTTTTCCCTGTATGATTTAAAAGGCAAATGAATGCTACAATATTTATAAATCTATGTTAAGGGGTACACAATGAATGAAGATGACAATAATGATATAAAGTGAGAAAGATGGAGATGTATAGAAGCAGATTGTTTGTATGCTAGTGAAAACCAAGTTTGTATTATTTAAACTAGGTTGTTATAAGTTTAGAATGTTTATTGCAATTCCCAAGGTAACCACAAAGAAAATAATTTAAAAATATACTAAAAAGGAAAAAATAAAATAAAAATGGTACAGTACAAAAAATCAACTAAATATTTTAAAAGGACAGTAATGGAGGAATTGAGAAGCAAAAATAAGATATGACATATAGACAACAAATAACTAAATGGAAGAAGTAAGTCTTTCCTTATCAGTAATTACTTTAAATGTAAATAGATTACATCTTTAATTAAAAGAGTTGGGCATAATGGATAAAAAAGGATAATCCATTTATATACTATCTACCAGAGACTCACTCAAGATACAAAGGCACAGGTGATTAAAAGTGGAAGGATGGACAAGATATTCCATGCAAATAACAACCAAAAGAGACTTAGGTTATCTATATTATTATCAGAAAAACTAAATTTTAAGTAAAAAAAAAATTAGAAGAGCCAAAGAAGGACATTATATAAGGACATTATATTTTAATAAACATTAATAAACATTTCAATCTGTTAAGGAGACTAATAATTATAAACATATATACACCTAATGACAGAGCCCCACAATGTATAAAGCAAAGATTGACAGAATTAAAGGAGAAAATAGTTTTACAATAGCTGGAGACTTTGATAGATTACTTTCAATAACATCTAGACAGAATATCAATAAGGAAACAGAGGACTCGAACAGCATTATAAACCAAGTAGACCTAACATAAATAGAACACTCCACCAAAGATAGAGTACATATTCTTCTCAAGTGTACATGGAACATTCTATTCTCCAGAATAGACCATATTTTAGGCCACAAATCAACAAGTCTAAATAAAATTTAAAATAATGAAGACTTATAAAGTATCATTTCTGCTGACAACAAAATTAAGCTTGAAATCAATAACAGAAGGAAATTTAGAAAAATCACAAATATTTGGGAATTCAATAACATACTCTTAAACAATCAATGAGTCAATGAAGAAATCACAAGAGAAATTAGAAAATATCTTGAGAGGAATAAAAAGAAAAACAACATATTAAAACTTATAGGATGTAGTGAAAGCAGTGCTCAGAGGGAAATTTATAGCTGTAAATGCCTGCACTAAAAGAGAAGATTTCAAATCAATCATCTGACTGTACAGATTAAGAAATTAGAAAAAGACAAACCCAACCCAAAGCTAGCAGAAGGAACAAAATAATAAGGATTATACTGGAGATACACAAAACATAAAACAAAAACAATTAAAAAATCAACAAAACCAAAAGTCGGTTTGTTGATTGCCAAATCTGCAGCTAGATTGACTAATAAAAAATGAGAGAAGCCTCAAATAACTAAAATAATAAATAAAAAAGGGGACATCGCAACTGACTTTGTAGAAAAAGGATTATAATACAAAAATAAAAAGAGTTATAATACTATTAACAACTATGCACAACAAACTGGATAATCTACATGAAATGAACAAATTCCTAGAAACATAGAACTACCAAAACAGACTTAAGAAACAGAAAATCTAAACAGACCTGTAATTAGTAAGAAGATTGAATCAATACTCAGAAACTTCCCAGTGAAGAAAAAAGCCCAAGAGCAGATGGCTTCATCATGAATTCTACCAAACATTTATTAATGCTAGTCTTTTTCAAACTCTTCCAAAAATTTAAGAGAAAAGAACTACCATTTCCTGACTCATTCTATGAGGGCAGCATTATCCTGATATCAAAGCCAGACAAAGACACTATAAGAAAAGAGAACTACTGACCAATATCTTTTAAGAAACCTAATTCAAAAGCCTCAGCAATAAAATAACAAATAAAACTAACATAGTAAAAGGTTTATACACTATGACCAAGCGGGATTTACCCTAGGAATGCAAGGGTGGCCCAACATACGAAAATCAATAAATGTAATATATCTCATTAATAGAATGAAGGAAACAAAAACACATAATTATCTAAGTTGATCCAGTCTCTGACAAAATCCAACTTTTCATGATTCAAAATACTTAAAAACTCAGAATAGAAGATAACCACAATAAAGTCCATATATGAAATATCAACAGCTAATATCATACTCAATAGAGAAAGGCTGAAAGCTTTTCTCTTAAAATCAAGAACAAGACAAGGATGCCTGCTTTAGCTACTTCTATTTGACATAGTACTAGAACTTCTAGCTAGAGAAATTAGGCAAGAAAAAGAAATAAAAGGCATATAAATTGGAAAATAAGAAGTAAAATTACTTCTATTTGCAGGTGGCATGATCTTATATCTAGAAAATCCTGGAGTCCACATAAATATCATTTAAGCTAATAAATGAAACCAACAAAGTTTAAAGATACAGAATCAATATACAAGTCAGTTGTATTTCTTTATACCAGCAATGAACAGGTAATTAAGAAAAGGTAATTAAGAAAACAATTCTAATTACAATAGCATCTAAAAAAAATAAGACACTTTGGAAAATATTTACCCAAAGAGATGCAAATCTTGATCCATGTGGCAGGGGAGGTGGCAGGGTGGAGGTGTTCTGGGACCATTTTGTCACATAAACTGAGGGATAACTAAGTTTTCGGGGAGTCAAAGTTATATTTAGTTTTTTGGCTACATGGCAAGTCAGCACACTTAACCCCTGCATTGTTCAAGGGACAATTATATGTTATATGTTATACGTATTTAATACAATCCCTTTTAAAATCCTGATGATTTTTTTTCAAAAATGGAAAAACTCCACAACATCAAAGGGAATTTCAGAGACCAGAAGAGCCCAAACAATCTTGAGGAAGAAAGAACTTGAAGTTTTCACACTTTCTCATTTCAAAACTTACTAAAGCTACATAATCAAAAGAGCGTGGTACTGTCTTAAGGATAAACATATAAGCCAATGGAATAGAATTGAGAGTGCAGAAATAAAACACCACATCTATGGTCAATTGGTTTTGGACATGAATGCCAGGACTATTCAACGGATGAAGAACAGTTGCTTTAACAAATGGTACTGGAAAAACAAGATAGCCACATAAATATTTTAATTTCTTTTTACATTTCAATTGCAATTTACATACTACATTATATTATTTTCATGTACACAACATAGTGACTAGACATTTATATAACTTACAAAGTGATCACCCTGATAAGTCCACTACTGACCTAATAAATAGTTATTATAATATAATTGACTATATTCTCCATGCTGTACTTTACACTGCTTGACTATTTTTAGAACCTCCAATTGGTACTTCTTAATCCCTTCAACTTCTCCACCCAGATGTCCTCCCATCTGGCAACCACCAATTTGTTCTCTGAATCTATGAATTTGCTTTTGTTTTGTTTGTTCATTTGTTTTGTTTTTTATTATTATTATTATTTTTAATTAGAGTTGACATTCAATATTACTTTATATTAGTTTCAGGTGTACAGCATAGTGGTTAGATATTTATATATAATTTATGAGACAATCCCCCAAATTATCTAATACAACCTGGGACTATATGTAGTTATTACGATATTATTGACTATATTCCTTATGCTTCACATCCTCATGACTATTTTGTCTCTATCAACTCATATTTCTTAATCTTAATCTCTTCACCTTTTTCTGCCAGCCCCACAACATTCCTTCCATCTGGAAATCATCAGTTTGTTCTCTGTACCCATGAATCTGTTTCTGTTTTGTTTGTTTGTTTGTTTGTTTTTTAGATTACACATATAAATGAATTCATGTGATATTTGTCTTTCTCTGATTTATTTCACCCTCTAGGTCCATCCATGTTGTTGCAAATGGCAAGATTTCATTCTTCTTCATGGTTGAATAACATTTCATTGACTATTCCATTGAATACCACAATTTTTTTATTCAATCATGTAGTGATTGGCACTTAGTTGCTTCCGCATCTTGGCTATTGTAAATAATGTTGCAATGAACATAATGTTACAATGAATTAATGTTTGAATTTCTTTGAATAAATTTCCAGAAATGGAATTGCTAGGTCATAAGGCAGTTCTATCGCTATTTTTTTTTGAGAAACCACCTTACTGTTTTCCATGGTAGCTGCACCAATTTGCAGTTCTACCAATGGGGCACGAGGGCTCTCTTTTCTCCACAGCCTCATTAACACTTGTTCTTTGTTAATTTATTGATGATAGCCATTCTGACAGGCGTGAGGTGATATTCTGTTTTCAATTTGTATTTATATATATTTTTTCAATTTCTTTCAATGTCTCATAATTTTTCAAGTACAGATCTTTTACTTCTTTGGTAAAATTTATTCCTGGTATTTTATTTTTTGATGCAATCATAAATGGGATTGTTTTTTAATTATTTTCTGATAGTTTATTGGTGTATAAAATGTAATCAATTGCTGAATATTAATTTTGTATCCTGCTACTTTACTGAATTTGTTTATCAATCTTAATAGTTTTTTTGGTGGAATCTTTTGGGTTCTCTCTATATAGTATCATGTCATCTGCAAATAATGACAGTTTTACTTTTTTCTTTCCAATATAAATGTCTTTTATTTATTTTTCTTTTCTGATTGCTGTGGTTAGAACTTCCAATACTATGTTAAATAGAAGTGGCAAAAGTGAAATCTTTGTCTTGTTCTTATCTTAAAGGAAAAGCTTTCAGCATTTCACTGTTGAGTATGATGTTGGCTGTGGGTTTGTCATATATGGCTTTTATTATATTGAGATATGTTCCCTCTATCTCTACTTTGCTGATAATTTTTATAATAAAAGAATGTTGGATTTTGTTAAATGTTTTTTTCTGCATCTATTGATTGATCATATGATTTTTATTATTCATTTTGTTTATGTGGTATATCATATTAATTGAGTTGCTGATATTAAACCAACCTTGCATTCCAGTAACAAATCCCATTTGATCATGGTGTACAATCTTTTAAATGTATTGCTGAATTTACTTTGTTAATACTTTATTAAGAATTTTTACATCTATATTCATCAGGGATTTCAGTCTATAATTTTCTTTTTTTTGTAATGTCTTTGATTTTAGAATCAAGGTAATGCTGGCCTTGTAAATTGAACGTGGGAGCCTTCCTACCTTTTCAATATTTTGGAATTGTTTGAGGATAGGTGTTAATTCTTTGAATTTTTATTAAAACTTACCTGTGAAGTCGTCTTGTCCAGGACTTTTGTTTGTGCAGAGTTTTTGATTACTGATTTGATTTCATTAGTATTCAGTCTTTTCAGACTTTCTGTTTCTTTTTAACTCTGTCTTGGAAGATTGCATGTTTCTAGAAATTTATCCAATTTTTCCAGGTCGTCATATAATAACACAGAGTATTTCCTTATAATCCTTTGTGTTTCTATGGTGTTAGTTGTCACTTCTCTTCTTTCATTTCTGATTTTACTTATTTGGGATGAGTCCTCTCTCTCTTTCTTGATGAGTCTGGCTAAAGGTTTATCAATTTTGTTTATCCATTCAAAGAACCAACTCTTGGTTTTATTGACTTTTTTTCTTTTCTTTTTATTCAGAATCTATTTTGTTTATTTACACTAATCTTTATTATTTCCATCCTTCTACTCACTTTGGGCTTAGTTTGTTCTTCTTTCCTAGTTCTTTTAGGTGCAAGATTAATTGCTTATTTAAGATTTTTCCTTGTTTCTTGGAATAACATTTTATTGATGTGAGTTTCCCTCCTACAACTGCTTTGACTGTGTCTCATACATCTGAGGTTGTTGTGTTTTTATTTTCATTTGTCTTTAGGTATCTTTTGATTTCTACCTTGATCTCATTGTTAACTCATTCATTATTTAGTAGCATGTTATACAGCTGCCACATGTTTGTGTGTTTTTCAGTTTTCTTCTTGTAATTGATTTCTAGTTTCATACCACTGTGATCAGAGAGAAGATGCTTGATATAATTTCAATTTTCTTAAGTTTATTGAGACTTGTTTTGTGACCTAACATGTGCTCTGTCTTGGAAAATGTTCTGTATGTGCTCGAAAAACATTTATATTCTGCTGCTCTTCAGTGAAATGCTCTAAAAACATCAATTAAGTCTTTCTGGTCTAATGTATCATTTAAGGCCACTGTTTTCCTATCGATTATCTGTCTGGATGATCTATGCATTGATGTAAATTGAATGTTAAAGTCATCTACTATTATTGTCTTACTGCCAATCTCTCCCTTTTTGTCTGCCAATATTTGCTTTATATATTTAGCTGCTCCTATGCTGGATGCACAGATTTTGACAAGAGTTATATCCTCTTATTGGATTGATCCTTTTATCATTATGAAATGTCCTTCATTGTCTCTTGACACAGCTTTTGATTTAAAGTCTATTTTGTGTGATATAAATATTGCTACCCCAACTTTCTTTTATTTTTATTTACATGAAATATCTTTTTCTATCCCTTTCTATCACTTTCAGTCTGTATGTGTCTTTTTATCTAGAGTGGATCTCTTGTAGGCAGCATATATATGGGTCTTTTTAAATATATATATATACATTGAACCCTATGTCTTTTGACTGGAGCATTTAGTTCATCTACATTTAACGTAGTTGTTGATAGCTATGTAGTTATTGCCATTTTATGAATTGTTTCCTGAATTTTTTTGTAGTTTTCTCTGTTTCTTTCTTATTTCTTTGCTCTCTTTTCTTGTGTGTTGATTACTTTCTATACTGTTGCTTCTTATATGTTTATTTCTTCTATGTTTCTTTATTTCTTATGTTTCTTACAGATGTTGTTTGTGGTTGCCATGTGCTTCATATATGCAAAACCATGTCTACAGTAGTCTATTTTAAGTTGATGTTTGTTTAAGTTCAAATGCATTATAAATTACTTCAATTTTTGCTTACCTTTACCACATTTATATTTTTGTCATAATTTTCTACTTATTTTGTGCATGTGTATTCCCTAATTTATTGTCATAATTACACATTATCTTTCTACTTTTGTCTTTTAACATTTGTACTAGCTTTATAGTTGATCAATCCACTGCTTTTACTGTTCGCCTTTGTCACTGAGAAATTTTTCTTTCCTATATTTTTATTCATATTTTTGATCTTTTCTTTTCTTCTTAAATAAGTCTGTTTAATGTTTTTTGTAATACTGGTTTAGTGGGGTTAAACTAGCTTTTGCTTATCTGAAAAAATTTTATCTCTCCTTTGATTCTAAATGATAAACTTCCTGAGTAGAGCAATTTTCATTGTAGGTCTTTGCCTTTCATTACTTTGCATATTTTGTGTAATTCCCTTCTGGCCTGCAAAATTTCTATTGAAAAATCATCTGACAGTTTTATGGGAACTCCCTTGTACATAACGAATTGTTTTTCTCTTGTTACTTTAACAATTCTTTGTCCTTTAACCTTTGACATTCTAAGTATGATGTATCTTGGTGTGGGCCTCTTTGGATTCATCTTGTGTGGGACTCTCTGCTCCCTGGACTTGTATGTCTATTTCTTTCCCCAGGTTAGGGAAGTTTTCCATTATTATTTATTCAAATAGGTTTTCAATCCCTTGCCCTTTCTCTTCTCCTTCTGGTACCCCTGTGATGCAAATGTTGGTATACTTGATGTTGTCCAGAAGTTTCTTAAACTATTATCATTAAAAACATTTTTTTTAATGTTCCAGTTGGGTGATTTTCATTACTTTGTCTTTTAGATTGCTGATTTGATCCCTGCTTTATCTAATTTGATATTGATTCCCTCTAATGTATTCTTCATTTCAGTTATTACATTCTTCATTTTTGACTGGTTCTTTTTTATGTTTTTTATCTCTGTGTAAGTTCTCACTGAATATATCTGTTCTTCTCTTAAGTTCATTGAGTATTCTTATAACCAGTGTTTTGAACACTGTACCTGGTAGATTGTCTCTTTTTTGTTTAGTTCTTTTTTTAGAGTTTTGTTTTGTTCTTTCACTGGGGACATGTTTTTTTTTGTTTCCTCATTTTGTCTACTTCCCTGTGTGTCTTTCTATGTATTAGGTAGATCTACTATGTCTCCCAGTCTTGGCAGAGTAGCCTTATCTAGCAGGTGTCCTATGAGGCCCAGTTACACAGTCTCCCTGGTCACCTGAACAGGGTGTTCCAGGGGTGTCCCTTGTGTGTTGTATGTACCCTCCTGTTGTAGTTGAGTCTTGATTGCTGTTTGCAAATTAGTGGGTGGAATTGGCCTTAAGGGTGATTGTCTGTGAGGGCTGGCTATGACTACAAGGGACAAGCTGCTGTGTAGAGCTGACCCCACAGTGCAGCAGTGACTGTAGTGGGGCTCTGGTATCAGCCAAGTCCACCTTTCAGGTGCGCTGTTTTATGGAGCTGTTTGGGTGGTACTTTGGTGTGGTCTGAAGCTGGCCACCAAGTGTGTTGGTTTTGGGGCCTCTTGGGAAGAGCTCTGGTGCAGGCCAAGGTGAGCTGCCATTTATGTCCAGCTTGGAGCTACCTGGTGGGAGCTACAAAGTGATTTGCAGTTGGTTGCCACTCGTTCTGGACTTAGTGGTGTTTGGGAAAAGCTATGCTGAGAACTGAGGCCAGCTGCCACTAGATCTAGGCTTGGCACCCTTCGATGGGTATCACACTGTGAGCTAAGGCCATGCACCACTTGGGCCAGATTTGTGGCTACTTAATTGAGGCTGTTTTTCTAGCTACCACTTACAGCAGCTTATGCTAGTCTTAAGGCTACCTGATGTAAGTTACAATACAAGTTGAGAACTTCACTGCTTGTGCTAGAATTTAGGCCACTTAGCAAGAGGTATAGATGTCTGCTGCTTCTTTAAGGTGTGTGGGCTTTTAAGAGATTTTAGGAAAATCTGCAGTGTCAGCTGAAGCACACTGCTTTTGCGGAAAAGCTCCTGGAAGCAGCTTAACCCATCAGGTGAGCTGGGCAGGGCAGGGTCTCAGGGAATCACCAGGGCATGGCAAATGGTGTTATCCAGATTAATGGAGAGCTCAGATTTGGTGCCTTTACTATGGCCAGCTGAGTGGGTGGGGTGTTCAATAAAGAAACAACATCACTTGTCATCACTTCCCCCAGGAGAGAGCTGCCCTGACCCATCCCTCCAGCCCTTACCCTGAAGCTAGTCAATTTACTACCTTTCCATAAGTGCTTGCCATTTTTTGAGCTGTTTTCCTGAGCTGGAGCCCAGAGCAATTGAGTTTTTGAGTGAAGGAGTCCATGCACGGGCCCCTCAAAATTCCAACAGCTCTCCATCTCATTCCCCAGTGATTTTCATAGCCAGATGTTATGAAGACTTTTCTTCCTGGAAGTGATGCTCAGGGCTGGGAGCCTGGTGTGTAGCTGGGACTCCTTGTTCCTCAGGAGGGACATCCACAGCTGAGTTATTCCTCCTCCCACACACTGGTTTCTTAATTGCTGTACTGTGGGTATGGAACCTGCCTGTTTTGTATCTCTGCCCCCTGCCACCAGTCTTGCCATGGCTTCTTTTTAATATCCTTAATTATAAGAATTCTTTTTCAGCTAGAATCAGGTGATTCTTCAGGGTGATTGTTTTATAATATGGTTGTAATTTTGATGTGGTCATGGGAGGAGGCAAGCACAGCATTTATTACTCTGCCATCTGAACATCTTTTAAATGAAGTTGGACCCTTCTCATATACTATATCTAGATTTAGAAATTATAAAACTTTTAGAAAAAAATATGGACAACTCTGCATAACTTAGATTTGGCGATGATTTCTTAAATACCAAAAGCACAAGCAACAAAAGGAAAAACAGAAAAACTGAGCTTCAGAAAATTAAAAACTTTTGTGCAGCAAAGGACACTATTAAGAAAGTGAAAAGATGGTCGGAGGGAAAAAATTGCGTAGATGATAGATCTTTTGTTCATCCCTCTTGTGACCAAATCAAAGTTGTGACAGAAACACAGAGCAAACAGCAAGGAAAGTCACTTGGGATCCAGATGAACGGAAGCACTACAACTAGGGAGAAAAATAATTAATCAGCCTGCAATAGTAGAAGGAAGAAGGGGGCAAAGATGTGAGGTTGCCTGGTCCCAAGTGGCTGATTGGGACAGAGCTGTGGCAGTGGCCACAGGCAGCTACAGACGCCTCTTAAAGGGACCGTGTCTGCAAGTGGACTTCTGTGGTCATGGACTTGCTTGCTCTGAGCACTAGTGTCTGTTCGGCTGCTGGGGAGCACCAAAGACTTATCAGGGAATGCTGAGTTGTCTGAGCAAGGGCTGGAGGCAAAGCTTTCTCCCAGGCAGAAGTGCTGCTGGTATCCACTGTTCTTCTGAGCCATCCCTGCCTCAGCGTGCAGACACAGTGCCGCCATAGCTCAGACATCATTAAACTGGACAACAGAGGTTGGTTAGCCCAGAGGAGTCCCTGAAACTCCACCTTCTGTAAATTGCGGCTCCACCCAAGCCACATCCCTATTGTGTCCTCTGTGAGTCTGGTGCTCCTTCCTGAGCAGTGTTAAGACTCATACTGGTATCAGCAGACCTTGGTCTCTGGTGTGGTTTCTTGAGGCAACTATAAGCACAGCATCTGTGGATTGCTTGCTGAATCTTGACAGGTGGCCCTGTAGAGGCACAGGCTGGGGCTAAACTTGTCCTGCAGCTGAATTCCTCTCAGGACTGTGCCACTAGACACCTACTACACAAAGAGGCACTAATAAGACCAGGAGACTTAGGAGCTTTGCTTAGTACATAGAAGCAGACACAGAAGGCAGCCGAATGGGAAGACAAAGAAGCAGAAACCGTATGAGAGAACAAAACAGAGATCCAGGAATAATGGAGTCAAGCAATCTAACAGATGCAGAGTTCAAATCGCATGCTCCATGAACTTAGGGGAAGTGTAGATAAATTCAGTGATGACTTTAACAAAAAGATAAAAAGCATAAAAATGTAAATGGAAATTTTAAAGGGGAATCTGTCAGAAATGAGAAATACACTATCTGAGATGAAGAGTATATTAGGGGAAATAAACAGAGTGGATAAAGAAGAGGATCAAACCACTGATATGGAGAATAGAGAAGGAGAAATCAAAGACAGTCAGAATGGCAAGAAAAGAAAACCAAGACTATAATAATAATTTAAGGAGCCTATAAGATATTATTAAATGTAAAAATATCTATGTCATAGAGGTATCTGAAGGAAAACAAGGCATTGAAGAGCTGTTTTAAGAAATAATGATGGAAACTTCCTTTGCCTGGTCAAGAAAATAGACATACAACCCAGGAAGCTCAGAGAGTCCCAAGAAAGAAGAACCCAAAGAGGCCCGCACCAAGACACATCATAATTCGAATACCAAAGATTAACTACAAAGAGAAACTCTTAAAAGCAGCAAGAGAAAAGCAGTTAGTTACCTACAAGGGAGCACCCATAAGACTGGCAGCTGATTTCTCAAAAGAAACCACGCAAGACAGAGAAGGGCTTGGCGCAAAATATTTGACGTGATGAAAAACCAAGTATCTACAACCAAAAATACTTTATCCAGCAAGCCTATCATTTAGAGTCGAAGGACAGATAAAGGGCTACCCAGATAAAAATAAACTAGAGGAATTTATCACCATCAAGCCAGTATTATAAGAAATACAAGAAGAAAAAAACATGTATCAAAAACAGGAATAAAAAATGGTAATAACTACATTCCTATCAACAAGTACCTCAAATGGAAAAGAATTAAGTGCTCCAACCAAAAGATAGAGTGACTGAAGGGATAAGAAAACAAGCCCCCTACATATGCTATCTACAAGAGACTCACTTCAGGTTAAAGGACACACACAGACTAAAAGGAAGGGGATGGAAAAAAATATTACCTTGACGGACCTAGAGGGTATTGCACTAATTGAAATGGGTCGGATAGAGAAAGACAAGTAACACATGATTTCACGTACACATGGAATCTAAAGAACAAATTCAACAACAACAAAAATGGAAATAAACTCATAGATACAGAGAATATATTGAGGACTATTAGATGGTAGAGGGGTTGGGGGAATGACAAAAGAGGGGAAAGGGATTAAGAAGTACAAATGGGTAGTTACAAAATAGACATGGAGATATAAAGTGTAGCATAAGGAAAATAGTTAATAATGTAATAACATGTAAGTGGGGATAGGGGTAGTAGATTTAGTGGGGTGATCACTTTCTGAGTTATATAGATCTCTAATCACTATGCTGTACAACTGAAACTAATACACTATTGCACGCCAACTATAATTGAAAAAAAAACTCATTGAATTGTACAATGTAATATGAGCAACTAATTATCTATTATATTTCAATAAAATCAGAAAAAAAAGATACACACACACAAAAGAAAGTGAAAAGACAATTTACAGAATGGGAGAAAATGTTGCAAATCATTGTACCTAGAAAATATGAAGAACTCTCTTAAATCAACAACAAAAGGAAAAATCCAATGAAATAATGAGCAAAGACCTTAAATAGCCATTTTTTTCAAAGAAGATACACACATGGCCAATAAGCACATGCAAAAATGCTTAACATCTTAGTTACTAGAGAAGTGCCAATAAAAACCACAATAGGATTGCATTTTGTACATGCTAGAATGGCTATAATTTTTTTAAAAATAACAAGTGTTGGCTACAATATAGGGAAATTGGAATCCTCACATGTTGCTGGTGAGAATGTAAAATGGTGCAGCTTCTGTGGAAAATAGTTTGACAGTTTCTCAAAAGTTAAACATTGACTTACCATATGACCCAGCAATTTTATTCCTAGGCATATAGCACCCTCTAAAATTGAAAACAGGGACTCAGATATTTGTGTATCCATGTTCATAGCAGCAGGATTCACAATAACCAAAAGATGGAAACAGTGAAGTGTTCATCAACAGATGAATGGATAAACAAAAATGTCAGATATACAAACAATGGAATATTATTTGGCCATTAAAAGGAAGGAAATATGAATACATGTAATAACATGGATGAAACTTCAAAATGTTATATTAAATGAAATAAACCAGATAGAAAAGGATAAATATTGTATAGTTTTACTCACATAAAGGATCTAGAATGAACAAATTTATAGAGACAGAAAATAAATTAGAGGTTAGCAGGAGCTGTGGGGAGAGAAGGAGAGAGAATTATTGCTTAGTGGATGTAGAGTTTCTGTTTGGGGTATTGAAAAACTTTGGAAATAGGTAGTGGTGATGGTTATGTAACATTTTGAATGCCATTAATGGCACTTAAAATTAGTTAAACTGGGAAATTTTATATTATATCTATTTTACCACAGTAAAAAATACTACAAAAAGAAAAAGAAAAAAATAGCTAAACTAAGAAAATGTGAGTTGGTTGGGAAGGAGGAGCTTGTAGCCCCTAGGGCTGGGGTGAAGTAAAAAAAAAAGTCTGCAAAAGTCAAAAGCTTAGAGATGGGCAGTAAAAAGGCTCAAATTAAAAGTTGGCGTTCATCAGAGGGGGAAGAAGCAAAAAATCAGTTATTTAGGTAGTGTCTTTAGCCAACACTACAAAACATTTTAAGCATCACCAAATAACACAAGCTACTTAAAACAGAAATTTCTCAATCAATTCTTCTCTCAGAGAAAGCAATTTTCTCTTCTGATTGAAATTCTTCCTATTCTCTAAAACAGAACTCAAATGCCATGTCCTCCAGGAGGCCTTCCCTTATTGCTGATTTTGTGTCCTCTGGACTCCCACAGCATTTTCCCTGGAAGATTCTGGTTTTGGGTCATTTAATGGAGTTTATGAAGACTCAGTCCTGGGCTCTTTTCTCATTCTATAGATTCTCCCCAAGTCAATAACCATACCTTTCTATCTCCAGGTCAAACCTTTTTCTCTGAACTCCAGAACTGCTGAGCTGACTCAATACTTCCACCTACATAGTTGAGAGCACATGAAGTTTAATGATGTCCAAAGTGGAGCATGTTCCTCCAGCTGAACATCTTTAATGTTCTCAATTTTAGTGTAGGGCATTTCCATCCATCAGCACTTGACTCAAGCCAGAACAGACTGGATTCACAGGACAGTTTTTTTGACCCTTGCCTCTTATCTCCATCTCTTTAGGGAGTAGCATTACTTTTACTTTAATCCACCACCCTTTTATGGCTGTCCTGGTCCAAGCTACTATCATCTCTCCCCAGGCTTGTTTCTATGCTTTCATTCTTGGCCTCCTCTAATCTGTTCTTCTCACGGCAGCCATGGTTTCATCTCTATGTCTAAAACTTTTATTCAGCCCTGCAGAATCAGGTCCCTGTCAACCTCTCCATCCTCATCTTTCCATTAGTTCAACAAATACATAATTTGTTCACCACGTGTCCAGCTTTTGCAGATATTAGTCCCTCCATTTAGAAAGTTTTCTTTCTTTCTTTTCTGTGCTGGGCTGGGGGAGGGAGGAGGGGGACGGGGGGGGGGCGGAGAGAGAGAGATGAGGGATGGAGAGCGGAGGCGGGAGGTAGGGGGAGGGGAAGTGGACAAAGAAGGAAGTAAGAGGAAGGAAGGAAGTAAGGCAAGAATCATTCAATTCCATCTTGGCCTTTACTTCTCTTCTTCCTCATTCTCTCTCTCTAGTCTATCTCTCTCTCTCTCTCTCTCTTCTCTCTCTTCTTCTCTCTCTCTTTCAGCCTGGTTGGTTTCTCCCTACCCTTTAAAGCTCAACTCAAATGGAATTCCAGCAAATAACCTTTTTCAGATCTTTCCCCTCTCTCTTTCCATTGTGGCCAGTGACAGGGCTCACTATGATTACATTCCTCTGTCAAAAGCTTAGCATTATTTTCAATTAGTAGTCAGCAATGAGGTCACTTCAAAGATATACAAAGATATACATCTTTGTTCATCAGCATATACCTGATACCTGGAAAAGTGTCTGACACGTATTAAATGCTCAGTAAAGGTTTATTGCGTGAATGAATGATCAAGGAATAAATGCATTTTCCAGCCAGTCATATGACCTTGGAAGAGTCTCTTACTATTCCTCATCTTCAATTTCCCAATGCGTAAAGCAGGGCATGTAATTCTTTCTATCCAGGTAATTCATGTAAACTGCCTGGCACCCAGTGGACTCAAAGCTCATGTTTCTTTCCACTCTTACAGTGAAGCAGTGGAAGCCAGAGGAAGACGCTAAATCATTCTGGGGCAATGAGGCCTCAGAGAAGGTTTTCCAGAGTAGGTGGCACTTGGGTCTGAGGAAGGAAAAACGTCTGGGCAGACCATACAGCCTGCATGGATGCTCAGAGGGTAGGGTATACCTGGGCACACGAAGCTGGGTGGCCCATGGCCCTTGCTGCCCACCTTGCAGGCCCTCCAGGCGGAAGGTACGGTGCTCCACAGATAGGCCAGCTGCACTGTAAGGACCATAGCGCAAGATGACCAGCGCGTTCCTGGGCATGGCTGGGCGGTCTGCCAGGGCTACAGCGCAACACACACTGCTAGGCAACTGCTCTTCTGGAAGGTAGGAGTGGGCGTGGCCATGTGTGGCTGGGCGTGGACAGGGCCAGTGAGGGTGGAACTTGAGGAACTCCCAAACCACTCTCTGCCAGCACCTTGTGCAGTAGGTGGGGATGAGGAATTTTTCTTCCTGCATGCCTGCACCACCTAATGTGCACCATCGCTTGCTGGTGGTGGTCGAAGACGACTTGCTTTTGCGACCCTAACAGCCAGGTAAACATGGGATTTCAATCTGGTATGGCAGGTGCTGATAAATAACAATAGCCAACATTTACAGCAAATTACAGAAAGTGTGTATCAGGCGACATACTAAGTACTTTCAACGTTATCTCATTTAATCATTTTATCATCTCTATAAAGTAGGTTGTATTTTGTTATTTCGTATTTACAAAACTGAGGCTCGGAGGGCCCAAGTAACCATCCCAGGCAAGTTGGGGGTTTAGCATGGATTAGAAACCCTTGTGAGGTGCCTATGTATAGATTTCTTTTAACTTATCTTGCCTGGGATTTCTGAAATTCTTGAAATTGTGGATTTAAGTCCTCTATTTGGTTTTAGAAAAATTAGAGCCATTATCCAGTCACATATTGCTTTTGACCCATTTTCTCACTTTTCAGGGACTCCAGGTTAAACTTGTCATTGTATTTTTGTCTCTTCTATGTTTTTTCTTCTATACTTTTTTTGAGATTGTATGTATGTATGTATGTATGTATGTATGTATGCATGTATGTGAGTATTCATTCATTCATTTTTACCTGTAATCCAGTTTATTAATTTTCTCTGCAGCTGTTTCTTGACTGCTACTAAAGCCATTGATCAGGTTGTTATTTCAGTTATTTAGTTTTCAATACTAGAATTTTAGTTTAATGTCTTTTCAAATGTACTGTACCACTTTTTACAATAACCTATTAAAATGATACTATTATTTTTATTCTTTAAGCTATTGATGAGTAAATGACATTTATATATCTTCTAATATTAAACTATCTTGCATTGTTGTATAAACCTGACTTGGCCATTGGTGTATTATCTTTTTCATATATTGTTAGAATTTATTTGTTAATATTTGTTTTTAGGATTTCTGGATGTATATGCATGAGTGAAAATGGGCATGTAGTTTTTCGTTATTGTATGTCCTATGCTGGTTTGGAGTTATACTAGTTTCAGAGAATAAAAAAGGGAGTATAGTAGAAGAGGGAATATCCCCTTATTTATTTTGTTTATTATTAAAATAACCATTTCTTTGAACATTTGTTAGCACATTTATAAAATTTTATGTTCCTCTCCCCCACTTTTTTCCCTGAATGGGAAAATTTTAAACTACTGCTTCTGTTTATTTAAGGTTTATAAGAATATTCAGAAAGAAAAGTATTCTTTCATCAGTTTTAATAAATTATATTTTTAAAGAATTTTTCTATTTTTATCTAAAATTTTAAATTTGGTGGCATACAGTGGTTGATATATTTTATTTTTAACATCTATTTTGTTTAGTTATATCAACTTTTTTCATAATCTTTCTTTCTTTTTTTTAAATTAGTTTTACTAGAAACTTGTCTATTTTGTTAGTCTTTTCAAAGAAACATCTTTTGCTTTGTTAAGCTTCTCTTTTGTTTTTTTTGTTTTCTTCTTCATTGATAGCTGTTTTTTAATCTTTATTACTCTATTTGGGTTTACTGTTCCTTCTGCTTTCTTTGAGTTTACTGTTTGGCTCTTTTTTTTAAAAAAAACTTTTTAAGTTACTCTTAGGTCATCGGTTTTCAGTCTTTCTTCTTTTCTGATATAAATATTTTAAGCTATAAATTTTCCTTAAAGCATCTCTTTTGCTGTATTCCAGAGGTTTTGATATAAGGTATCTTTATTATTATTCTACTCTAAATTTAAATTTTTCATTATTATTTCTTCTTTAACCCATGAGTTTTAGAAAGATGTGTTTCTCTAATTCGGGAATATTCTCGGTCATTTCCTCTTGGAATAGTGCTTTCTCCCTATTTTCTCTAATCTTTTCTTCCTAAACTCCCACATATATCTTTCTTGCATTTTTATTTCTTTTTAATGTTAAACATATGTATTTCATTGTTTCTCTCTGTATCACCTATTCTCTCTAGCCTTCGTGATATTAATTCTCCTGTTTTTTTATCTGCTGCTTTCAATCCTATGAGCCATTTCTTATGCTGTTTGTATTTTTTGACTGTGAGCTCATCTTTAATGGAATATTTTAATTAGTGTTCAGTGTGTCCAAGTTTGTAGAAAGTGGTTTTGTTTTTGATTCTGCTGAGACCTTTTGGGTCTTACTGACATAGGCAATTTAAAAAAGTACTGGATTGGAATTCCCGCTAAGATAAGTTGTATAAATTCAAACTCCACATGCACATAGCATATGACATAATTGCGTAGTTAATTTCTCATTGATATCTTCTTTCCATCATCTATAGCCCTGAATGAATGGCACCATTTCTCAGTGCTTCTTGGGTTGATGGGAAGAGATATTTTAATCCTTTTTACAGTGTTTAATCCTTTTAATAGAACCTCTGTGAAGTTCTGGTTTTGTGCAGGAAGCTTAGCTGCATCTCCCACCTTGCATGGACTGAGGTTATGTCCTCTCAATTTGCGGGGGTGGTAAACCCTGTTGTCAGCCACTAGAGTCTGTATCTGGTCTGATACACCTTAAGCTCCCACTCACTACTCTGTTTTGGACATCCTTCTTTTTTTTCTGGAATGTAAGGATTTCTTTCTCTCAAGCCAGACTATATGTTTAAAACAATTTCTTCTTTCTGTGTGTGTGTTTTGTAGTTGGAGGGGGCCTGTCTGTGTCAGCTCAGCCTGCCATTTTTTTGTTGCTTTGATATAAGAAATTAGAGACCAAGGACAGAATCCTGAGGCCCAATGACAGATAAGGTATACAAAAAGGAAGTGAATTCCCACAAGGAGATGGAAGAAGTAGGGGGGAAAACTAAAAAAACGAGGACAGAGCTGGCTATTAGGAAACAAGGGAGAACAGAGCTTTTAGAAATTTTCTCTTACAATATGTGAGGCCAGCCTTTCCCAGGGGTGGCATATCATTCATTCTGCAAACTTGAGAGGCCTCTTTGGAGGGAAAACTCAGAGAAACAACAGCAGGAAGATCAGCTGAATTTACAATGGGAATCTAATACACTGGTTCTCTCCACCCCCTGCCAAGGAGAATTCCTTAGGAGTAATTTGGAAACTTCTGGTTGCTCTTGTGAACCTAGGAGGGACTCTTCTCTGCATTTTTACCTGAATATATCAACACCCACCCCACAGGACCTTTAGAGACAACAAGGAGTGGATAACTTGTTCATGCTCTTCTATCTCTATTGTTTACATCTGGTTATTTTGGGGCCAAGTGTGATATATATGATAAGAGCAAGCCCACATTACTTAGATCTTGCACCTTCCTATCCTCGCCATTCCTCTATGAACATTCTTAGCCATTACAGTTTTGGATGATGACTTTTCTGCATTCTAATCACACAGGTCATACACTTTGAGGTTCCTTTTAGGCTCTGATTAGAAAGCATTTGCGCTTCCATTTGGAGGAATCTTAGTCTTAGTTCTGTAGATTATTGTGCTTGTGGAGGAGCTCTTGCAGCTTGGAATGTATTTTTTAGCTGTGCAGGCTAAGGGGACCTATGTACACGGATGCTTAATGAGCCTGCAACAAGAATGCTAGTTTTATGTTACTACCTAAGTTTTCAAACGATGGCTGTCTTATGTCATCTTGCCACAACCCTGAAAGTGGGTAATGCTGATATCAACATCCCCATTTTACTGATGGGTTAGGGAGGTAAAATGATGTTCTCAAAGTCCATGGTAAGTTAAGATATAGCTAGGTTCATAATCTAGGCATTCCACCTCCAAGCCCGATGTTTTTCTTTCCACTCCCTTCTGCCTATGCATGTTTGTGCAGGCCTAAGTGGAGACATCCAGGTCTATGCCCAGCTTTCTGCCAATCTCCCTATGAAGCCTCTCTGCCCCTCATCCCCACCTCATGGTGATATTCCACACACTAAGAGAGACGAAGTTCCTTCCTCCCCTTTCTCTCTTGGTCCTTGTATCTAAAGATATCTGTCAGTGCTGCTGACAGACTTTAGACAAAGGCAAACAAATTGTTGACTCAACTCACAGAATTTACACCAAAATTTTTATAGCATTTCTAGGGGAGAAACAGTGGGCAACACCACCTTTATTGGCATTACTTTTTATTGAATACAGACTTACAGTCTTTAAATAATTTGAATATAGTGTTTTCAATATCCAGTCTTTAGTCATACATATATTTATTTAAAGCACAAAACTATAACTTAGAATGGAAAGGTGATAAATACACATTACATATTGCCATAAATCTAAAAATATTTTATAAAAATAGAACTCAAATGACTTTATGTATTTTGGCAACTTAGCAGTATTGTAAGGTGGCCACATACATTTTTATTATGTAATCACTGTCCTAAAATGACTGTCTCCAGGTTTCTTTTTCCATCTCTTTGGGGACACTTGGGACAGTCTCCTTTACCAGGGTCCCCACAGAGTTGCCCATGGCCATGGCTCAGTACTGCCTTTGCATAAAGACTCTGTGCACCCACCTGTGCTTGGAGGGGGAAGACCAGCTTCCAACCTCTTCCTCAGGGAGAGGAGATGTCCCTCCTGCCAAATGTCCCCCATCTACACTTTTTGAAGCCCTCACAGTGCATGGTTGATATCTGAATATAGAGTCACTTTTCTCTCCCTATACTGCGAGGAAGGCAGATGTGAGTTTGATTCTGTTAAGTCAGTGTAAAAAGTTTGAAATAAAAATCATCCAAACAATGCCCACTGGGATAACATCATCCTGGCAATGTGCACCAGTGCCCACTTGCTTGTGCAAGGCCTTTTATACATTTCTCACAGCCTTGCAAGATTGGGACATTCTTGTCCCCCACTTACTTGATCATGTAGGGAATTCAGTCTCTGGGCACTTAAGTCTCTTGGCCAAAGGTCAGCAGGGCTGCCTGATGCCAAAACTAGAGCTCTGTACCTGCCCAGAAATCTATGGAGAAAAACCGGAAGAGAACTCAGATGTGCACTGTGTTCATTGGGTGAGAACAGACTTTGGGTCAACTTACAGCAGGTAGACAGCAGTTCCCCAGACATTACCAGGACTCTTAGGCTGCAACTTCCCAAGGGGAATAGAAAGGTAGATATCTGAGGGCAGGAGCAAGGACCTACAGATCAATGACTTTGAAGGGCACTACCAGAATCTCCTAGATCATTCAATAGAAATCTGCAATCTAGAAACCAGAGGCTCAAGGAATTAACGGGCTGCTTGGAGCTTCTTTTGTTTTCAGAGAGCTGAGCAAGGTTAAAATGCCTGCCTCCATCTCTGCCCCGAGGTCAAAATGCAGACTGCATGCATAGTAGCCCCCAAAATGGACACGTGCAGTGTCCCTGGGTTAGAGTGGAATGCTTAAAATGTCACGGAGCATAGCGGGATGGGTGGGGGTGGGGAAGACTTTTTTAGGAAACCCCCTCAGGGAGCATAGTGAAAATGGAAATGATGAGACCTGAACTCTACCTTCCTCAGGACAGAGGCAGTCTGCCTCACCTGTTTGCAGTTTTGATTTTTCCGGTTGCTTTCTCACTCCTTTGTCCTTTTAGATTTCCCATGAAAATATACCCCAATAATATAATATCCTCCATGATCACAGCCTCTCAGGACAATCTCGACTCTGGCTGTCTGGACCGTCTGCCCCTCTATCAAGGCTGGCTCTGGACATGGCCATTCCCTCTACCTGGCCCTGCTCTCTGCCAGCTTTCATCTCAGCCCTGAGGCCAGTGGAGAGACCTGCCCTGGCCTCCTCCACATGGGTTTTAGTCAGAACCCTTGGACAATATCCTCCACAGAAAGAAGTCCAGCTGTCCAAGGGTGTCCTGCTTGGGCCACTGAGATAATTTTTTGAAATTAATGTTGCAGCGGTTTTCTTAAAAGCCTCTCTTAAGAATAAACAAAACAAAACAACAACAACAGAGAACTCCCAAGGCAACCCACTCTCTTCTCTTCTAGAAGGCAGATCACCTGTCTGAACATGTTTCCTATGAAGGGGAGTGGAAAGCAACCAGAAAAAATGCTAGTGGCAGGATCCTTGGGAAAGTAGGATGGTTCTCCCTCCACTCCACTGCTTGCCCTGGGCTGTGTTTGCTCATCCTGGACTGCCTCAGAGGTCCCTGGGGAAGCAGAGAGCAGCGACTACTTCAGGGCAATGGCAGGCGAGTTTTTCTCCCTTCCAGAATAGTCAGACCAGATTTTCTGAACTCAATGGAAGGCTGCCCCTGGGAGGCGGAAGGAGAAACATGTTTGTGGTCCTAGGTCACAATATTTTAAATTAACTTGGGCTTTCTCTCTCTCTCTCTCTCTCTCTCTCTCTCTCTCTCTCTCTCTCTCTCTCTTTCTCTCTCTCTCTGTGTGTGTGTATGTGTGTGTGTGTGCATGCGTGTGTGTGTAGGGGAGGGGCTACTTATAGGACTGTATGGCTTGGCAGGCCACTCTGAATGATCACACTGCATTGAATCTGAAAACGAAACCTCCCTACTCCTCTCAAAAATAAAAGAGGTAATGACTTGCAGTTAGCCTCTTCCCTCATGATTCATGTAGGTACATTACACTTAATAAGGTGACTCATTCTTTCATTGGGCAAAAACAAGACCTAGGTGCTAGGTCCTGTTGGGGAAGCATACACCACTGAGGCCATGGAGGGAAGTCAGCGTGCCCTTCCTTACTTCCCCACCTCACCCAGGCCACCTCCAAGCCAGGCTGGTCTTATTTTCAGTACACAAGCCAGAGGGCACAGTGATTGTTAATAATGATTCCCATGCATAATGAGGGACACTTTCCTTGGGACACTCAGCTTTGAGTGAAGTCTAAATGTGGTCTGTGTGTTGGGCCCCGAGGACAGGGAGCTGCAGAAAGCTGAGGAGAGGGCCGGGAGCAGGGGTTGGCGGAGTCTGGCAGCTGCAGAATGCTTGATTTGGGAAGGTGACACCTAGTGGTAGGAGTCAGGGTTGGTGGCCCTGGCTGGGTCTTTTTGCTTTTCCTTTTGTTGACAGTGGCTCACCAATGGGAGACTGTGGCAGACTGCAGAGGTCTCTCATTTCAGTGAGGCTTTCTTCCACAGCTTTCGCAAACTTGGTAGAAGAGGTCTCCTTGCAGCCGTGGAAGCTGGAGATGCAGAAGAGGATGCTTTCGGGCTGGGGGTTGTAGCAGGTGCCATACCCATTGGGCACCACAGGTCCATAACAGCAAAACATGTCCATGGTTGTGGGTACCTGGAAGAGAGGACATATTAGGAACTGCTTGTTCTGAAATGCAACCCGTGAGCCTGCTAGAATGAATAGCGTTCCAACAACCCCGGAGGCCTTGATAGAGTATTTGCTCCTCTGTTTTCCACCTGGGTATTTGACTGAATTAACTAAATCAACCAATTGCTTCATCATGGATGGTCATGGCCAGAGTCATAAAAACAAACCCATTTAACTGCATGATATCAGAAGAAGAGGGGCCATAAACCACTCCCTGGTGTGAAATCTGCTCTACTGTGGAGTCAGAAGCTTTCAGATTCACCTGCTGCTGGGTCTCTGCTGAGTCTCTCTTTCACCTGGGGGCTGTTTGAGGCACCAAGGCAATCAGGGTAATTTACTAAATGGCACCCTGGTGACACCCAATGGTTCGATGGTTTCCCAGAGGGAGTAATTTATGAACTGGAGGAAATCTGGCCTGTCTCTTCTGTCTATTTCCTCCACATCCTTAATTACTGTCAGCATTGCCTGGCTGTTCTGATTTTCTCCACATAGCCTGGCTATGCACAATTACCCAGCACTGGGCGTTTCAAAATTGGCCATCAATTGGAGTTTTAGTTATGCGCCTAATACGTTTTGAATTTAGTGTGCTGAGATTTTATAATCCAGATCACAAATCAAGAAAAGGTGTTTCTGAAGGTATTCATGCCATAAATGTTCGTTTTTAGTTAAAAAAAAAAAAAGCTCAAACCATTGCACCCCAATTAATTTTATTAGCTGGTCTTAGGGGAAAATAGAACACATTTTGGGCAAGTGTAGAGTGGGGTTTGTTTTAAACCTACTGGTTTCTGGCACTATGTACTTGGGCCTTTAGAAATGACACTGACTGTTTTATGGGGCAGAACAAACCATTAGTCCTGCTAATAGAGTCACCTCATTGTTAGATAAATTTGCCGTGCAACAGCCAAAGGCCATAAAGCCATTCCAAAGCACTTTTTGCCCATGGATGGTTTCCTGAAGAATTTATGTTGTGTTCTGCCCTCCTTTGTTCATGTCGGTGAGCTCACTGCTGTAATGACAAAATCAAATTACTGAGGGGGCTTTTATCCTCAAACACAACTTTATGAGCTCCTTTTATTGCCCACATCTAGCTTTTCACAATGAGATGGAATTTTAGAAAAATGATGCATGGGTGGGTGGCAATACTTTGTCTTCTAAGCTGTGCCTTTCCCTGATGGATTTCATTCTGTCTTTGTGACAGTGGTTCTCCAACAGAATCAGCCTGTGGTGCTGTTTAGGAGACACTAGACTGGCAGCTAATTGCCAGCTATTGGTTGCGCAGCCCTTTACAATAATGGGTGTGACCTGCTTGGAGAGCCCTGTCCATGCCAGTTACTGAGCTGGGCTTTCTACCTATGTCATTGCATCTAGTTGAGCCAGGACTTCTTCTTATGCCTGTCAGGCTTCAGAGCCTGTGGCTATCATGGTGGAATACCACTGTCTCTCAGGTAACAGATTAAAAGTTAGTAGGGTACCAGAATGGGTGCTTCTCTAACCTGTCTACCTCTGCTGAGGTGGCATCTGGGATTACTCTCATTTAGAAGATGGGAAACCAGAGCTCTGACCATTTAGGTCATTTTGCCGAAGGTCACAGAGCTTGTTAGAAGAAGACTCAGAACTTGCCTGACTCCAGCCAGTAGACTGTATTCATTGAGCTCTTTTGAAAGCCCACTGGTTACACTAAGTGGCCTTTTGGGCACTGGCTACAATAGGGCTGTACCTGGCTGGTGGAGAGGACAAATTGATTGCTCATCAAGTATGTTTCATCCGTGAACATTTCAGGCAGCTCCTTGCACATGTTCCGGGCCAGCTCCCGCAGCCCTAGCAGGTGGTTGTCAATAGCCATCCCTGTTACGGCCTGGGCAGTAGGGGGGCAAAGAACAGGAAATGAGACATAGGCTCCCATGTGCCTCCTCCCCACCTCTCTAGTCCATAATGCTAATGTCGACTCCAATGGCCACGGTTAATCCAGTGCTTGCTGCAGACAGTGTGTGTGTGTGGCTGCCCAGGACTGACTACTTTACCACATGGCCTCTGCTTCTTGGGCCCTTATGCAGTTCTGTGTGCACAGGATGAGTCCAGATTGGGTTGTGTTCTAACATGAGGAAGCCTGCTTTAAGGTTGGTGGATCTGAGTCTCCTCCCATGGTCACTGCTGATGTGCACTGTGTATAACCACTTGGTGCTCTAAGTGGAAGGAGTAGGATGGCTGGGCTATCCCCAGTATCTTCTCAGGAAGGGGAGGAGTCTGGGGAGAAGGAAAGGTGCTGGCCCGAGGACTGCTGATGGCGAGAAGAGCCCCAGGCTGTCCCTGGTCAGACTCTCACCACAACCAACACTTTATCCTCTAGCAGGAACCCAAGGAATGAGGATAGATGGCATTAAGATCTGTTTCTGAATCTTGGCTGCTATTTCATAGGCCCAGAATGAATTAAACTCAACTAGATTCATTTTCTAAGAAATCATTTTGAGATAGAAACTAGACATCTTGGCACAGGCTCAACTGATGTTTTCAAGGGGAAAGCTTGTTGAACGAAGAAAGGTTATTTTTCTTTTTATTACAAGATATTTAAGCTTTTATCAAAGGCTAAAATAATAGCTTGAGAGGAGCTCCAGAATCTCTATATGGGAGGCACTCAGGTTGATGGTATGGCTGGAAGTGGGGCAATGGGCCAGGGTATTCATGCTACGTCTTTTCCACTTGAGGCTGCATGTGTAGCATCCACACTGGTTTTGCTTGGATTATATGTTTACTTGGGGCAATTTGGAGGGCTGATGGAAACATGGAGGCCACCTTTGGCCTATAGTAATAAGTCAACATAGGGTAATTGTGAGTAATAATTAGGGGTTTCATGGTTACATAAGATGGCCACTTAGTCATTAAAGCCCCTCATAGGAGGAAGCCTCTTATCACACTGAACTTTGTTCAGGTTTACAAGGCACGTTTTGGGATTTGACAGCTGTTTTCTTTCAGTTGGGAATTAATGCATAAAGATGACTCAGAGGCTCCAATCTCTCCAAATGCACCTAATTATAGGCTGAAAAGACATGTTATAAACCACAGCTCACTTTAGATGCGTCCCGTCAGGACAGGGTAAGAACTTTGAGCCCACCTATGAAGTAGAGCACACTTCTCATTTCTCTGGTTACTTCTGTCTAATTGCTGACTTGTATAGATCTACAGAAGCAGCTGCTCTGTGCAGCAGCCAACCCACCCATGTTTTCATCATCTCTAAACCCACTGTAGCAACCAGAGTCAAGTAGTAATGAGTAATACAACTTATTCATTCATTCATTCATTCATTCAGAGAATTTTAATTGATGCCTACTATGGGCCCAAGGCTGCTGAGCACTGACGTGACAACAGAGAACATAGCAGTCCTACACTCAGCCGTCATGAAGCCTTATGTGTGGTGGGAGACAGATATAAACTAATTCTTCAAATAAACTCGTGATTATCATCCAAAGTAAGTGCTATGAAGGAAACCACAAAGTTCTGTGAGAATATGTGATAGGAGGCCTGGACCACATTTGCTCCTTCACCAGAATTTCCTTTCTCCACTACCACTATCAAATATACTTGCCAAATATCTGGAGAATTTCTTGTTCTTGCATGGCCTGCCAGGGACTAGGTTTACCTAGAAAGCATCTTCATAGCTCTCCTCTTCCCATCCCCTATCTCTTTAATGTAGTTGTTCCCATAAACTTAAAATAGTTAACATAAAATAACCCTATGGCAATGCTTTGGAGGATAATTTTCTAAATTTTTTTTTCAAAAAATTTTAAATTATTATCAAAGTTATGTATTTACATAGTTTAAAACCCCTTAAATCAAAGGCTTATGTCACCTTGCCAGCACTGAATCCCACTCCACAGAGGTAACCACTTGGAATGCTTTTGTCATTTACTTTCTTGTTTCTAAACAACATGCTTAGACAGCCATTATTGCATTTTTTCAGTTTTATCTGTAATCTTCTTATAGATGAACTTTGGCTCTTTTATACCCCTGCTCCCCTAATACACTTCCACTCTCCCATTCTCCCAATAGAGTTACATTTTAACCCTTCGTTGTTTGATCAACATTCAGTGTTTACAAGATTATAATTATGTAGGTATTCACAGCTGAGTTCAATAGTGTATTATGATTAAAATTCCTTTCTTATTCAATATTTTATTTTCCTTAAAATTGACAATTCTTAAATAATTAGATTGTACTTTTTCCCACTTGATCTATCTTTGTATTTATAACTCATGAATTCCTAAACTCTCAGCCAGAAGCATAAAACTTCCCTCAATGCATTAAAATATATCTGATAATTTATCCATTTTATTCCTCTTCTCACTTTTTGCTCTTCTATAAACTGGTTGCTTCCTAGGTCTGCTGAGCAGCTAGCTTGGGATCTCCTTTTACTATCATCTTTCTCTATCTCTTTTCTTATATTTAATCTTCAGATTTTTGGATCCTATGATTTCCTTTTTGTTTCATTCTCTTACTGTAGTGGTCTACATCCTGCAGAAAAGAGAGCTTAATAAGTAGAAATTTTGAGACCTTATCTGTCTAAAAATGTCTTTATTCTATCTGCAAACTTGATAATAGTTTCGCTGGGTATGGAATATACATAAAAATAATTTTCTCTCAGAATTTGAAAACATTGCCTCACTATCTTCCACCTTCCAGTGATGCTGTTGAGTGAGAAGTCCAAATACATTTCTACCATATTTTCCCCCTGAGTTATTTTTTATTTCTTGAAAAAAATTTTTAGAGTTTTATTTTCTTATTTATGGATATAATAACATCCTTCATTTTTCAGAGGATTTCAATTATAGTTTTAAAAAAGTCATATTTCCTGCATTGTTTTCATTCTTTTTAAGTTATTTTAAAAATTAAACAAAACTGTACTGACTTCAGTCTTTTATGTTAGCAGCTCTCCTCCATGTTTGATAAGTTATGACTATTTGTTTATATCTAAGAATAATACACCAAAAAGATATGTATGTGAGAATGTGCTTGTAAACTGGTGGACTTCACTGTGATGTGAGCTGGCTGGGCTATTATATTGGGGACCCCAATGGTCAGTATCTGTGACTCTGTTCTCTCTTGTCTTGGTCACTTTTACCACGTAGAAATCCTCTAATGTCCTGCTTGGAGAAGAGATGGTAATAAAGGTGGTTCCCAGTATACCTGGAGCTGAGTGGCCAAGGGGTATACCACTGAGTAAACAAACTTTGATTAATCCCCCTATTTTAAGGACAGTGTCCACTCCCTCAGATGTACCTGATGTCCCTAAGTTTAGAGTCTTTTCTTCAACCTCTTCAGAAGAAAAGCTTCTAGTCTACTCAACCAATTATCTTCTTTAAGTCCCACATATACCCCTACTTTTGGTGGGTGCCCCCAATGCCTGAGCCATTCTGAGGTTCTGCAGTGTAGTTCACTGGGCTCCTGGGCCTCCCTCACTGTTTGCTTGGGTTTCAGCTATCTCTGGTCTGCTAAGTTATTTGCCATCTGTTCTTCTTTTTAGCTCTAAGACTTTGCTGTCACTACCTTTTCCATCCTCTTTGCTATAGTGTATTTGTAGCTTTAAAAATCCCTTTGCCAACATTTTTCAGGATTTCAGAAGGAGTGACAATAAACCTTTGCGTTCAATCCACCATGTTTAATCAGAAGTTTGTGCTTCCTCTTCAACCCCCTGCCCCTGCTCTATTTCAGTCTTTACACCAGCTAATCCATCGATTAGCTGCCTCTTGACAGACCACCCCCTGGTCTAACCAGTTTTTATACATGGTCAACAGAGTAGCTTTATGACAGGAAAATCCAATATCATGAGCTTTCCTGCTCCTCTGTTCTTTGCACACACTGAATTACTTGCTTTTCCTCCAATGTGTCATATGCTCTCAAGACTTAGTCTTTATACATGTTGTTCTCTTCTGGGGTCATCCTTCTCTTCTATGTCTGTTACAAGTACCGATTCATCCTTCAAGTCTCATATTGAGCACCACTTCCCAAGCAGAGGAATGAGCTAGCACCTGCATGCTCTCTACTGCTTCTTGAGGGCTCCTTTTGCATAGCATTGGATATATCATTTAAGGGCCTCTCCTCTTAACTACACATAAACTCCCTAATGATAAGGCTTATGGACTTCATTTTTTATTTCCTAGAACCCAGAGCTTTATCTGGCATGAAACAGAAAACCAAAAAATAGCTTTTGATTACATGAGAATGAGCTTGATTTTTCCTGAACAGAACAAACACTTCACTCTTTAAATAAATTAGGGATCTATATTAGAGAATATATGAATTAGAGGAAAGTCTATATTGGCTAATTCTAAAACCCAGATATGTGTTGTATTTGCTTTTAAGTATACAGAGTGAAGTCTAGTTAACTCTGTTTGTAATTTGTATGATTGTTCAAAAACTGTATCAGAGTGGTTTGCAATTAATATATTGATCACCACCCGTAGTAGTAGCTTATTCTCTGATGTTTGTGTGCTGGTTTTGCAATGCTAGAAAATAAATTATTTTCCTAAACCAGGGAACCATTTTCCTTATAAAATTTTGATGTCACTATTAATTTTCAGAAAAGGCTTTGTATTCATAGGCAGTGTAAATAGAAACATAGGAATGAGAACCTAGACCCAACCTTAAGTGGGAATAAATACTGCCTTGCCTGTGATTGTGCAAGGTGTACAAGCCACTACAGTTTGTCAGGCTTAGGTACCATCCCCTCATATTTCACTCCTCTTTTTGTATAAACTATAAATTGCTATATGTATTTGGTGCTATTATTATTGTTGTTGTTGTTTCAAAGACCATTCATTGTATTCTCATAAAATCTATGTAGAAAGAAGGAGTGGTGTGCTACATGGGTTCTAAAGATAATAAAGAGGCTCCAAGAGGCAGGATGGCCTTGCCAAGTCGCTTGGCAGTGGGTGGCCCAGCTCTCAACCAGTCTATGCTGAGACTCTACTCTTGTAGGCCCAGCTTTGACACAGCCTATAGCCATGATCTCAAGTGAGGCAGCACCTCATCACTCACCATGACCGTGTACTCAGTTTGGGCTCGGATGGCATCCTTCAGGAGCAGAAACTTCTCCGAATCCTGTTAACAGATAAGAAACACAGCACACAGGGCTTTAAGAGGCTGCTCAGTGACAAACAAGTCAAAAGAGCTGGTTGTTATGGAGCTAAGCAGATGGGTGGCCTCCTTGAGACTCCTAAGGCAGAGTAGAACTTACCGGCATGTCAGCCTTGTGGTCAGTGATGGCTTTCACAAAACTCAGTGCCTCTGGAGTGGCTGATCGAATATTATCCACCCGTCCCTCTTGGAATCGGCGAATGGACGCACTCTCATAGGTGGGCACGAGTCTCCTGTGGAGCCTGCACGAGATGAAGGATGAATGGCAAACAGTGATACATTCTCAGGGACTCAGGAATGCTGAGAGAAAAATAGTTCCAGCAGGCTTTATTTTTACAGTCCTGACTTTAGTTGGCTTAGTATTTCATTTTAATGTTAATAGAATTCTAGAGGAGATTTCCCAAAGACGAATGTCAGGATGTCTCTAATATGAAGAGCTATGTACGCTTCCATAAACTAGTGATACTGCACAGATATAAAATAAAGAAATGATACTAGTTTTTTTAAAAAAAAAAATCCCAATCTGGTGGGAAACCTAGAATTTTCTGTGAGACCGATGAGTGATTAATAGCAAAGAATGGAGTAATTGTGTAGTTAATCATTCACATCTTTGAGAGAATCTTATTTTATTTAAAGCAAATCATTCATGACCTATGGAGAGGCCTCAGTGATCATGGGTGTAAACTGCTGCACAGGCCCACCTGTTCAGGGAAGCTGGGCTTCCAATAAACCCATGGGCACCATGGCTGTCCCTCTTTTTCCTCAAGTCTGTGATGGGAGCAGCAGTGGCCACACCAGCACCGGCCAGGGAAAGTCTCTTCCTTATACACATGAACCAAACAAGCACTTTTAGGCTTGCATACCTGACTGGCACACACCTTTTTCTACTAGTTAGTAAAGTCCTAGGTGTTGGGTTTTGGGGAAGGGCAAAACAGAACACAAAGAAGAGTAGTGACAGCCCAAAGTCACACAGCAAATGGTGGCTATGTCTTAGTCTCTTCAGGGCACATCTCTTCCACACTGGGTGAGCTCTAGGAGGGGGAAGGCCAAGTCTGATTCAGCACAGTGCTTGGCTCTGTATTGCTTGGTGAGCAAGTGAATAAACTTCCTGTACACTTATATCTCATTTCCCCAAGATACTGGCAAGGAGCTCATTTCCTCTATCTCTGTGGCCCCTGGAGGCAAATGCAATGCCAGGCACAAAAGTAGATGCCATCACTGGCTGTTTATTGATCAGCCCCAATTTAGGCAGCTTCCAGGTTTTTGCTGAATCCAGAAACAGATTTTTTAAAAAATTGTTACAGTTTAGATTCTGAAGAATGTTCTCCATGGGAAGCAGATCATATTTCAGCTATTCAATGAGCCCAGGAACCTCTGCCACATCCATTCCTTGCCATGTCCAGTGACGGCAAAGATTGCATGAGGAGGAGGTGCTCTGTATAGGTTCTACCAGCTCCTCTTGGTTATAGATTTGAAGCTCTAAAGTGCTCATTGAAAAGTGTCCCCATTTATGGCTCCAGCAGGACACCAACTGTATGGCCCATTTCAGCCAGTTGCTATCTCTGAGTACCAGAATGGCACTGACTACAGTTCCAGATGCCAGGTCCTGCCATAGCTCAATACTGGCGAGGTCTCTGTGTCCCAGTCCACTGTGGGGTGATGTCAGCTTTTCTGAAGGAGCCCTGAGAGGACAGATGCTCAGACTGGCTGCTCCTTTCCCTGTGAGTTATAGCCCTGCATGGGACACTGGGAACCAAGATGGTGTGTCCACATGGGTGCTGCCTGCTCATTAGTGAGACTTCCTTGTCCAAGCTTTATCACAAGATCTCCTCGTGTTCCCCTGGATGTTGCAAAGAGAAAGCAGGTTTGGTGGGGCAAGTACTATTTACTAGCTGTGCCAGTTTATGAGCTGTTGCTTCTGGAATGCTGGAGCCACCTGAAGCCAATCCTATCTTGAGGAAGATCTACTTCGCATATTAGTTTTAGCCTGCTGTAAAAGGTGAGTGGGGCACCCTACTCTGCATTCAACCCTTACTTCCTATACTTCACCTCTTCTCCAACACAGAACTATCATTCTAGAGTTTTTTCTAAACCACAGACCTGACTATGCCACCCCCAGCTAATACTCTTGTAGTGTCTATTTGTGTTTGACTTAGTACTTGATGCCTACTCTGTGCCAAGAGTGTGAGACACCCAGAGTGTCATGCCTAGGGGAGACAGTCTAGAAAGCAAAATCAACAAATCAACGAAGAAGGCAGTTCACACGAATAATAATTACTATGAAAGAAAAAGAGAACATAATGGTATGACAGAGAACTAGGTGGCAAGGGGGCCTGAGGTGGCTCCTTCAAAGGGGTCACGAAAAGCCTCTAAGGGCTGATACCTGAGTGGTGGGAAGGACCTGGCTGGTGAAGAGTGGTAGTGACAGGTCGGTAGGTAGAGGCACAGCAAGAGCAAATGTCTAGAGGCAGGAAAGAGCTTAGGGGAGGACCCCAGGAGAGGCAAGCTCACAGGGAGCCTTTCTAAGCATACTGGGAAGCCATTGGGAGGATTCAAGGTGACAAATAATATATTTGATTTGCATATTTCCAAGTTTACACTTTATGAAGACAGAATATAGTGGGCAAGATTGGAGGCAGAGACCCCTGGGGAGCGTGCTGCAATTGACCAAGCATGAGATGGCAGGGCCTTGGGAGGGGCTGATGGCAGTGGAAGTGGAAGTGGAAAGCAGAGAATGGGTTTGAGAGAGACTTGGAAGATGAGAGATGGGGACAAATCAAAGATGAGCCCAAAACCTTTAACTTGACCCACTGGAGGATGCTAGTTCCATTTTCTTATTGAGGTCAGAAAGCCAGTGAGGAGGTGGGGGATATGTCACAGATACCCAGGGGCCCAGGTAGGCTGGGTGAGATCAGGAGGAGGAGCATCTCCTCAATTTGATGTCCCCATCACTTGCCTGGCCTTAGTTAGCTCTGTTCCTGTCTTGTAAGCTTTGTGTCCTGGGCCATCACTCATGCGACTGACTGACTGACTGTGACATCCTTCTCTTTTCTGAGATTGGACTCACACCTTGAAACCCAGTTAGGTGGCACCTCTTTCCATGTACCTTGTCCTGGTCATCCATCTGTCCTCTGGGCCCCCAGAAAGTTGTCCTCCCTAGAGGATACTTCTATACTCTAGAGTCTAGAGCAACTTGTCAGTTAGCCCACCTGGGAAGGCTTTGCTCACCTGTAGAAGGCCAGTTGGAGGGCCACCTGAATAAAAGCATCAGGGCTGAATTTCTGCTTCTTAATGAATGTTTTTCCATAGTTGTCAAACTTATAAACAGTGAAGTCCAGATTCTTTACTATTCTGTGGGAGAAAAAGAAAAAATGTTTTTATTGCATGCAAAATAGATTTCACACACCACAGAGTCTAATCAAGTTTCTTGAGCCTGGTCTATGTCCTAGCACTCTGGAAGTTCAAGACACAGTGCCTGCCTTCCAAGAATAGATTGAAGGTCAGAGACAGTTGTTGACATGTGGAAGTGGCCAGATCAAGGGTACTCTGAGCTGAAGGTGAGGCTTGACTGGGCAGGATGGTGGCCCTGCTCTGGGGCTGGAGGGAGGTGGGCCTGGCTGAGGGAGAGTCACGGGGGTGGGAGAGTCACGGGGTTAGGAGAGTCATTTGCATAGGTAGAGAGAACACTACCTGCAAACAAAATTCTAGAAACCTGCTGCCCATTGAAGGAGGCCCGAGATAAGCCATTTATTTGACTTGTTTGGGAAGGTGTATTTAGCATCCTTATGAATTCTTTTGGCATTTTGGCCATCCTGCCAAATCCACAAACACTCTTTGTCCAGGGAAAAGCTTATTTCTCAGATGGCTACTGGCCACATCTCCTTACTGAGACTCATTCGTGTCGTGCTTTGGAAAGGAAAGTCTAGAGCCTGGTCACTGGTCACAGTCATCCCAACTAAGGTTGCTTGTCTGGTCTTCACCAGTGACTAAAAATATATTATACCCAGAAACTGCTGCTGTAACTTCCATGACATGCCCAGGTCTTTGTGGCTTACAAATATTGTCAGAGTAGCAGGAAGATTCCTTGAGTCTACACTGAGACCCTTGAGCACTGGTCTCTCACTTCCTGCCCCCCAATCATGACCAGTCTCCTCCTCCTCCTCAATGAATTTGGAGTCTGGGCTGACAGCCTGGTGGAGCAAAATCCAGTAAGGTCCACACCATCCATTCAGCAGCCATGCGTGAGTGCAGAGCCAGAGGGGCAACCCTGGCTCCCCACTCATATACTCCCTCCCTCAGGATTCAATGCTTCCTGCCTGCCCCTCTTCCAATTATTCCTCCTGTTTCAGGTGAGCTTAGCTCTTAGTGGGGCCATGCCAGATTCTGGGGACTGGACTCAGCAGGACAGAGAGCCAGTTCCCATTAGAACTCACTCCTCAGTCTGGCCTGTTGACCCACTGTTCCCAGACAGGCTGAGCTCATGTTTACCACAGCATCCTGGAAACCTTTTGCCCAAGCTTTGCCCACCCATTTTCATGGGCAGCTCAGGGCCTCCCCCAACTATAGGCCTCTCTCCAGAAGGAGGAGCTGGGGGCCTCAGGATCAAGTGGGGGCTGGTCTAACTCCTATAAGCGAGCAGGCTCCTCCTTCCTCTCAGGCTCATCGGCCTACCAACTTACTCCCCTAGTGGCCTGCTTATCCCAAGAACAGCTGTGTAAGGTTGAGATATCAGCACCACTTTATGGGTGAACATCTACAGCCTCTCTCATCCTTCCACAAAAGCTAGTCAGCCTCCATAACAGCTTGCAGTGGACCTGTCCTCTGCATCCCTTAGCATCCAAGCTACACTCTGTCCAGCTCACCTACCCTATTTTCAGTCTCCTCCATGGCTCCCCAAACTCCTGCACAAAATCCTCTAGAGCTCCTTGCAGCTTTCAGGCCCTGTGATGTAAAGAATGTGAAGCTCTTCACAATGTGGCCCCAACTTCCCTTCAGTGCCCCAACTCTGGCCATTCTCTCAGTTGCTGGTCTCCAAAGCTGCCTGCATCTCTTATGAACCTGCCCTTTCCTACAGCTGCCTGCAACACCAACTCCTCCCCATCCTTCAAGGCTCATCTTTGCAAAGCCTTCCCTCAATGTCCTGGCAGAGCTCAGCCCTCATGTCCTCTATGAGTTCAGGTCTGTAGGCCTCTCCCTGGTTTATTGCATCACACATCTTTGCACTGGAAGTCCACTTCCTCTGCTAATGGAAGGAGGGCAGGTCCCATGGTACATCCATTTCTGTGTTCTCAGAGACTGGCACATTCTATATCCCTGCACATATGAGATGAATGAATGAATGAATGAATGTGCTCATTCTCACTTCCTGAATGAGGGAATGAACGACCAAGGTCCAGAATCAGTTGTCAGCTCCTGGTTCCTTTCGCACTATGCCACTGCCAGGATTACCCCCCGAAAAGGGCCCACACCTGTCCCTGGCCCTCCTGCCTGCGTCTGTTAGGGCCTAAACTGTTCTTGGGAATAAAGGCCCCCTTGTCAGGTTGCAGTGAAAATTCAAGCAAATTGAAATAGCTTGGATTCAAATGACCTATTCAAACTAGTTGTTTATTACTTCTTTGAAAGCAAGGGATGATTTCCCCCACCTTGACTCTGCTCAGTCAGGTGAAACCTGTGAAAAAAATATAACTCCACGTTTGCATTTTATGGAAATGATGGATTCTTCAGCAAGGTTATTTCCCCGAGAGTAATAACTCTCCCTTAGTTTGACTACATTTCCATGAAGGGGTTGGAGGGGCTGAGGAGCTGGGGTTTCTGGAACCTTCCTAGGTGTCTCAGTAGCTAGGGTGGGAAAAGGCCCATGGAGCAACCCATGGAGCATATCCCCAAAGGAAACTTAACCTTCTCCTTACCGCTGAAGTTTTTCTGCAGAGGAGGCTAAAAGGCCTTGAATTTCTGGGGAGCATTTCCACCTCAGTCTTCTGGGGGCTGGCAGCTCACTGACAGAGTCAGCTCGGACCAGTTTCTTGCTGCTCTTCATCCTGTAGGCACAAAGAAATGATCTTCTGTGTCCCTGTGTGCCAGAAGGTTAGGGGCAGCATGTTCCCCTGCCCTCTGCAGTCATCTCAGTTGCTGGAAGTTCGGTGGGTATGTGCTGCCCCCCATCCCTTATTCCACTGCAGAGAAGCTGCCTGAATTAGCAAGTGGCAGAGCCAGAACTCCATCCAGTCCACCTAACTCCAAAGCCGATTATTTCTTTTCACGTTTTCCTTTTTGACTGCTTTATACCACTAAAACTTGTAAAATATTTGGAGAGAAATTGAAGCAAATGGTGTTGTGCTGTCTATGAGAGTTGGTTTGGGTTTCAGAGATCTTAAAGAGTTCCTAAATCATGGAAGAGATTCAGAGGGTAGATCAGGGAGAAGTTTCTAGAAGGAGAGAATGAGCAAAATTGTAAACGAAGGAAGGAACTTGGTGTATTTAAAGGACAGAGAAGCCTTCAGTCCAGCCAGCTTAGAAGGGAGGGAGAGACCCAGTTCGAGGGGATGGAAGGAGGTACAGCTCTGAGACCTTCTCTCTATTCTGAGTCATCAACTGGCCCAGCTCAGACTCGGAACTAACAACAGGGATTGATCTGAGCTTCCCTGGACCAAAGCAAATGTTCCTTTTTAGCTAAGAATTCTTTGCCAAGCCCCTCCCTAACTGCCCTAAACCTGGCAGAAGTTGGTCCCTTCTGCCCATGGCTGATAAAATGTATGTCTCATTAAACCTGGTTTGCAAATTCATCTTTTGCTATTACACTTTCCAGACTAATTCAGGCCCCCATGGCCACTCGAATTTTTCTTGGCCTAGCTTGGTGGCTGCTGGGCAGTTTGGCTTTGCCTCCACTGCGGCTCTGGAGGGTCCTGCCTCCAGACTCACATATGCTTGAGCAGGTGTTCCGTGCACTGCACCAGGACGATGCCGTCGAATGGAGAGTGTTCACACACCACGCCGCAGGTGCCATCCCGGCCCACCACAAACTGCAATGAGGAGGAGAGAGGTGACCAGTCCTTCAGTAGACTCTGAGTTTCACACCCGCCCCATGGGTCCAGGGTAGGCCTCCTGGCCTTTCAAGGGACTTTCTCCTCAAAAAGTATGTGATTTCCTAAAAAGATTGTTGCCAGGGCCTGAGAATGTGGGTGTCTCCAACAGATCTAAACTATGTGACCTCTTTTTCAGAAATGCCCTGGGCAGTGAAGGTGCAGCCAAAGTTCCCTGGCTGAAGTAGCCCAGTGATTGCCGGCAAGCTGTGCACACTCTCCCCAGGTCATGGGCAAGGGCCCTTCAGCTTCTGTTAGCCCTGTTTTCCCCTCGCAGTGTGTGTTAGGGCCACTATCCTGTACTTCACTGTGTGATGATGTGTCTTATGGTCCCTGTGTGTTGATTTTATTCCCAGGATCTAGACTAGTGACTACCCCATAGTAGGTGCTCAAGAATTTTGTTGAATGACTGAGTGAAAGATAACAATTTAATTTGGATGGCATGCAGATTCCTAGAGAGAAATAAAACCTCTCTTGATGAGAGTGAGCAAAAGGTGTGCTGAGGGTGCCCTGTTAACTGCTGCATGGGCTTTGTGTCAGGGACCTGAATTCCACTTCTGATGTTGCTGCCTGCTAGCTGGGAGAGTTTTCACAAGATACTTCAACTCTCTGGCTTCAGTCTGCTCGCCTTTAAAATGAACCCATTAAAGCTAGTACACAGGATTGATATGACTAAAGAGAAGGTATATGAAAGGATCACAGGAACTGTAGATTACTTATGATTTTTTTTTTCATGACCTTACAAAGGCTGTATTTAGCTGACTTGGAAAAAGAGCATACTTGATGCATAAAAGAACTGGGACAAAGTAGTAAAAATGAGATTTGATTCTTAAAGCAAAACCTGAATAAATAAATTGTAACCCATCCAGCACATCACACTCAAGAGATACTAGGCCACCATCCCAAATCAAACAAATAAACAAGCTATTGAAATCTTTTCCAGGGCACACCTGAGATGACTCCATGTCTCCCCAATCTCTCACATATTTGTCAGTTGCCCAAAGCTCTACTCCCATTCTTCAAACTTCCCACAGAGTTTCTCTCAAAACTCATCCCTGCAGGCTCTTTTCTCTCTCCCTTAGAGTCCTTTGCCTTTCTCAAGCCTTTCTTCACATTAAGAGCCCACTGGGCTTCTCCAGCTCACCTGCTAATCTGTCCTGCCTTGAAGAAGAGCCCAGAAGTGTGCACAGTCACCCATGTGAGGCAGGAGGGAAGCACTGTGCCCACTCACACATTAGTGTTTTTCTGTCCCTGTCATTAAAAGAAATAGAGGCAAATGGTGCCTTTTAAAAACTGCTACAAAGCTTTACTATGTTTCAGGTCTTGTACATCCATTATATCATTTTACTCCCACAGCTGCTCCGTGAAAGATTACAAGCCATTAGCACTGCTGGTGGAGGCTGAAACAGCCAGCACACCAGCAAGAGAACTCATCAGAAATTGCAGAATCAATAAAAAGGATAATCTGCAGAATGTACAGGACAGAGAAAAAGAAAAATAAGCCCCAAAACCCTTATCAGTGTGAATGATGCTACCCTGAAGCGCAGAGATGGTCGGCTACTATTTAATATGGTCATTGTGAAAGTGTGATGTCTTTAAAAATATACAAGATTAGGTTCAGGATTGGCATGCTGGGGAAAAAAGAATGAAAGAATATGAATGAATGGCCCAAATGACCTCATCCACACCTGTGTGAGTGTTTTTCTCCAGGTCAAAGTGAGTGTCTTGTTTCTGGCCTGATGTCATATGAAGGAAAAAAAATGTGAATTGCTTTATTTCATTTTATGTCTTTTCTTCTGTGGAGATGCTGGGTTGCCCTACTTTTCAGAGATGGAGGGAAGTGTCCTAAAATGGCCAGACAAGGGTGATAGAAACGCTAACATATCTGGACATCAGATGTGATTCTTGCTGAACGTGTTGAGGATTTGTTCAGTGGGAGTCTGCAGCATGCCCACACCTCACAGTGTATGATGGGAGATGAAAAAATGAGCCCCAGGTCCCACCCAGAGGGTTCCCTGGCCTGGCATAGGCTGTAGAAGGTTAGATGGTTTGAGTTGGGTTTAGCCACTTGCTCCTGAGAAAAGTCCTGGCCAGTTCATAGGTTCATACCAATGGCACATCTCTAGTCCCTTCAGCTCCCTCGGCCCCACACACAGCATCTTGGGCAGCAGAGGCCAGTAAGTGAGTCTGCCAGACATAAGCACAGTGCTGGCTCGGGCCACTGGCCATGCCGCAGGGGATGCTTACCTGCAGGGACTTGTCATACCAGCGGTTTGCCCCATTCCTGCTGCAGCCTCCACCATGAAGGAGCTGGAGTGCCCTGTTGGTGTCACTGAGCTCCAAGCCCCCTGGGGCATCCAGGCAAACTAGGCAGATGCAGCGCTCAATCATGTCCAGTGAGTCCCGGTTGGTAGAGTCTGCAGGGCAGACAAGCAAAGCCTTAGCACCTGCCCCACCTGAGGCCTGGGGCTCCCTCTGCACAGCTCCATATACACCAGAGGCAGGCAGACACATGCATGGACACCCAGATCTTGAGCCAGTCCTCACCCTTCTCCTATTCCAGTTGGAGGGCCATGAAGTCAGCCAGACTGTCCTGAGCTTCTGTACTAATCCCAGGGCTAAGCTCACCCTGAGTAGTCACTCCCTCCAGCTGTGGCCAGTTCTGCCTCCAGATGTGTGGTCACTGGTCCTACTTGACAGGATGAAGGGGGCTGGTGTAGGGCCTTCTCCATGGACGTTAGACACTCAGACCAGCCTATGCCAGAGGAGGAGCTCCAAGTCCTTCATTTAACAGCACCCCCCTATACACTGGTACCCAAAAGCCACATCTGGCACATAGGCATGTTTATTTGTCTTGAACTATGATTTTCAAACATTAATTACTAGAATTTAAAATTAGTCAATTTCATACGAATATTTGAAGTAAGAGATTAGAATGCTTCTCTCCCTGCCACCCAGCAGTTATGTCAATACAGAGGGCAGATGGAAAAGCCAAGCCTCCCTGAACATATATCCAGACTGGGGTTATTTCAGGCCCATGGAACTCATCAGGACAAATAGGTTAAAAGCCACTGAGTTGTGCAGGAGATGTGTTACCAAGGGAACTTGACTCCTCCATGGGAACGTTGGGCATGGAGTTCCTCCCAGAATAGATCTGGGATGGCCAGATGGGCTGCAGGCAGCTTCCTCCACCAAGCGTAAGAATGTTCACAAAGCCTGTCCAGTGGGACCCGACCATGGCCATAGCTGGTGCTGCTGTGTGTCCCCTCTCCCAGTCAGGAGTCTTTACAGTATTGGCTGTATTCTTTTTTCACCATCCCATACATGGTGTGGCATCAGGACCCAACAGAGAGGCTGTACATCTCCCAAAGATCAAGACTTCTGTGCTAGAGGCTATAACAGGATGAGGGTTACTGCCACACTCCACAAGCCCTAGAATATTTCATGCATGGGAAAATGAAGAGCGTGGTATTTGGAGGGGAAAGGGCAACATGTGTTAGAGATTGCTAGTTGCATATCACAATATCCATTCCCCCTTTAGCCATAGGATGCCTGGTTTTCAGCTTGGCCTGGGGACCGCCAGAACCAAAGCTACATTGCCCAGCTTCCTTTACAGCTAGAAGGAACCATGTGTCTAAATTCTGCCAATAAGATCTAGAAACATGATAATGACATCTTTCAAGAAACCTCCTTAAAGATAATTAGCACATGCTCTTTGCCCTTCTTCCCACCTTCTTCCGTCATGCGACCTAGAACAGAGGTGTGATGGCTGGAGCTCTAGTCTCCATTTGGAATCATGAGGATGAGGGCCGCACCCCTGCAATGAAGTGGAAGAACACTAGCCACTATGTATCAGCTCTGGCTCACCTCTGGTGTACATGAAAGCTACTATTATTTGGATTTTTCTGCCACATATGGCCAAATCTAATCCTAACTTATGTCATTATATATAATGGTGATGTTGAGTTCACATTCTTACACCGCAAGAATTTGCTGGAGCTGAGAAGCTGCACCCTTGGTTTGCCACAGTCCTCTATCATTTATTTATCCCATTTGTTTACTGCATTTAAATTCCAGGTCCCTGCCCAGAAGCTATTCTCTTTGTGGGAGAGAAGCATACTGAGGATTCCTCCAAGATGACAGTCAAATCCTTCCCTGTTCCCTTTGTCCTAGCATCAAGGCGCACACTTGGGTGTCCCTGGCCCTGGGTGATGACCTTTCTATTTTCTGTAGTCAGCCCAGGTATGCAACCCTCTACATGTGCAGCCACATGCACCTTTCAGCTCCTGCCCCTCCCCCTCGCCATCGGGATCCCAGTGACTGCTGAGTCAGAATGCCTGCTCTAGAGGCTTCTCTTCTTCCAGAACCTCAAGCTAAGAATTATGCCCATCATTGATCAAAGGCATCTGGAATCTACCTTCTTGAAGTTCAGGGAATGTGTGGGAGCAGCATGTTTCTACCCTTAGGCTCAAGGTCCCCCTACATCTTCTATTTATCAGCCAAATCCTGCCCATGGGTCAGAGCTAAGCATAACAGCACCTTTCCCAGTCAGTGGGAGGCTGAGTCCACATACAGCTGATGCTGCCAGTAGGGGATGACTCCAGGTATGCACTTGTCCTCTTCTCTGACTGGCTAGGCACAAGGGGTGGCTATCAGTGAGGTCCTGTGTGCTCCTCCTACTTTTGGCCTTGCCCTGGCCTCCCTGCGCTGCTCCCTCACTCAGGCATGTGGTGAGTTCCTCCTGCTGGTGCTGTCAGCCTTAAGTGAGGCAATCCCTAAGACCCTGCCCTGGGATTCCTCTACACTTGCTGGGCACACAGATGTTAAGGCCACCTGTGCTGTTCCCTATTTCTGCCCAGGTGATTACTCCCGTTTCATGGGAGGTTTCCACATGTCTTCATGTGAAAGGAGTCTCTAGTTCCCACCCATCCCATTCCTCTCACTTTTTGAAAATCCTGGGGGAAAGAGCTATCACTCACAACAAGCCTTCCACTCTGGAGAGTGAGCAGCAAGCCAGCCCATTCTCGGTCATTTATTCCTCCTTCTTGTCTAGAATGAGGGTTTGGGAAGCATTGTCCTTTCAGATGCATCTTGATCTCTATGGGGCTGGAATGACTCATCACCTTCCACATGGCCTCTTGGGCTCTCCTACCTCAGTCTGATCAACTTCAAGGCTTTGGGCCCTGCCCTAAGGAGCTAAAGGTAAATGAGACTCTCATCATTTTCCTGGGGAAACTTGCCTTCCTTCTGCTCCTTAAGTATGGTGTAGTCGCTGTATCATCCTTTTAACCTGAAACTGTTCTTCCTGCCCATCAGGTAGAATTCAAACTTCTAAACACAATCCCTGGGCTCCAGGGCTCACCTCTGTTGCCCCCTGTCTCCCTGCATGGACCTCACACCAGCCTCCTGCCACTCCCTGGATACCTGCACACAGGGTTGTCTCCAGGATAGGGGCCCTTCTCCCACTCTGCCTGTCAAAGCTCTGCTCCTAGAATCCTCCTGAACTCCGTAATCCTCTAACAGCACTGGCCCTGTGCCCAGGCATGGTGAGAGCAGCCCAGACAGACTACCCACCCTCCAGGACTCCTCATGCCTGGAGTCACTTGCTCAGTGCTCTGTCCACCAGGCTGGCCTCACATAGCACCTGGGCCCACTGTATCCTACCTCACAGGATATGCCCCTATAGCACATGACTCTGCCACTGTCCCCAGAACTCCCATGTTTCAAAAAGTCACTGCCAATCCAGCCACAGAAGCCCTAATCTTGTCCCCTTTCCTCATATCTGTGAGCTCACGCAGGGTGAGGTCTGAGTGTTCACCTTAGGCAGACACAAGAAAGTGTCCATGGCTGGCAATGGACTTCAGTGTGCATGGACAGATGAAGCTGAGATCTGTGTGCACAGCTCAGAGAGGGGATCTTGAAGAGCCCTGGCAGCACACAGGAAAGGGCCATGTCCTCTGGAGGGTCAGAAAACCACTACTTTTGGGGTATAGAGTATCATGGCAGAGAGAAGGTTAGGGAGGAGATGGGAAGGGATTCCTTACCCTTTGCAAGGCTCCAAACCCTGCCCCTCTCTGTTCTAGTGTGAGTCCTTGCCAATGTCCATGGTTCCTGGCCCTGTACCGTGTGCTGTTCTAGGGGTTCCCTTGGAATCCCAGGCTGGCTAGTGACTTCAAAGCATGGGAGGGCTTGGCCAGACCTGGATAAGATTCAAATAAGCAGAGAGGAAGGGAGAAGCATGTCAGGAAGGAGATAAGAGTACAAAAAGGGTCTCAGGACTGGAAGGTAGACACCTAGGCTTCTGTGTAGAGATTATGGGTGACGGCATGCAGGACTTAGGTGAGGCCGAAATGACATTGTGAAGTGATACTAACCTTTGCTGAGCACCTAGTGTGTGTCCAAACATCAATCTAAGCACTCATACTACTGAATATGGGACACACACTATTATCAGTGCCACTCACAGGTGAGGGGCAAAGAAGATATGTGTCTTGCTTAAAGTTACCCAGTTAAATGGAGGGAGCTAGGCTTGATCTAAACTCAATGCCTAGGCTATGAGCAGATCATCAAGGATGGAATGGCAGTATCAGGAATATGGACTTCATTTAGCAACAGCAGGGAGCCACTGGAGGATCTGGGCACAGGTTAATATGATCAGAGCAGAGTCTAGGATGCTTAGTAGCTTGGGAAGGCTGTGGGCCTGGAAGCCTGCCAACTGGTCATAGGCAGCCCCAGTGCTGTCCACTTTGGCTTTTTCGGCCATGTCCTGGTGAGCTCTGAGAGCCCAAGCTTGGTATCTGCCTACACCAAGGTTTCCTTAGGAAGAGCTCCAAGACCAAAGTGGAGTGAGCAAGTTTCGGCTCTCCAGGAAGCCCATAGGAGTCTAGCCAGGATACTGGAGAGCAGGATTGACATTGCATTTGGATAGGAGAGTGTATGCAATGCACACCCTTTCCTAGCTAGGCAACTTGAGGCAGACAGCAAAAAAGGACAGCTTCTTAGGCATCAGTGCCCCACTCTCCTCCAGACAGGGGAGAGAGACCCTGGGAAGGGCTGAGCCATCACCACTGCATGCTGGTTGTGCAGGGCTCTGGAGCTAAGCACCAACCAACAGAAACCAAGTCCTGGCTCATTAGACAGAGTGAAATGGAAGCAGGACAGCTGAGCAGGGATGCCAGGTGGCCTTGCAAATGAACTCCCTGCACACAAGGAGCTGATCGGTCAAATGCTGACAAGTTTATCATGTAAGGCAGAAAATAAACTACAGCCGAATTCATTCACCATGACTCTAGTTCAAATGTAATGGAAACAGGGAAGTGGGCTGGAGGCACATGGCAGGGGCCGTTTGTCTTGTGACATCCTCATCAAGCACACGGAGGCTCTTTAATGTGGTAAATCAATCTTCCTCAAGGAGCCTTTGCTTGATAGTGAAAAGTTGGAGTTGAGTAATAGGAGGAGCTTGCTCTGCCACCCACGCCTGGGGAGTTGACAGCTTTGACGATGCAGAAATTCCAGAGGCCGCGAGGCGTTGGAGGGCCTGGAGCTTCTGTTAGAGGTAGAAAGCTTACAGACTGTGACTAAGGTGAGCAAAGACAGGATTAACAAGGTGCCTCTGCCTTAGGAGGGCTGCAGAACTCTCAGGTGCTATTGTCTAACACATATACACGCATGTGCACACACGCGCACACACACACACACACACAGCCTTCTCTCAGACATTTGCTTCTTCTGATCTATTTCTTGGGAAGTTGGCATTAGGCACATTCTCAGAGGCTTGTAGTTTCTAAACCATTGGCAATCCCATTTGAATATCTTCCTACCCAGATCATATCTCCTTTAGGAGGGAAATCTGCCATCACACATCTTATATACTTCTTTATTCTATAGTTTATGGGGTAATCTTTTTGCTTCCAGTCCCCAGAGGCTATGAGATTCTAACAAATGTATTTCTTGCCCAATTAAATCAGGTTCTTGCAAATCAGAATTGCTTTGACTTGAGATACAAAAGCTTTCTTAAAGAGCTCAAGAAAGGAGAATTTCTGCTTTAAGGACAATCAAGTGGACTTTTCTTTATTCCTACCACTAAAAACCCTGGACATTATATTTAAAACAAATATAGAAGAGTCTTAAAGATGGAGAGAGGAAAGAAGAGTGACTAGGAACCTTAGGACCCAAGGATAGTGGGTTCCCTGGATATTATGGACTAAACTCTGTCTCCTCCATCCACCACCATATTCATATGTTGAAGCCCTCACCGCCAATGTGACTATATTTAGAAACAGAGCCTTTAAAGAGATAATTAAGGTTAAATGATATCATAAGCTAATATGCCTATTATCCTTATAAGAAGAGGAAGAGACATAGTAATGTGTATGCACAGAGAAAAGGCCATGCGAGGATGTGGTAAGATGGCAGTCATCTATAAGCCAGGGAGAGGTACCTCAGGAGAAACCTACCCTGCTAACCCCTTGATCTTGGACTTCTAGCTTCCAAAGCTGTGAGAAATAAATTTCTGTTGTTTAAGCCACTCAATCTTTTGTTACAGTAGCCCTAACAAAAGGACATGCTGAGTTTCCTGTTTTACCTGACTTGGAGTTGAAGTAGCCAGCCACCCAAAAACACAGACAAAAGTTTGCTCTCTATAACTAAAAGACCAGGTAAGGGGGAAGCGAGCAAAACAGAACACTTTTAGATAATGATAACTTACCCCCTCACTCCCATGCCAGCAAAGATTGAGTGGAGAGCCTAGACTTCCATCATCGCCGCTCTTTAATGGGGCATCTCATCTTGGGTGGTTTCAGAGAAGGCATGGTCTCAGATGGAAGCTGGGACTTTCTTCTTCATTAGGTGGTAACTACTATCACAGCTGCTGTCCACACAGCATCAGTAGAGACCATGTAGGGAGATTGAATTCCCACGCCTGACCAGTAACAAGGAGTACTCTCCCCTGGTGTGTCAATATAGACCACATAAAGAACCAGGACTTCTACAATTACCAAGATGTAACAAAGCAGTACTACCCTGCTTCTGCTGGAACAGTGTCAGAAGAAGCCAGCTAAAACAAAAGGTTTATTTTTATTTTATTTATTTTTTTTACACCTACAGCACCTGGTCTCCCTAGGTGGTCTCCCATCCAAATACTAACCAGGCCCAACCCTGCTTGGCTTCTGAGATCAGATGAGATCGGGCATGTTCAGGGTAGCATGGCAGTAGTTAGGGTGGTATGACCGTAGAAACAAAAGGTTTAAATAAGGTCCAGAGTTTCAGAACATGACACATTCAAGTTACAATAGAAAAATCACTTACCATACCAAGAACCAGGGAAATCTCAACTTTAACGAAAAAGACAACCAATAGATGCTAACACAGAGATCACAGACATGTTAAAATTATTTGAAGTTATTTTAAAATTAGCTTTCATAAAAATTTACGATCAAATTCAAAACAAATAAAAAGCAGAGTCTGCAGAAAAGTAAAAGATATAAATAAAACCAAATGGTAATTTTAGAACTAAAACATATAATAGGCAATATAAAAAGCTCAGTGAATGGGCTCAATGGCAGAATGTAGAGGACTGAGAAAAGAATCAGTGAAACAAAGAGAAAATAGACTAAAAACAAAGAAGAAGAAGAAGAAGAAGAAGAAGAAGAAGAAGAAGAAGAAGAAGAAGAAGATAGAGTGGAGGAGGAGGATGATTAGGATTAGGCTTATTATTCTGTCTTTGTCTTCTTCGTCATCTCGCTCTCTCCTCCTCCTCCTCCGCCTCCTCCTCCCCTCCTCATCCTCCTCTCCTCCTCTCCTCCTTCTTCTTCTTCTTCTTCGTGCCTCTTCTCGCTTCTGACGTATAAGATTAAACTAACAGAGGCTTATGGGATCTGTGGGACAAAAGATCTAACAATCATGTCATTGGAGTCCCAGGAGAAGAGGAAAAAGAGCAGGGCAGGAAAGTATTTAGAGAAATAATGGCTGGAAACTTCCAAAACTGGGCAAAAGACATAAACCTAAAGACTCGAGAAGCTCAGTTAATCTCAAACAGAATAAAGTCAAAGAAATCCATACTAAGGCATACCATAGTCAAACTTCTGAAAACTAAAGACAAAGAAAAAAATCTTGAAAAAAATCTTGAAGCAGAGAGAGAAAATAAGATAGAGAAATGACACTTTACCTATAGGAAAAAACTTCAAATTACAGCATGTTTCTTATCAGAAACCATGAAAGCCAGTTACACAACCTTTTTCACATACTGAAATAAAAGAACTGTGGAATCCCATATGCAGCAAAAATATCCTTCGGGAATGAAGGAGAAATCAAAATATTCTCAGATGAGGAAAAACTAAGGAAGGAAAAACAACATAAAGTGTAAAAATCTTAGTAAATAAATTTTCATTCTCTTTCTGAGTTTTTAAAATTATATTTCACTGTTGAAGCAAAAAATTATAGCACCAACTGATATAGTTTATATTAGAGGAAATATTTATATTAGAGGAAATATTTAAGGCAATTATAAATGAGGGAGAGTAAAGGGATGTATAGAGTGGTAAACTTTCTACACTTCACTAGAAGTTACAAAATTTCAGTGCCAATAGAGTTTGATAAATTATGTATATATAAGGTAATACTATATAACCACTAGAAAAGGCTACGCAAGCAGATATGCTAAAAACATTACAAATAAATCAAGATGGATTTCTAAAATATGTTCAAGTAACTCAAGGAACGTAGGGAAAAAAGCAAGAATGAAAAACAGAAATGAAAAACAAAAACAAAAAAAAACAAAAAATAAATAAAATGGCAGAGTTAAACCACAGCATATCAATAATTACATTGACATAAATTGACAAAGTAGATTAAAAAAAATGTCCCAGTTATATGCTATCTCCAAAATTTACATCAAATGTAATGCTATAGGTTGCTTGAAAGTAAAAGAAAGGAAAAGTATATATCAAGCAAACATTACTCAAAAGAAAGTAGAAGTGGCTATATTAATATCAGATTATGTAAACTTCAAGGAAAGAAAATTACTAGGACAATACATTTTTAAAAAAGAGTCAATCAACCAAGAACACATAACAATCCTAAATGTGTATGTACCAAACATACCACAAAATATTTGAAGCAAAACCTGATAGAACTGAAAGGAGAAATAAACAAATCCATAATTATATTAGGAGACTTCGACATCTCTCTCTTGATAACTGATAGAACAACTAGACAGAAAGTCAGTAAGGATATAGAAGAACTCAACAATATAATCAATCAAGAGGATCTAATTGACATTAAAAGAACACTCCATCCAACAACAGCAGAATGCACATTCTTTTCAAGTGCCCATGGAATATATGTGCCAACGTAGACCATATCCTAGACCATAAAACACCCTCAACAAATTGAAAAGGATTAAAATTACACAAAATGTGTTCTTTGACCACTGAACTCAAAGTAAAAATAAGTAACAGAAAAATAACAGGAAAAGTTATTTGGAAACTAAACAACACTTTCCCAAATAAACCCATGGGTCAAAGAGGAAGTCTTTGAAAATTTTTTAAAAATTGAAATGAATGAAAATAAAAATGTACCATATTAAGATTGGCAAAGCCCAGCTAAAGCATTTTTGAGAGGGAAATATATAGCACAAATGCTGACATTAGGAAAGAGGGAAAATCTCAAATGAATAATATAAGCTCTCACCTCGAGAACCAAGAAAAAAAGATGGAGTAAGCACAAAGCAAGTAGGAGGAAATAAATAACAGAGAGCAGAAATCAATGAAATTGAAAACAAAACAAAAAATAGAAAATCAATGAAAAGAAAGCTAGTTCCTTTAAAGATCAATCAAATCTCTAGGAAATCTAACAAAAATAAAAAAAGAGGGAAAGACATAATATCAGGATAAAACAGGGATATCATTATAGACCTTGCAAACATCAAAAGCTTAATTGAGAAATACTATGAACAACTCTACAGACATAAATTTGACAATTTAAATGAAATAGGCCAATCCTTTAAAAAGTATAAACTACCACAATGCACCAAATATACAATAGATAATTTAAATAACCCTATAGCTATTAAGAAATTAAATTTGTAAGTTTAAAACTTCTGAAAAAGAAATCTCCAGGCCTACTGGAGAATTCTTCCAAATGTTTAAGGAAGAATTAACACCAAATATACACAATTTCTTCTAGATATTATAAGAGGAGGATACTCTTCTCTATTCATTTTATGAACCCAGTGTTACCCTGACACCAAAACAAGACAAAATACCAACACACACACACACACACACACACACACACACAACAACAACAACAACAACCAACAACAGACCAGTAATCCTAATGAATATAGATACAAAATTACTAAATATGTAAGCAAAGAGAATTAAGTAACGTAATATAAAAAGAGTTATACTCCATGACTAAGTGGGTCTTATTCCAGGGATGCAAAGCTGGTTCAATATTTGAAAATGAATCAATGTAATCCATCATATTAACAGACTACTTAAAAATACATGATTATATCAATTGATGCAATGAAAGTATTTGACAAAAATCAACATCTACTCATGATAAAATCTGAACAAGCTATGGAAAGAGAGGAAGGAACTTTCTCAATTTCATAAAGAGCATTTCCAAAAAGCCTATAGCTAACAACATACTTAAAAGTGAAAGACTGCATGCTTTCCCCCAAAGATCAGGAACAAGAAAGGACACCCTCTCTTACCACTGCTATTCAACGCAGCACCAGAAGTTCTGGCCAATGAAACAAGGCAAGAAAAAGTAATAAAAGGGATACAAATCAGAAAGGGAAAAGAACTGCCCATATTTTCACATGACATGATTGTTTATGTAGAAAATCTTAAGGAATCTACAGAAAAAAAACTAATAAGTTCAACAAGTTTTCAGGATACAAGATAAACATATAGAAATCCATTGAATTTCTGTATATCAGTGACAAACACAGGAACATCAAAATTAAAAATAAAATACCATTTACAATCATGCAAAACAAATGAAATACTTCAATGTAAATCTAACAAAAATTACAGGACTTGTATGTTGAAAGTACAAAACACTAATGAAAAAAATCAAAGAAGCTTTAAGTAAATGGAGAGATATACTATGTTCATGCATCAGAAGACTCAACATAGTGAAGATGTCAACTCTCCCCAAATTGATATACACATTCAACACAGCTCCCATCAAAATCTCAGCAAGACTTTTTGTAGATATAGAAAAGATTATTCTAAAGTCTATGTGGAAAGGCAAAAGAACTATAATAGCTAAAACAATTTTGAAAACAAAGTTGGAGGAATCAGTATAGTATATACAATTTCAAGACTTATTATATAGCCACATAACCAAGAACATGTGGTATTGGCAGGGAGATGAACACATAGATCAATGGATGCGAATTAAAAAAACAAGAATAGACTCATATAAATATACTCAACTTATTTTGACAAAGGTGTAAGATTAATTCAATAAAGAAAGGATTCAACGAATGTTGCTGGAGCAATTGGACACCCATAGGCAAAAAAAAAAAAAAGGCCTGGATATCTGGATATAAATCTCATTATATATATATATATATATATATATATATATATATATACACACACACACACACACACACACACATACATACATACATACTTATATATATATAAGTATGTATGTATGTGTATATATGTACACACACACACATACATACATATATATTGTGTATATATATACACACATACATACATACATACATACATACATACACAAATGCATACATACATACACATACACTAATTCAAAATGAATCGTCAATTTAAATATATAATATTATATAAAACTTTTAGAAAAAATATAGAGAAAGTCTTTGGGATCTTGGGCTAGGCAAAGAATTCTTAAACTTGACACCAAATACACAGTCCATAATATTGGGCTTTTTTTTCACTCAGTGAAACATTCTATTAGGAAGATGAAAAGATAAGTTGCAGATTGGGAGAAAATATAAAACCATGCATTCAATAAAAATTTATAAAGAGTACATAAGCAATTCTTAGAACTCACAGTAACACAAACATACAACAATAACAAAAATTAACAATCTAATCGGGTAATGAGTAAATGATATGAAATGATATTTCTCTAAAGAGGATATGGGGGTGGCAAATTAGCACATGAAAAGAGATTCAACATCATTAATTATTCAGAAAAATGTAAATTAAAACTATAATAAGATATGAATATAGACCTATTAGAATGACTAAAATAAAAAATAGTGACAACACTGAATGTTGTTGAGGATGCAGAGAAACTGGATCACTCATACATTGCTCATGGGAATGTAAAATTACATAGTCATTCTGGAAAATGTTTTAGCAGTTCCTTAAGAAACTAAACATGCAGATATCATATGACCTGGCAATTTCATTCCTGGGTATTTTTCCTGAAATGGAAATTTATGATCACACATGAACTTATGTGTATATGTTCATAGTAACTTATTTGTAATAGCCAAAATGTAGACAAAATCAGATGTCCTTCAATGGGTGAGTTGTTACATCACCCATTGTGATACATCCATACCACAGAATACATGAAAAGGAATGAACTATTGACATATGCAACAACTTGGGTGAATCTCCAGAGAATTATGCTGAGTGAAAATAAAGTAAATCTCAAAAGGTTACATATTGTATGATTCCATTTATATAGCATTCTCGAAACAATAACAACATTATAGAAATGGAGAACAGATTAGTGATTGCCAGGGGTTAAGGAAGGGACAAACAGGAGGGAAGTGAATGTGGGTATAAAGGGGTCATTGTGGGGATGAGAATGTTCTCTATCTTGACTATCTCAATGTCAATATCATTGTTGAGATGGTGTACTAGAGTTTTGCAAGATATTAGCATTTATGGGGAAAGGATACAGGCAAAATTACATCTTACAAGTGCATGTGCATCTACAATTATCCCCAAGTATGTTTAATTTAATTTAAAAAAAAAAAGGACTGGGGCCAAAAATTGCTCCTTCCTCTGGGCTCTAACTTACCCTTCCCACAAAGGCAGATGTTAAGAACTATCATACTTCCAGAATCAAGGGAGTGGTGGTGAGTGGAGAAGGTCAAGAAATACAAAAAGAACACCTCACAGCTGCCTTGTACCACAAATACCATTGTGCTGCCTATGCTTTCATGGAAAGTGAGAGCCAGAGAGATGGTAGCCATGGGAAAATGAAAGGAGAGAGGTGTCTATAGTCTGTGCATATAGCACATGTGGTTTGTGGGGAGACTGAGGGAAGCAAAAGAGCATCCCAGAGTTAATAAGAGTTGGGGTTTCATGCAAGGAATACAGGCTATTCAGTCTGAGGCCACAGGCTACTATCACTGACTGCATGGACACTGCCCATTCAACAGGTGCCCATTTTTAGTTCATCAGGTTTTTCTAGAGAAGTTGTGTCCCCAGAGTATCTCCTCAAATCTAATAAAACTTATCTCTTAGCTAATACCCTCTGTGTACCAGGCACCTGACTGACCACTGCTTTGCAGCCCCTCCAAATCCCCTTGGTCCTATCCATAGGGAGGGGCTTCCATCTTCATATCCCAGCCTAGGAAACCAGGCTCCAGAGGACAGCAGAGACATCAGGTCGAGGCCAGGTCTCTTGCCCTAGACTGTGTGCCTCTCCCAGTCTGGATGCTCTGGTCCATAAAACTCTTCATGCTTCCACTGTGGGAGCAAAGCATTGGCCAAGAAAGAAAACAGTATTCAGCCTCAAGAGTCCAGGAGGTATTTCTGGGCCAATTAAATCAGAGAGGCTGTTATTGCTAATGTGTAATTGGTTTTTAAAGCAGCAAACTTGCCAGTCTCTGGATGACAATATTTAAATAGCAAAACGCCTCATCCCAAGTGGTTCTTGTAAACCATGACTGATGCCTTCTGCAGATGCAGCCACCTTCTGTCATCTCCCTCCTTGAAAGCAGTGGCTCAGCTCTAAATGACTGCTGGGGATAAATATTTATGGGACTGCGTAAATGGAGACATCTGCTTCCAAGTCTGTTGGCAGGATCTCCACAGCAGCACCCAGGAAAGCTGGTGGTGGGGGTGGGGGCTCTCCGAGCTGGCTATCCTTTTCCTACAAATTGACAATTGCTGTAGTCTTCCAGACTCAGGGCCAAATGTCTAATTAAATTTCCAGACCAGGATAATAGTGTTGGTTCCTCCTGGGTTCAGAAAGCCATAGCTTGGCAGCTTGCTGGGGAGGGAGGTCCTGGGAGGATGTGCATGTCCCTCCTGCGGCCCCAAATCCCACCCCTGACTGCCAGGCCCTGCAGATCTCAGGCTTGGAAGGCGGATGCCCCAGGGTCAGTCCTGGCCCCAAAGCTGACACCACCAAGGGTGGGTTATCTCAACCTGTGGAAGACCCAGCCTCCTCCATTCCATGAGGATGAAATCTCCCTTCATGGGCTATAATGAAGACCTAAAGCAATGAGGGACTTAAAGTACCCAGGACAGGGCCCAGCATCAAGGGGGGAGCTACATGCACAAATAACTGCTAACATCTGAACAAAGGGGTCCCAAACTGGGCTACACATGTGGGTGTTTAGACATATAGATTCCTTGGCTGCACTCTTGTCTTACTGGAAAATCACTGGGGCGATGAAATCTATTTTTGTTTTTTGTTTTTTGTTTTAAGGAGTTCTCGAGATGATCCCGATGTCGTCAGCCAGCTCCAATAACACAAACGTTGGCTCACTTGAGTTTAGCCTCAAGTCCAAGTTGACAAAGAAAGCCCTCTTGGGTTATGACAGGCAGAGGGGTGAGGTCCCCACATGCCCTCAGGACTCCTGTTGGAGGCACTCCTTTGGTTTTATTCCATCCACTTTTGTCCTAACAATTCTACTTATTCCAGTCTCCCTAACAAAGTCCACAGGCCTCTGAGGACAGTGATGGTCTTGGTGTGGCTTGGAGCTCTTAGCCCCCCAGGAGGGCTCTCAGCATTGGCTGTGGATGATCCAGCTGTGGATACACACACCTGTTGTGCACCATGATCTCAGTGAACTCTGTGTGAGAAGCTATGGAGGTATAGGGACATTGGGCACAGAGTGAGGGAATAGGCTTTGCAGCAGACACCCGGCTCCATTGCTTGTGAGCTGTGCCACAGTGGCAGTTACTGGATCTCTGTAAGCTCCACCCTCTCATTGTCACAGAAGTAGGGTCAGATTGAGGAGACTGAGAGCACACAGAGGGAGTGAAGTTTCAGGTAGGGTGGACCGCCTCTTCTCTCAAGGAGAAAGGAGTGATGAAATCAACCTGTCCTGCAGGGCCTCAGATGACCCTCTGAGAATTCAGTGGCAGATTTCATCTGAGGTCAGGGGCCTCTCTCAAGACCTCCACTAAGACAAAAGGAAATCAGTTTGGCTGAGGCCTCTTGCAGGACACCTGCCTGGTCTCTGCCCAGGCACTGGGCACAGGCACTGGCCTTTGCCCAGGTCCCCGGAAGGAAGATAGAGACCACAGGATTTCAGTTGTGATGCCCTGAAAAGCACCCACCCAAAGGTGTCAATTATGATACTGCTATGGGCTGGAAATGTGTCTCCACCATGATAACTCCAGCCAGGTAGGCATTCCTGGAACTAGGAGAGAATAGCTTCCCAGAAGTTAAGGGTTTGGGAGCATTGTTTAGAATGATGACAACTGCCCCTGGGTCTGTCACTGGCACTCCTATGCCCTGATGCTCCAGTGGCCTCTGCATGGGCTCAGCCCTCACCCCTTCTCCTTTCCTCTTTCCTGATCCCTTCATGATGCCTGGCTAGTGATGGCTGGTTCCCTGCATCGGTAACCTCTTCTGAAAGTGTTCTGTTCACTTTCTGCCTCAACTGGAGGCAGTCCCTAAGGGGTACACAGCCCTGTGCCTAATCATCATTCAGGTAGCTTGAATGTCCTTGTAGATAACCCAGGCCTAATCTTCCTCTCTCAGCCTTTCAACCTCTCAAATTGACAGTCTAGCCTAAGCATGCACTCCTGCAATCACATCTTGGAACTATCACTAGCAGGGACTCCCCCCACTGAAATCTCAGTTTCAAGCATTCCATACTCTTGACTTAGCTTGCTGATACCCCAAAAACCATCGGCCCCACTACCTATTTCCACTATCCATCATCCACGTCTATCTTTCACTTCCTTTCTGTCATAGGCTGAATTGTGTCCTTCCAAAATTCCTAAATTGAAGTCCTAACTCCCAGTACCTCAAAATGGGACTGTATTTGGGGGTGGGGTATTTATTGAGGTAATTAAGGTAAAATGAGGTCAAGTCATTAGGGTGGGTCCTAATTCAACATGACTGGTGTCCTTATACAAAGAGGAGATTGGGACACAGACATTCACAGAGGAAAGACCATGTGAAGATTCAGGGAGAAGACAGCCATCCACAAACCAAGGAGGCAGGCCTCAGAAGAAAGTAACCCTGTTGATACTTTAATCTCAGATCTCTAGCTTCCAGAGCTGTGAGAAAATAAATTTCTCTTCTTTAAGCCACTCAGAATGTGGTACTTTGTTATGGCAGCTGGAGCTTCCTTACTGAGTTCAGGTTCCAACATTATAACTGTTCCCTTGTCACACACCCACTTCTCTTGGTCATATTCACCAACTTTGGCCGAACCTGGTGATTCACCCACCTTCTCCTTGCCTGAATCTGAGAAGCTGAACATTGTGGAGGGTGGAGGTGGGGGATGGTGCAAAACAATGCTAATTTTTTTCTCCTAAAATGTATTATCACAAGTCCTAAAATATGAACTCAATACAGTCCATTAATCTCATCAAGTTTCATGAGTAAGCTCTCTTTCTCGCTTTCTGAAAGTCTATTTCATGTGTTCTCTTTCATCTTCAGAATTTCATCCCCTGCCTCTCAGCTCATGGATGTGGTTCTGTCGACCTGAGACCAGAAGTCACCAGTCGGGAACCAACTCATTCTCGGACCCAGGTTTCTGTTCTCCTTGCACGAAGCAAAGGATTCTTTTTCTCTGAGCTCTGTTTCTTTTTTTCTTTGCAAGAATTCCACCTTTTCATTGACCTCCTCTCTCCTCATTAATGATTCTATTATGGGATTAAGGCCATGAATTGGTCTGCATGCAACCATGCCCTTGCCTCTCCTACTAAAAACACTTTCCTTGATCCCCTTCCTTTTCCAGCAATTCCTCCATTTTTCTGCTCCTTTTAAAACCAAACTGTCTGAAAGAGCCATCCACACTTACTGATGCTACTTATTGACCTCATCAACAATTTCTCCCTGCTTTTGGATCATATCTATCAGCCTACAACCATTCACTCTTCCCAGTCTGACCTCCGTGAAGGTCACCAATGACTCTTCCTTGAGCTCTCAGTAGTATTCCAAGTAGTTGGCCACTCCCTCATTCCATCTTGGATTGTTGTGATTCATTTGATCCCTTTTGCGTCTTTCTCTACCTGACCTCCGAGGCCTCATTCTTTTGATTCTAGATGATCTCACCCAGGTCCATGACTTTAAATATCACTTATGTGCTGATAGCTCTCAAATTTATATCTCTGTACTGACCTCTGTCTTGAAGCTCAGACACATAGATCTAATTTGGTGTCTCCACTTGGATGACTCAAAGCATCTCAAACCTGACATAATTGGAAAAAACTTCTCCATTCTGTACCCACTTCCCCACCTGTTTCCCATCTCCATGAATGATACCACCATCCACTCAGTTGCTCAAACTAAAGCCTAGGAGACTTTGTCACTTCTCTTTTCCTTCTTCTACTTTGAAATATATGTAGACCTTACCCATGTCTTTCCCTCTCAACCCTAGCCCAAATTGCTATAATCTTTCACTTTTATACAGAAATCGTTTCTTAAATGGTTTCCCCATCTGCATTCTTAGGAAGTGGAGTGGCTGTTCCAGAGAGGAGGGCTTTGTGAAGGACTGGTTTTCTGCTGTGCAGATGATATAGTCAGAGCTAACTGGATTAATCGGACTTCTGAAGGGAAGGTGCATGTGCTCCTCCTTTCTGTCACACATCCCTTAGAAACAGCACTTCCATTTAGAAATCCAGATCAAAATCCATTAACAAATTAATTCTGATTAGTGCAGTCCAAGCCCTGAGACCTCAAGGCAATCATGAGCAAGGAGATGACTTGGCCTGGCCTGCTAATAAAGTGGAAACTGTACTGGAAGCAGAAGCTATTATTTTGATGCCTTGGGCTGTCCCTGGAGAGGAGAAGAGTGAGATTTGATTACAACATGGTCTCCTGAGGGAATTAACTCACTTTCAAATGATAAATTATTAATTCCTCAACTTGGTTAGGTCTGTGAGAATGAGTGGCCTGCGTAGTCCCTGATTTAAGACAAAGCATTTACAGGTGCCCAATAATTGGATGAAAGAATACTTAATTGGCAAGTGAGAAATAAGTCTGGGGCCCAGTATATTTAGTAGCCCTTCATTCTTTTATTGAACAAATGTAATTGGGCCCTTACTGTGCTTGGCATTGCAGATTCAAAAATTAAACTGAATAGATAAGGCCCCTCCTGGACTTTATTGACTGGAAGAGGAAGGCAGATAATCAGCATGAATCAAACAAACGAGAGTGAGAAGTGCAGTCAAGATGGGGAAAATGGACAAAATGACAGAGTATGTCGTAGGGAGGGACGCTCAAGGAGGCCCTAAGGTAGTAACACTTGAGGTGAATTCTAGATGGTGCAAAGAGCCAGCCAACCCTGTGAGAAGAACTTTCTAGGGAGAGGGTCCAGAAAATGTAAGTACTTGTTGCCAGAGAGCCAGGTCCTGCTGCCTTCTTATTCTCCCAGTATGACCAGTATGGCCATCTTGGCCTGCTGGGGTGCTTTCCTCATGGTAAGGTAGGCACATTGCTGCTGGCCTGCTGGTTTTTCCCACAGTCAGTTTGCCATTCTGGATGCTATCCTTCTCTCCTGCCCCTCTCACTTATGTCACAGGACTTTGCTTAATTCCCACCTCTTCTAAAGAAGCCTTTCAAAAGCCTCCCAATTGGAAGGGCTCCCGTCTCACACTGAAGTCTTGAAGCATTTATTTGTCACCTCCTGTGTCTATTATGTTAAGTGGATAGATGTCACATTACCATGTATTTGAACCTGCTCCCCCAATGCTCTCTTTTCCTCTGTTCCTTTCAAGTGGGCTTGGGGGTAAGGGTTTCATCCTCTCTGACTCTTAAACTCCCCAGGCCTATTCCAGGTCCTCAGCTTACAGACACTCAGGGAGTCTTGATGGACACTAAGCCAAGTGAAAGGCCGAGTGGTAGATGGAAGCTCACAGAAGTCTTGCTTGTCATGTAGGAATCTCTAGCCTATGCAAGAAAGGAAGGCTCTCCATCCAGTTCCCAAGAATATGACTGGCTTTAGATTTGAAAAGTAGTTTCCAGAAGTATGATTTAAAAATGTTAAGACTATTACTAGCTTTCTTATGGGGATGCTTGGAAACATTCACAAAGGGAGCAACCAGTCCAAAGGATAAGGTCAGCTTATCTAGGACCAAGAAACACACGAAGGAGGCAACCAACTACCCTTCCAGAAGTGGACTCCTTCACAAATTCCCATCTGACAGCTCTCCCAGTGACACAGACCCCTTAAATGAGAATGATCCCTGCCCACAAGAAAAACACAACTGCTTAATTATAGCCAGCCCCCCTCCAGCTCGAAATCTTCCCTCGCCCAGTATTCCCAGACAAGCCGGAATTCCAGTGCTAATCAGCCTCACCCAGAAAGCTAGAGAGTATTGCGAGATGAAATAAGAGGGTCAGCATCAAGGTGCGTCGTCCGACAGTATAACTTGTTGCCAGGTCCTGAGTTGGAGGGAGGCCTGAGCTCCCCATGCAATAGCAAATGGGGATGAAGCATGTTGCCCCACCCTGGAGGAGGGAAAGCCAATGGGCGTGAAAGGATGAGATGAGTGTGGAGACACGCTGGACACTGCTGCTGACCTTTCATGAGGACTGTCCTGGCCTCAGCCCACTCGCTCCTTCCATCTGATGTCAGCAGGCCGATTGGAGGCAAACGTTCATCCTCGTTGGAAGCCATTTTGACTATCTTTCTCAACTGAGTGAATAGATCCCCCTCACTGAGACGGCGGAAATTAATGACAACATCCAAGACAAAGAACTGTAGGGGAAACAGGTCAAACACGTCACTCATGGCAACTGGCCCAAGGTGCCAGGCCTTCACTGAGTCTTCACATGTGAGAACGGATGGGGATGCTTAGGCCCAAGGTTCCTGAAGTATGCGATGGCTCTGAATAGTCAGAATTTGGGACCAATCCAATTGTCAGCTGTACTGGACTCCTAGCTACTCCAAATCAAAGAAGTCCAGATTAAACATAGCTAAAAGAACACTTGCTTTTGTGGTTCTTAGTTCATGTAAAACTATTATGTTTGTGGAGGAATTGAGTATAGATTGGTACAACCACTGTTGGGGGAGGCAGTGTCTATCAATGCTAAAAATGTGCATACCCTATGACTCAGTAATTGCACTTATAAATACATACTTTAGCCTAAGGATTAAAGAAACATATACCCTAGTACCAGAAGACCTATACAAAAATATGCACATCAGCCTCATGGTAGAGCCTAAATGTCTCCAGTAGGTCATAACTAAGTAAAATGTACCTATCCAGTGCATGTCTACCTAGCAATTAAAAGGAATGAACTAGTTCTTGATACACCTACAGGGATAGATATCAAACATCCTGGTGAGTGGAGGAAAAAGATCAAATAAGTTTTCAACAGTCAGTCTGTAAAGCTGTCCATCCACCTGTGTATAGCCTCCAGGAAGGCCACAGCCTGGGTGACTGCATGTGGAGGAGCTGAGGCCATGCTGGGTCTCATTAACAGCCCATCCATTCAGTCAGCTCTTTAGACCTGACCTGGTTAAGGATGGAATGGGAGCCCATGGACAGTGTTCTCAACAGATGACTCTCCTCGTTCTTAAAATCCAACCAGTAGAGAGAAATGGGACTGACTAGGAGTCAGGAGGTCCCACTTTGGGGCCACTCTGGCCAAGGTCACTGTGTGACTCTGGGAGACGGCTATGAGTACCCTTGGAAAAGCAGGAATGGATTAGCACATGTGTGCCCTCTCCAAGCCCAAGAGGCTACAGCAGTAAGGGGCTGCTTACCTGGTTGCAGCAGGCCACGATGATGTGCTCCGGCTCGGGCATGACACTGCTCTTCTGGGCCACCAGTGTGTCCTGTGTGTGGCCAGGGAGCCGGTAGGAGGAGAAGAGCCCATAGTATTGCTTCATACAGAGCTGCTGCCCTGACAGCTGGCCTTTGGCACAGTCAGTGGGGATGGAATGGCTGGAGGGAGAGAGAGGCAGAGAATCAGAATTGGTTCTACTAACCATCCAGCCCTAACCTGATTAGGCAAAGTGGGGCAGAAAAACTAGAACTGCAATACAATAGCAGACTCTCCACTTTTTAAACTACTATAGTGACTGATTTGCATAGCCAAGAAGACCCTCAGGATTTCCTCACCATCTCAAGCACTATAGTGTAAATCTTACCATTTTAGCCCTCTGTGCCTTTGCTCATGATGATCTTTGCTTGGCATGCCTTCACCTCCACCCTGTGTTTAGCTAATCTGTTTAGAAAACACCTTCTACTCCTTCAAGAGCTTACTCCTTCATCACCTCTTCTAGAAGCCTCCTCTGAATTCAAGGCAGCAAACTCTTTCTCCTGTGGTCTCAGCATGTTTTGTGTCTTTTCTTTCTCTCTTTCCCCTTTCTCTTTCTCTTATTTCTCCCCCTCTATCCTGCCCCGCTTCCTTCCTTCCACCCTTTCAGACAACAAATGTTTTTGAGCACTCCTCTGAGCCAGGCACCATTCTGGGATCTGAGGAAACAGCGGCAAACAAGACATGAGTTTCCTGCTCTAATAGGGTACAGGTCCTAGGATATGTAGGTGGGGCACAGACAACAAGCAGCAGACTGGTTAACAGGAGGGTTTCAGGTAGTGAGCCAGGGTGACAAGGAAGAGTGGCCAGGAGCAATCTCACTGATGACCAGACGTGTGAGCTGAGCCCTGAGGATTAGAGGCAGCCATGACTAGAGCTGGGGCCCATTGAGGTGGGCCAGGTGAGTACCCCACAGCCCTGCTGCTCCAAGTGCAGGTATTAAACTGAACTGTAATGACCAACATATGACAGAGTGAGTATGGAAATCCAGAGGGGGCTTTCAGAAACTTCTGCATCAATCAAGCAGAGGAGACCATTCTCCTTGAATAGCAGGTAGCAAGGCTAACTCACCATGCCTCTCTCCAGCAACTCTCCCTTCGCCACCTTCTCATGTGTTCACTAGATTCCTGATACACATACAAGTGTGTATATACAAAGTATTGAGGAAGGGCATTATTTTATTAAAGATATCAAAGAAGGACAGTGCTTTTATCCCAGGAAAAGGAACTGTTAATGATTGGGCCAGCTAGGGTGAAGGTCATCCTGATGCTGGGAGGTAGATGCGGTTCTACCTACTCAGTGACAGGAACCCAGGTACCAGGAACACGGAGCTGAAAAAAGACAAGGTCCCTGCCTTCTGGAGCTCCTTGTCTAGTGCAGGATAGAGACAGGTGAATCAATAGGCTGTGCTGGAATAGGGCACTACCCTTCTCAGGCTGGGCCCAGTCCTACCTGTCCAGCAGGGCCTTGTAGTTGAGTACACTGGAGATGAGATTGGCAGCAAACCTGCAGAGAGAGATGAGGCCTTAGCCTCTCCTTTCAGGGGCCCAAGCTCCCTCCCTTCAACCTTCCCCTCCCCCCCTTTCCTTCCTTTTCTTCCTCCCCACTGCCTTCATTCTCCCTCTATAGTTTGCGCTCTCTCTCTCTCTCTCTCTCTCTCTCTCTCTCTCTCTCTTTACCCCAACCCCCGAATTCAGAGACCACCCACCAGATTCCAGGTCTTTGTGGTGTCCTAATCAGATGGGATACCTGCCACCCTCCCACTCCATGGTGTCGGTCCTTCACAAGCTTTAGATTAAAAAGTGTTCTCATGAAGAGAACTTCAGGGAGGAGAGGAAACTGAAAGATTAATGATGAGGAGGAGGAAGGAGAGGAAACCAGGAGAGGCCGCAGAGCAGTCAGGAGAGGGCTTGATGGTCAGCGATGGGATTCTTCCTAGGAAAGGCTCATGCTGGGGTTAGACTTCACCAGGATTCCAGGGTTTTGCCTTGTGAAATCCAATCTCTTGGGCAAAGTCAATAATTTGTTTCCCTAAACTCTGATGAAAAAGAAAGTGGGTGCTGGGAGTAAAAAAGACACCAGAGGACCATACCATAGAACCATGTCATCTTAACTGTTCATGGATGACTACCCCTGGCTTAATTGCATCAGAAGAAAAATGCTCACTGGGATGCAATTTTGATAACTATTTTTAGAAGTCATTCACCCATTCAAGCACTTTGTTTTTCCCAGGGGAAGGGGGAAGACTGCTCCAGATGATTGGGTTGGTCTAGGAGAGGAAGGAGAGGGTGTGGGTCTTCCAAACATAGCTGAGCCTTATTCATAGGCAAGGTGGGCCCTGCCTTTTGTTCTTTTGTTCTTTTCCTCCCTATGAAAGGTCCCCATGTCATGCTCCCTTCAGGTCTTAAAACCAGAGACCTGGAATTGGACCTTCCTCCCTGCCCCACCCCTGCATAAGGGGTCCCTCCATTGTCATTATTGGGCCCAGAGGCTGGTCCAGTAGCTCAGTGAGCTCTGAAATTTCAGCAGATGGCTCAGGATCTGATGAAGGCAGCTTGCAGGAAGGAACCATTTCCACCCCATTGGAACCTCTATTTAGAGCTAGGGGCTAGAGGGCAGCAGAGGTCTCCCAGATCACCTGAGGCAGTGTGTCCCATTAACAAGTCCCAGGCTTAGGCACTGGCAGGGTCAGAGAGCACCCACTTCCCCCCAGAGCCTCAGTCAGGACTACTGCAATGGGAACATCTTGAGGCTCACGCTGTCCATGAGTCCTCATCCATGTCAAATAAATACATTCTGAAGAAGACTTTGTAATTGTTCCTCACACACAACCTCCTTCCTGACCCCACAGCCTGGACGGCTGCTGTCTCAGGGCCATTTGGCCTCAGAAAGCTCTGCCAAGGCACAAGCTTTGGCCTTTTCTTCCTGGTACTGGGTACGGGACCCCTCCCCAAGGCAGACTCCCAAAATGCAAATCCAGGAGCACAATTACCTCACCTTAGCTGATCATTGGTGTCCTGGAAGTGCTGCTGGGCAAAGATCACAGCTGGGCTGGAGTTGACAGGCAGGGCCAAGCGGTTATTAAGATACATATCATTCAGCCAGTACTCAGACACCTGTGGGGGAGAGTGCAAAAGGGGAGCAATTAACCCTACAGACCATGTACACCCCTCCAGACAAGGGCACCTTACCTGTGGAGTGTACCAGTCCCTTCCTAGCAGCCCGAGGGACAACTGGGACACTTTACTGGATCATGCACTTCATTCATTCATTCATTCATTCCACAAACATGCACTGAGTTCTAAGACCCTTCTGCTAGGATCATGTGCCTTCCAACCCACATACCTATCCTTCATCCTTGGTCTAGACGCTCTCCTTTCCTCCATCCCAGGTTTCCATCTTGGTTGTTTGGTGCTTCATCCTGTTCACTGACATCCTTATGAGACCTCCATTCCTGACTTTCACCCCTCTCTGTTTTCCTGACCTCACCTCTATCTTCTACTGCCCCATACCTGTCACTCATCTATCCTCCAACCTTGTCCCCATCTGCCCCATCCTTGCCCTTATTTGTCCCCCATCTGTTTCTCCCATCTGTCCCCCCTCTCTCTCCATCTTTACCTCCCACCTCAAGTTTTGTCTGTTCCTTACCTTTGTTCCTTACTCTCGCCCATCTGTCCTCAATCCCTGTCCCCCATCTGCCCCATCTTTTTCATTTACCTCTCCTTCATCCAAATCCCTCTGTCTCCATGTCTGCCTCCCGTCTCCCAGTCATGGATCCCTTGCTGCCCCATCAGCTTTCTCCCAGTAATTCTTACCCAGTTTGCTGTCTTCTCCTGCTGCTCCAGCAGCTTCTGCTGCAGGGTCTCTCCAAGGCCACCAGGTGCCCCAAATCGCTGCACAATGGCTTGGCTCCTCTTGAACTGCTCCTTGGGGACCAGGTGCTGCATGCACCGCAGGTAAGTGGCCAAGGTCTGCTGAAGTGGGGGCACTGGGAGTTTGGGCAGCCCCTGGAAGAGAGGGTTCACAGGCACTTGCTATGCCTGTCCTTACGTGTAGTCAATACTTGTCCTCAAATTGATGCCCAATGTTTGCCTCCATCTTCCCCCATCTTTGTTCCCTATCCTGGGACTCATCTGTTTCCAGGGCTCAGCTCAGAACTGTGAATTTAATATTTTCCTGTTCGCTTTCTTTCATACCTCAGCCCTGCCCTCAGGAGGGGACAAAGTGTAGAGGAAAAGATGTTGATGTTGGACCCAGACAGACCTGGGTTCATGCTGTGACCCTGCTGCTGATCAGTTGTGTGATCTTAAGCAAAGCATCTCTACCTCTGTGTCTCGGTTTCCTCCCATCGGATGGGGGGAATATAATAACCTCTACCACTCAGAGGGTCATAGAGATCATGGATATAAAAGTACTTATAAACCGTAATGAATGGGTCTATGATAAAATAATCCTGTTATTAATATTGACTGCTGGTCAATTGATCTATGGACTCAAAGGGTATGACTCTAATGGAGAGATTTCTATAGGGGGAAAAAGTGCAAGACATAGTTCATTGCTTGCCCTAATGACCAGAATTCTGTAAGATGTTTCCTGGGAAAGTGACTCATGCCCTGGGTTCTTTATTAAATCTCTCCTAGTTATGAAACTCCAGGAGGAACATTCTGCTCTATGTAGGTGTAGGGGAAGAGAAAAAGTGCAGTGGAAGTTCTTCCTCTCTTAATCTTTCCAAGTATCAGCTTTCTCATCCATAGGACATAAATAACGATTTCTACCTAATAGGGGCCCAAAGATGATTAAGAGAGAAACAACCAGCCCCAAATAAGCACATCATTAAATATTATGATGTTACTGTCCTTATCTCTGCAGAGGGATTCCTAAGAGGAAAGCTATAATCTCTGGGATCCTCCTAAGTATGGAGAGAGTCTAAGTAGAACTTCTCACTGATGTCCTTCCTGTCTGGGCCCTATGCTTCCCAGTTTACCTTCTGTGTTCATCAGAGATCTCATGTACATGTTCAACCATTTTAAAGCTTAACCTTATTGACAGATGGAAAACCTTGGACTGAGAGAGTAAAGAGATAGTCCAAGGTCACCCAGCAATTTGGTGGCAGAGCTGGGACCTAAAATCAGTCTTCATCTAACTGCTCCTTCTTCTTTGGCCATTCTCTCCTTTCTCTCTTTCTCTTTTTTCTTTCCCCTTTCTTTCTTCCTTATTTATTTGGAAACCAGGACTTTTCATATTATTGCTTAAATTTTACAAAGTTGGCAGATAACAGGTTGCCTTCTTTCAGGGGTTTTTCCTCTATGGGGTGGTGTGGGTGGTGAATTTCCACTCCAGGTAGACTGTGGAGTAAAGGAGCCTGTTGAAAGCTTGCCTCTGCCGTGCTCCTGCTGCTGTATAGGCTAGAACCTCCACCTCCACCCTGGGCAGATGGACTGAGTTGAACATGCACTGATGAGTGAATGGAAGTCCCCCACATGTCTGATCCTGTGTCCAAAGTTCACTGCCCTAGCGGGAGGGAGGAGGATGTTAATGTCAACTCTGGGCTACTCCTACCCTGGGGACCACTCGATGGGTCTGAGCAGCATTTCAGGTTGTCCAGCCCACTCCCAGAGAGACAGGTCCAGGTCCCCCATCAGGCCACTCTGGTTCTCTCTCTTTTCTCTTGGAGTCTGGGGATCTGTGTGGTAGGCGAGTGGGCAAGCATCTATAGAAAGCTCAGTGCAGCTCATGGCATTGAAAAGAGTACCAGCAGATCTGACTGGAGCCCCTGCTAGAAACAAGTCACCTCTGACTCTGCCCTTGGACTCAGGCTGGGTTATGGGGATTTGGTAATGGGTAAAAAGAAACAAAGTCAGATGTCTCAGCCTCTTGGGGCTCCTCCCAGACTCTCATAGACTTTTGGCCCACAGTAAGGACAGAAGCAGGTACTTATATTAATGAAGGTCCTTGGACCCTGGAGTCTCAGGTCAATACACATTTCCTGTTCTGAAAGCAGTGCACATGATCCAGGCTCTGTGCTGTACTCAGTTTTGATAGAGAGACAGGGCTTGCTCTCAAGGCAGTCACCGTCTAAAGGGAGGGACACATCATAGAGCAACGGAAGTGTTGTCAGCTGCAATAGACAGGACAATGTGGTGAGCAACTTTAAAGTTCTGATCAGGGTTTCAAATGAAGCCTGGGGGATGGAAAGTGTCAAGGAGGTGTCAAGAAGACAAGTGTGGCAATGTGCAACATCCTGGAAGTCAGATGTGTTGTTCTATCACCCTGGAAGGTGAGCAGGGTAGGAGAGAAAATGCCTGCTCAGGGAAGAGTGGTTTGTCTCAAGTCAGTGGGAAAGATGGTGCCTAAGACTCCAGGGCTAAACTACAGACAACAGCTCAGGTGCAACAAGGCTTAGAGTAGAGAATTCAGCCTTACCTAAGGTAACTCCACTAAGCTCAAAACTATTGAGAGTGGAACTTGGGGTGGGGAGAAGTCCTGGGAGATAAAAAGAGTATTTGGCCCAGGTCGAGGGCTCTTCCTGACCTTGGGGGTTAGGAAATGTGGCTGTCAGTATTCCAAACTAGCACCTCCTGAAGTTACTTCGAGCCCCACACCTAGGCCTTCCCAGGCTCTTCAACAGGGTCATGGCAGGGCTTCAGCCTGGACCTCATGCATGCCCAGGAGAGTACAAGGTTAGGGGTCGGGCAAGTGCTAGGGCCAGTCTCACTCAAGAGTGTTCTGAAAGAAAGGGCATGTGAGTGAAGAGAGCAAGGATGAAAGAGAGGGCTCCAAAAGTCACTCACAGTTTCCTCCTCACTGCTGGGAGTTTTTGCTGCCATCTTATGGGGATCTTTTTCCAGGATGGGCATCTTGGTGACTACTGGTCGAGAAAGCAGAAGTGCGACCTAAGAATCAAGAAATAAGAAGGCATTAGCACAAAAGCCATGTAGACCTGCCATGAGTCCTTCACCTTCCACAGTCTGACACCCACTCACACCCTGGAGGAGGCCAGAGCTGGACAGTAGTGTACACAAGTCTCATTGTAGGTCTGGTCTCAATCTCCTGGCCTCCAGATAAGCTATCTCTCACCACTGAGCCCTCTCTGAGCCCCCAAATAGCAGAAGATGGGGCCTGAAGTGACCCTGATACCTGCTCTACCAGACTGCTATTGCCCAGGCCCAATTGAACACCTCAGGGTAAAGTGGGAAGGAGCAGGGCTCCATCCAGATCCTTGCCCACTTCAGGTCCACGAGGGGTCATTGGCAGAGTACTTGCTCTGTTTTTGCCTGGTACTAAATAGATGTGTGATTTAAAGATTAAAACCTCTTTCCCACCAGACTGTGAGCTTCTTCAGGGCAAGACTATATCTGTCATGTTCAGTGCTTCATCTCTGGGACCTAACCGGTGCCTGGCATGGAGTAGGATGTGTGTTGCTGAGCTGAGTAAAAAAATACATGCATACATGAATGTGTGTCTGAATGAATACATGCCTGAATGTATACAAGGCTCTCCAAGGCTCTGGGCTCCAGGAGGCTCTCTGGGCTGATTGGGAGCCTGCCTTGTGGTCAAGGCAGGGAGGACCCTGAAGCCTGCTGGACAAGCTGTGACTTAGGCAGTCTCTGGTCTGCAGATTCCCAGTGTAGGGGGCATGGGAAGGCTGAGGAAGGTGATACAAGAAAGCTGGGCAGCCCAGGCCCCTAGGGACCACCTGACTCAGCTTGGAGACTGGTGAATTAATTTTGAAGGAGCAGTAGAAGTAAGCCAGACAAAGAGAGACAAAAGTCTATTTTTAAAGCTAGTGGGGCTCAACCTCTACCCTCAGATAGCCCTCTAAGCTAAGTATAAACCTGTAGAGAAATGCACACATGCTTTCCACTCACTCACTCACCCCTTATTTATTACCAAGAACTTAAAGCTGATGCTTAGGCCATTCCACCCCTCACCACATCTTTACCCCAGGAAGGCACAGTCCAGGTTGGGGCTGGGTGTGAACATAGTTGACCCAAATACAGAACATTGAGAAAGATGGATGAGCCCAGCACAAGGGTGGAGAAGCCTGGGGCTGCCTGGAAGTGTTGGACAGAGAATATGGAGTCCTTGCAGACACTGAATGAGAGCCTCTGGACTAGGTGGTCTCCAGACCCATCAGTGCCATGGAGTGTAGGGGCTGCATCTATTCACTGCAGAAGTGGCAGTATTCAGGTGAGGGTCTACCAACGGCATGGCAGGGTTTTGAGGGGACCAAGAAAGGTTAACTTGGTAAGAGCCTTAGACACAGGGTGGCTCATGCCTTCTCTTGCTATGGCCCTAGGTCAGCGCCATAGCAAGAAGATACTAGTCAAACCTCAGAGATCCCACCATCTGGGAGAGTGGAAGGAGAGCTAAGAAGAATGGTTTCCTAAGGGCCAAAGGGAAGGGCCTGGCCCTTGTCCCAGATGCTCTTTCTCCTTGGCCCTTGGTGCCCAGAGGGTGTATGTGCCAATGTGTTCAGTCTATCTGTTCGATGCTGTCCAGGCCAGCCTGGCTTCCAAAAGCTTCATGCAGAGATCTCTTCTGCCCTAGAGACCTAGTCTCAGCTCTGCCCTGCACCACCGGCTTTCAGCACGCTCCAGGGACTCTCTTCGACCAGGCTCATACTTGCTGGCTGCGCCAGATCCCCACCTCCTCTTCTAGAGTAGGAGAGGCGAGCCTGCGCCCGCACTTCCGAGTGGTGGAGGGTGAGACCTGCGGACCTTCCGACTGGGCACAGAAGGTCTGCACCTTGGCACACAGCATATGGAGGTCCAGGAGAAGTGAGGACATTCATGTGGAGCCGCGGAGTCCTGATGGTAAAACCAAGCCTTTCCTCCCTAACGTCTTACTGTCCAGCTCCCCTACTCCCTGTCCCCACTCTCCGTGAGGAAGCACTAGAGCCGCTGGATTCCTCAACCTCCTGGCTGTCCCCCGACGGCCGCTGCCGTTAAGGACTTAGAGAACTCCGAAGGTGCTGGGACCTCTGGTCCCGGCGCAGTCTCTGAACAGAGAGTCTCCCTCCGGTCCCTGAGCTTTACTCCCTTGCTGCGCGCTGCCAGCCCAGCCCTTCTCACCTGCTTTGCTCGGCTCTGCGCCTTGGCTGCCGCTGCACTTCACGGACCAGGACTCGGGGCGGGAGTGTGAGCTGGAAGAGATCTGGGGGCACGTCAGCAGAGCGGGGGTACGCGCTGCCGCTTCTGTAGGTGGTAGAGCCTCCGACGACGTTGCCGCGTCCCCGCGGGCTCGCGACTAGCTGCCAGCGAGCTGGCCGCGCCTGTCCTCTCCTCCTCCTGTTCCTCCTCCCTCCCCTCCTTTTTTTCCCTCCCTTCTCCAGCCCCACCCCAGTCTCTCTCCTTCTCTGTCCTCTATTTCCCTCGCCACTCCCCCACCTCCCCGCCCCGCCATTTCCCGGCGCCTTCTGGGATCCCACCTCTAGGTCCACTGTCCTCGCTCGGACCAATTCACACAAGGGCAGCAGAATCCAGGACCGAGAAGGGCGTGCAGAACATTGCCCACTCATGTCTATTGCCCCCAGCCCAGCAGTCCCCAGTCCCCGCGCTCTCCAAGTCCATTATCCTAGCCGCAGCTGCATCTGCAGAACGCTGGGTAGAGTTGGATCTGGGGAGATCCTGTACCCTTCGCACCGTCTAGGACAGGCTCAAACCCCACTACAACTCCTTTCAAAATTAATAATAATAATAACACCTCTTTGTTAGTCACTGCATGTCCGCCCTCCTTTTTATTTCCACCTCTGTTAGCACCGTTGGGGGTGGAGAGAGATACAGCTTGGGGATGCTTAGAGACACCGGCCAGAGGCAGACACTCCTCCTAGACAAAGCACTCCTCCCCCAGCCCACACATAGATCCTTACACACGAACACATACAGACAGACTCACAGACAGACCCTGTCCAGACAAACACACAAGAGACCACTCACATGCAGACTAACGACAGACGTACACACACCAGCCATGCAGATTCCCTCAGGCGTTGTCTAACTCTTAGGTATTCCTCAACCCAGCCGCCTTTGCCGCGCACCGGAATAGGAGGACTCTGCAGCCTTCAGCAGGCCACAGGCTCCAGGACTGGGAGTGGCACACGAACGCGGGCCTGGGTCTTCTGAGGACCCGCACTCAAAGTGAGAAGACGTCTCTGATGGCCCTGGGCGGCTGCTTCCACTCAGGACGGTGTAGAAGAGGGAAGGGGTGGGGGTGGGGGGTTGGCACCAGCTCCCGCACTCGCACCCTCTCCAGTCTGGACTCTGACCCGTAAGGCAGGGAAGCAGCAGACACACCAACGACTGTTCCTCGACTCCCCGTAGGATGGAGCCTGGTTCTCTAACGAACGCAGGTCACACACGCATATTTCTAGAGATCGGACCTCGCCCAGAACAGCTTGGTTCCTTCTCCTTTTCGGAGCCTGGATGCCGGAATTCAACGGAAGCCCAGCTCTGGAGTCTCAGAGCTCTGTGTTTAATGCAGGGCATGTCCTCAAGGGGTGGGGCCTATGGACCCTGAGGGAGCGGGTCTGCAGGCTCCCAAGGCGGCGCCTGGGCGCTGAGCTGGGCCAGCGAGGGCGGGGCTGTCGCGGGCTGAGGGAGTCATTTGCGGTAGGGTGTCTGTAGGTGAGAGACCTTGTTGGGTTTGCTTCTTCTGTACGAATTTTCCTTTCTAAGTAGCAAAAAAGCCACAGACTCCCCGCGTGCCCGCCGGGCTGAGACCTGGATTAGGGTTAGACCCAACTCACCTTCCCTTCCGTTCTGGCCCTGACCTGGCCGCCCACTCCCCGTCAGTAAAGAGACGTGGGATCGGACATATATGGTTTATTGATTCGGACAGGGGACACCGCTGTGCAGCAGGCAAAGTTGGCACTTGGAGGAACAAAAAGGGAGACAGTCAGACGCACAGCTTTACACATGGTGGCCCCGAGGTAGAGGCCCTTGACCCTCTTATTCTGTGCCAGAAGCACATCCTTTTGCATGCGTCCGTGCCCCACGCCCCACTGGACGAAAGGGAGAGGGACACAGAAAGGGTCATGGCTGGGGGACCAGGGCAGGGGAAATTAAGACCGGGGCTGGCGCTAGGGTACTCCCTGCAGGGTTAGGCCCTGAACCTGTGCTGGATAATGCTCTCACAGAGCAGCAGCCTTGACTCAAGGGGTGGGGAGTGGGTGCGTGGCCTGGAAGAGGAGCAGGGCTGTTAGCTGCGGGTGTAGTAGTCGTTATAGTCATCCTCGCACTCGTCAAATGGACCGGGCGGGCTGCGAGTCGTGCCGTCTGGGTCGGACACAGGCCGTTCACGCAGGCGCATGGCATCGTACAGACCCTGCGGTGGTTCATCCAGCAGCACTTCGCGCTCGGAGCGGGAACGCGTCAGGAGGCCCACTTTGCGCAGCAGCAGCAAGACAGGCGCATAGAGTAGGTTTACCAGGCCCATGCCAAGGCTAAGCTGCGCAAAGCCGAGCGAGTGCACGATGTGGCCCGCCACTATGGGCCCGAGCGCATAGGCCACGGAATAGGAGATATCGGCAATGGCGTAGACGCTGCCGTAGACGGAGACGTGGCGTACGTCCACGAGAAAGGCGAGCGTGGGTAGCAGGGCCGTGTCGACCAGCGCAATGCCGAAGCAGAGGCCGCAGAGAGAGACCACGAGTGGTGTGAAGGAGCGGCAGGCGGGCACCACGCACGAGCTGGCGCCAATCACTGCCAGCCCGAGAGCGCCATAGAGCCACTGCAGGTGCGGGTAGCGCGCCGCCAGACGCACAGTGAGGTAGACGCCCAGCAGGTGTGGCACGAAGGCCGGCAGCCAGGCCATGCCCATCTCCCACTCAGAAGCTGCCATCGTGTGCTTCATCCACGTGGCGATGGTGGGCTCGAGGAAGGCGAGGGGGATGTTGCAAGTGGTGAGCGCGCCGGCTACCACAGCGATGTAGGGGTCCAGCATGAGGCGGTAGATGGGCGTGCCCACCGGCAGGTTGGCCCGGGCCCGAGCCGCTGCAGAAAAGGGCTTGGCTACCGCCAACAGCAACAGTGCGTCGAACAGCGACACAGCGGCGAGCACCAGAAAAGGCACGCGCTTGCCTGCGAACTCGTAGAGGATGCCCCCGAAGGGGGGTGCCACTAGGCTTCCGAAGCTGATGAAGGCTAGCGCCACGCCCAACGCTCGACTGCGCTCAGGTTCCTCAGGATATTTGTCGGCGATCATGGCAATGCCGGACGTATCCGCGAAGGCAGAGCCCAGGCCTTGGAGGCTGCGCGCAGCAAAGAGCGTGGCGTAGTCCTCCGCGAAGGCAAACAGCACCGTGGAGGCGAACATGACGCCCAGGCCGATGAACAGTGGCACGTCGTAGCTCATGCGGTCGATGAAGGGCCCGCTCAGGGGGTTCACCAGTAGCTGCAGGATAGCCTTGGAGGCAAACAGCACCCCAATCTTCACGTCCTCGCTTTCTGTGGGGTAGCGAGGCCTCAGAGCAGGCCCGGCAGGCCACGCGGCCGTCGGGGACTCTGAGCTGTTGACCATGTTGGCACTGACATTGGCTGGAGTAGGCGACAGCATGGTGGATACCCACACTTCGGGGGTCGGAGTGGTGCTCTCGCTGCCGCCGCGCATGTGAGCTATGTAGTCGGGCACGATGGGCACGATGACCATGTACAGCATGTTGTCCAGGAAGAGCGCCACGCACACGATGACCAGCAGCAGGCGCCGCTGCCGCCGGGGCTCCTGGAGCGCCGCGCCCACTGCCTCCGACAGCTTGGTGGCTGCCTCCCGGGCCTGTCCTGCTGGTTCCATTACCCCCACCCGGCCGCTTTTCCAAAGATACCTCCGCTGGGGGTGGGCGAGGGCGCCCTGCAGTGCAGTGAGGAGGGCACAGAAGTTCGGGGGCGCGGTCCACGCAGCGCCCCCTGTGCTTCAGGCGGCTGCAGGGATCATGGCCTGCGTCCTGGGAAAGGCAAGACCCTGTCCCGGAGGCGCCGCCGCTGTTCGTTGCGGAGCCGAGGACCCTCTGCCGCTGGGCTCAGGGGTGGTCAGGGAAGGCGGGAGTGCCGAGGGGTCTGGGCCAGAGTCTGAGTGCGCTGCGCCTCAGGAGTGCCCGGAACCGCCCCCGCTGCGCTGAGAGGCCGCCCGCACCGGCTGAGGGGCATGCTGCTGCCGCCCGCCCGCCGGCCGCTCGCCCAGCTGCCGCTTTCCCCTCCCCTTGCACCGGCTCTTGCCTCCTCCTCCTCTTCCTCCTCCTCCTCTTTTTTTCCTTTTCACTCGGGGCTGTGACGTGGCGAGTCTCGGCCCCCGAGTGGTGCCCCGGCCACTTGCGTCGCTCATGCTAATACGACGTCGGCGGGGCGGGGGCCAGGGGCGGAGCGCAGCCGGGCGGGGGTCCCCTTACCAGAAGCGCCAGGGCTGAAAGCCCCAGAAAGGGGTCTTGGTGCAGAAAGAGTCCCAGCCAAGCTCCTGAAGATGATGGGTGCTCCGCTCGAGGAGTAGGCTTTCTGCCCACCCAACCCCCCGTTAGGACCTGTGGGGTCAGAGCCCGCTTTTCTCCCCCCCATGAGGGGGCGCGCAGCGGCTGCTTTTCCCCCGCCCAGCGGGAGAGAGGGGGGCGCCGGGCGCTCCAGATCTCCGTCTCAGCCTGGATCTTGGCGCACAGCAGGCAAGATGCCCCCGAGGTGAGCGCGACTGTGCCCATCTGTTCTAGCAACTGGATTGTGGGGCGGTAACTGGAGGGGTACAGATCCCCCATCCCTTCCCCTGGCCCCGCCTCTTGGCCCCTTCCACCCCTGGGAAGGGAGGGCGAGGCGCAGAGACTGCTGGGCCGTGCTCCGACTTTCCAGCCCAAGGGAAGAATGTCACAGCAGAGAATTCCTAAGAGCATCTCGGGAACGATGGGGAAAAGTCGCTTTGCTCCCACCCAGGGCCCAGAATATCAGCCCTGCCTCTCCCGCCCTCCTACACTACTTCGCCACTGTCTCTCAGCCAGTACTTCCCCTTTTCTCTTTAACTGTCCAGGACCCCAGCTCCGCCTCTGTTCTCTTCCCTCCTCCTCACTCCCCCCTCCCACTCCCAACTCTCAAGCCCTGAAACGCACCAGAGGAAACCCTTACTCCTTTCCTGCGAGGCCCGCCCCATCCCTATCCTCCACCCCATCCCCCAATCCCCAGAGCTGCTTCCAAGTCCCAGGTGGGCTCCAGGAGTGATGTGGACTGGGCCCTGTCTTGGGACTCTAAGAAGGCCCTTGTAGGTGCTGTGCCCAATCCTCCAGGCAGGACTCAGTGGCTCTGCTCTCATTAGAGACTTAAGGGAGGTTCACCTCCCAAAAGGGCCACACTGTCTGAGACGCCCTTCTCAGCAGATTGGAAGAGCCGCCCTGGCTGTTCGCTGGGCCCCGTGCATCATCCAAAGAGTGTTGACCCTGGATGGCACGTGGAGTCAGCATTCTGGTCCGTGGGTTGGCAAGAGAGAGGTTCTTAGGCAGCTGAGGTTGGGATCTTGTGTTACTGAGATTACAGTTCCGTCTCTCTCTTCCAGTCAGAGAGGATTCTTTCATCCTCGGAGAGGATTCTTTGCTCCTCAGAGAGGATTCTTTCCTCCTCCTGGGCTCAAAGGCAAACCAGCATTAGATCCAGCTTCTTCCCCTATCATGCTTCTCATGTTGTGATGCAGTGCGAAGAATTTAGGCTTTAGAGACAGATGGCTCTTAACTTTGTCACTTACTAGTTGGGGTGCCTGGGAATTACTTCACCACTATGTCTCTCAGTTTCTTTGTAAACCAGGGTAAATAATAGTACCTACTGCTTAGGGTGCTTGGCATATAGCAAGAGTGATGTGTTTGCTATTGTTATTATTATCATCTGTAAAATGTGCTGCTTTATCTTCATTTCACAGTTGTGGGTCTTGTGAAAAGCAGATAAAAGGTATAGGGGCTTCCTGGCTTCCTGGCTAGTCCCTCTTGTTGGATGGGCATTGTGAGTCCAGGCTCAGTACAGGCTGGAAGAAGGCCTGAGGCTATTGGAAAGTTGGCTTCTGTCCCTGAGATGGCTGTGGGACGAGGTAATGGAGACCAAGCATCAGGGTGAGAGGCAGCAGCCTGCTACCTGTTATCTAATCTCTCCACTCACCCAGGCACCTCAGGAAAAAAGAAATTCTTCCACTTAAGGAGCTGCCAGCACTTGCTCTGCAGTGACCAAACTGCCCTCTGTTTGAAGGAGGGAAAGAGCCTCAGTATGGTGGCACACCTGGCTCTGGATGACTTTGGGCAAGCCACAACCTCTCTCTGGGCTCTAGTCTTGGACTCTGTTAAGTAAGGAGTTAGGAGAGAGCTCTCTCACAGCAGCTCTTGGGCAGAAATGGATGCTGTAGGAGGGTTCTGTTGGGGTGAGAAAATTATTTTAAATTTTATTTGAAGGTCTTTAGTCACTACACACACATACTCTCCAGCTCATTGCAAACTCCTTCCAGCTGGCTTTGCACATTTATGTCATTTGTCTGGTTCTCCAGTCATTTGAGTTTGAAACTTCTGGCCTTTTCTGACTCTCCCATTATGAGTCTTTTAAAGAGGCAGTCTTCTAGCCTACAGAACAATTATTATTTATGTGTATACTGTTTTTCTTGTCAGAATAAAAGGGGGGATTTAAAATAGAAGTTTCCTGTCTAGTGGCAGAAGAACTTAGAACTTAATGGAATCTTAGAGAAAAGACACTTTCCCAGGGCCTTCGAGGTACAGAGCCCTTCTCCAAGTCCTCTGACCTGCATAGTTCATGGCTGTTCTTGAGCATGAAGCCAAGCTGTCTCCGGGTTCATTTCTAACTCTCCAGTCCTCTGTTTCCCAATGGCAGGAAACACTCATTTATTAAACACTTTGTGCCAGGGGTGTTATGCGTGCTGCCTTATTTCTCATGGAGTTTTGGTGCAGTGTAGGTGTTATTTCCTCTGACTTACTTATGAGGAAGCTAGGTATAGAAAACCAGGGTCACTTGCCCAAGATCCCAGCAGTAGATCCTGGATTTAAACCCAGGCTATTGGACCTTTTTTGTGGTCCTCTCATTGCCTCCCTATTCCCTGTGCCTCATTGTGCTTCTGCTACTCCATCTGCAAGCTGGTCACATCCTGGTAGTGTAGGGGAGAGGGGCAGATGAAGATCCTGTGAGATGGAAGGTCCTGGTCTGGTGCCCTAAGGAGGCTCCTTCGCCCTCCAACTTCAAGCTCAGAAGGCAGCCCATCCAACCTGTCCCTCAGCAGCCACAAGAACTAGAGTGTAGGAGTTGTAGGGACATAAAGACCCTGTGCCACAGCAAAAGGCTCGGGCCTGTGCCTTGGCAAGACGCGGGAACAACCCCATTCCTGTGCGGGCCTTCGGGGAGCTGTCCAGGGTGCTGGCCTTGACTTAACCGCTTGCCAACCAGCTTCCCACAAGGGCCCCGCCCCTCAGTCTTCTTGCACTTGTGGCTTCTTCTTCAACAGAACTTTCTGGAGACTCCTTTTCCCAAGCATAACTTACAGGAACAAGAGAATTTTCCATCCAATTCTATCAGAGAAAATGGAAACATTTTTTCCTCTCCTTTCTTAGCTAGATATAGGAACTGTTGCTACAGAGTACCTATCTGATACTCAATGTAAGCTAATGGAATAAAGGGAGGCATTCATTTGTTAGACACATATAAGTGTTTATAATATGCCAGGCACAACTCTAAGCATTTTCCGAACATTAACTTATTACCAACTTTTCTATTATCTTTTCACAGACAAGGATGCCGAGGTATAACATGGTTAGACAGCGCATAAGTGGTGGAGACAGGATTCAAATGCAGGCTATCTGGCTCCAGCATTCAGCTCTCAGCCACCATGCTGTTCTGCCTGAGAAAGGCTGAAGAATATGAGATGACTTACTTGAAAGTTTGAAAGGCTCAATGCCTGACACTTTGAAGGAGCTAGTTATTATGGTTTTCCATGAATAGAGACAGCTTGGTGATTGCTGGCTGACAACCTTCCACTCTATCCATTGAATACTATTGTAATTTCAGTCCACTAGGATAAAGTCTTTTTTACACTAGGCTAGTGCCCAAGTGGAGCTTGTTGTGGTGTATTCAGGGAGTCCTGGAGTATGGGAGCTTGGAGGGAGGGTGGCAGGATAGCCTTCCTACATCTGTGCCTGGGCGAGGCCTGGTGTGGTGTGGAGGAGGGTTTGGAGGGAAATCGTGGTGGAGTGCTACTTTGGAGGAAGGAATCGGCCCATCCTGGACTATTTTCTGAGAAGGTCACAGGCACAGTTAATTTCAGGGCCTTGCCAATTGTTATTTCATTGAGAAATCTGGTCCCCGAGACTTGAAATGACCATGTTTCTGTGGAGAAACAAGTTGATAGTGGTGGTGGCAGTGTGTGGGCAGGGCACCTGCTCCTAATTTATTATTTCTTTGTCTCCCCGAAAGCATTTAAGTACAGGCTTAGTTCTAATGAAGCTCATGCCCCTCTTTGGATTCTAATACTGGAACAGGGAATATAGTTTACGCTGGCCTTGCTCACTGTCCACCCTGTGAGCTTCTTTGGGAGGACCTCAGGGCCTCTGCATCACTTAATTAATTTAGGCTTCCCCAGCCACATATTCTCAGATTCAAAGGAACAGAGCAGTCCCGTCTGCCTTTCCCGGAAGCCTGGGAGTCTGGTGGCTCAAAGCCAGAAGGACTACGTGCCTGCCTGCCTGCCCTTGGCCAGCTCGTCCTCAGAGCCCAGACCTGCCTGTGCACAGTGTAGCTGAATTGAAATGGGAGGAGAAAAGGACTGCAGCTCCTGTACTGTTGGAGAGCCTTGGAGTTTCTACAGCTCCCAGAGAAGGGGCTGACCCTACCAGTTTTCCTTTGACTCCCAACACTTCCTGTGAATCATTGGGTGGCAGGCAACAGGGCCTCAAAATCTTAGTTTCTGCTCCCTCCACTCACTTCCCATCCCGACCCAATGAGTCTCTCAGGTTCATCTATCTCTTCCATTGAGAACATCCCTGCTCCCTAATCTTCCCCTAACCTTAATCTTCCCCCACATTGGGGCAATCACCTCCCAACTCATCCCTTGTTTCCTGAACCAGCCAACCCACCCCCTGCATGTATGCCAAACTTCTTTCCTCTATAAAGTTTCAAGCAAGTTTCTACATGCTACAGATGTGGCAGGACTTCCTGCTTCCTGGGACTGGCATCTTGCTTCTTCATCTAGAATTGTGGCTTTCCATAGTGTGCCCCCACCTTTCCTGTCCTCCTCATTCCCTAACAGGCCCCAGGAACTCCCACCTCTGTACCTTTGAACCTGAAGTTCTCTCAGCCCATGCCCAGCTTTGCCTCTCCTTAGTAGTCATATGATCACATTCTCTGATTCCTGAAGTATTGTGAACAACTTCCCCTCCCCCTCCACATGAATTCCTTTTCATTTTAGACCCCTCTTCAGAAATTTATCCTACATGGTGTTGCACCTGTTCCCCCATACCTGCCTGAGAGTTCCTTGAAGGCAAGATCTGTCTTTGTGTGTCTAGTAACAAAATTTTGCTTGTTATGCATTCTGCAGAGCAGTGGCCATAGCACTTTGCATAGGAATTGATGTGTCAGTGGCTTTAAATTTTATTTCTACATTCATTAACATGAAAATTAATCATGTAATACATAATAGAAATTGTTTATAGAGATACTTATAGAAATTAGAATATTATGAATGTTCATTCATGGCTCCAAACTCTGATTCCCTCTGCTACCTTTCAGAAACTACCACTCTTACTGTTTTTATCTATATTTTCCAAGCCCTTTCTAAACCATTTTCCATACATATCTACAAACCCATATAAAATGCAACAGCCTTTGTGTTTAAATAAGTATATTAAACATAAACGTTATGTATCATTCTGTAGTCTCTCTTTTTCCATTCAACAATATATACACTTTAGTTTATATAGAAATAGATTGATTTTCTTAGCTGCTGCATAGTGTTTTTTGTTATGAACATACTGCAGTGTTTGCAGTTATTTCTCTATGATGGACATTTAGGTTATTTTTCATTTTTAGGTGTGAGGTTGTTACAATGAGTCCCCTTGTGTTTGTGTGGAAGTACTTCCTCAGGAGATACATCAACAACTTGGTAGATCCCAGTGATATGCACATTTTTAATTTAAAAGGAATTCCCAATTTGTCCTTCAAAATGGCTGCATGAATGTATACTCCTGCAAGCAGTGTATGAGAGGACATGATTCCCAACACCCTTTCCAACACTTTCTCTTTTCTGTCTTAATTTCTTTTGTTAATCTGATGGGAGAAAAAATGGTATTTGTTATTGTTTAAACTGTGTAATTGTTTTAATTGGCCAAGTACCTTTTTATATGTTTATTGGCCATTTGTATTTTTGTTTTGTAAATTGCCTATTACTTTCTTTCACCATTTTTTCTATGAGATTGTTTATCTTTTTTTCATGAGGTGTAGGAATTCTCATTAAATAGAATATCATCATTAAATAGAATAACAACACTAAATATAATAACTTTGCCCTGGACATGCCCAGCTAAAAAATCTGTTACTTTTTCACTACAAGAATTTGTGGTTTTTACTTATTGGGCAGGATAAATTAGAGAATATTTGAAATTGCTACTCCAATTTAAACCCTTCAGAGCCTCTTCATCATCAATGACAGAGAGTCCAAATTCTTTAGCTTGGCTCAAAAGGGCCTCTATAATCCATCTACCTCCATGGTCTCAATTTGATACCCAGATTTGATTCCTGATTCCATCACCTTCTACTTGTCTAACCTAAAGCAAATTTACTTAATGCTTGGGATCTAGGTTCTGTCATTTGAAAAAGCATACAGAGTTGAACTGGCTTCTCAAGTTTTTAACTCTCCGATCTTATTCAAGTTATTTAACTTCTCCAAACCTTGTCACACATCTATAAAATGGGTGTGTTGACGGTGCCTCACAGGGTTTGGTATTGATGTGATGGCGTTCTTTGTGAAGTAAGTTTATGTGATTGTTAATTTTACCCCTTCCTGTTTGCCAACATGACTCCTACTCATCTTTTGTGATCAAATCAAGCCTCTTTGTCGCACTCACCCCCAAATAAAAATAATCTCTCTCCTCTGTGCTAAGACCATGCATCTATTACTGTACTTTTCACACAATGATGTGTTCATGTACCTCTTTCCTCTACCAGAGTGTGCACCCTTGTAGAGAGGGTTTTAAGGGGTTTTAAGGGGCAAGGTGTACAACATACTCCTCCATAGAAGACTGTGCAATGGAAATATAAGCTTGTTTATCACTTTTGAAAAGAATAGTGCTTCCTCATAGTGCCAAAATTTTATTGAGCCTGCAATGGACAGAGGGACACTTAGAAGAAAGCTGAAGTGTTCCTGAAAAATACCCCAGATATATCCTGCAAGAATCCAGGAAACAGATTTGCTCTAAGGCACATCAACACTGCAGCCTCACTTAAAAACTCCCCTGATTGACTAGTTTGGCAGGCAAAAAACATATTTAAGGGAAACTGCATTTTACAGTCCAGGTTGGCTCTATTGGGAAAACCAAGGTGATAGATGAAGGCTTCTGGGCATCTCTTGGTTTTGGAGGTTTGTCTTGATCTGGAAAGGAAACACTTGAAAAGTGTAAGTTTGGGGCATGGAAATCTTGAAAAGCAGCATGGAGGGAGGGCAGACTACCACCCTAAAAGGATGTCCCCTGCAGATGCATGCTACACAGGACTGTAGTATATTCGAATGCATCAATCCCCAATACCATCATACTCTCTGCACATGGGCTTAGTGCAAATCCAAGGGAGATGCTTGTTTGGAAGCAAATTGTTCTGAGTGGGGATGCGTTGACAATCTTTACTAAAAATCATGGAAATCCTCTGTGCTTATGTAATGTGGCCATAGGTTCAAGATTATCTGTTTTGAAGCCTCTGAAAACAGATTCTTTCAGAGGGGCCCCAGGTGTGGATGGTGAGGAGGCCCCATCTACTGAGAGGACTAACCATGCAGGGCCCATGTACCGTGCCCGCCATTCAAGGGCCCCAAGTCCTTGTGGATGGGTCTAAGTTATGAACATAGGCCTGGAGGGTGCAGGGGCACTACAAAGTCAGCCCAGTTTCCCTGACTTGTGTCTGAATGACTGGAAGTTGGTTCCTTCACAGGCTGCCTGCCAGCGCCTTCTCCAGGCATGTCTGTGATGTAAGAGAGATGTCAGCAAGCAGTCCTAGTGTAAGCTCTGGCTCTAATCCAGACACAGTAAAAGGCTTTTACCATTATTAGCTTTCAATCTCATAACACTCCTATGAGCTAAGTACTCTTCTGGGCACGATTTTATAAATTGGAAGTGCAGAAGGTTGAATAATGTACCAAGGTCATCAGGTTGTCTGATTCATGTCCATTGGTTTATCCACTTGGCTATATGGCATCTGTGCTTTGGGGGCCTGTAGAATTTCTCTGTGTCTTCAATGCTCTGCTCTTTCCCCCCAACCTGTGTGCAAGGTCATAGCTGTCATCCTCCCCTGGGTTTTGGGGACCACCTAGCTCCACATGCAGAAGCTGTACCTGTTTCTTCCTTCTCCAGACCTTCTGACCTCTATCCTTAATATCTCTTGCTAGAACTATAGAAGTAGCCTCTTGGTAGAGCCCCCTGTCTCTGGTGTTGCCACCAGCTCTTGACCCCCTAAACTGCTCTCACAGTCAACTTTTTAAAATATAAATCTTCCCCATAGCAAGCACTCAACAGACATCTGTTAAATCAATCATCTTCTTGATTTAAATTCCCATTTTCTAGGGTCAAGTTCATAAGCTAACCATGGCTTTTAAGACCCTTGGTATGTGACTCCAGCTCCTCCCCATGCTGTCTCTCCTAGCATTCCCTGCCACATGCACATGGCAGTCTGTCCAGGACACCTGGGTCCTGTCATGCTTGGTCCCACTGTTGTTTTTGTTTTCTTTCCTAACGGAATGGTTTACTCACCTGGGGAGCATCCTGGCCCACATGCACATGCTTCTGCTCTCAGGTTTGAGTGCATGTCTTCTCCCCGCCTTGGCCTATTAATTCTGCAAACATCTCCCAAGCCCACAGTGGGTCCTCACATCTGGGAACACTTTGTGCCACATATGCGTATAGCTGTGTGTACTACCCCCTGTCCCGAAGTGAAGCATACTCTTGTTTCCACATAGTTATGTTAAATGCTGGTCGCAACCCACTAACTTAATTTTATAACCTACATATGGTAAATGACCTGCGGATTGAAAAGCTTGGCACTGGCTCTCTTATTCCTCCTCACAACAACCTTATCAAGTTGATAATATTATTATTTCCCATTCGTATCAGATGAAACAGACACAGAAAGATGAAGTAATTCATTCCAGGTCATGTGGCTAGCAAGCAACAGAGCCTGGGAATTGTACCTGGAAGGTGGCCCTAGAGCAAGCACTACCACACCCACAAATGTGGCTTTGATGATGAGTCAGGGATGGAGGAGTTGGGCGATTTGGTAGGACAGTTGGCCATCTTGAGCCCAGCTCAAGGGTGGCTCCCAGCTCCCTACACACCCTTGGGAAGTGGTCAGCAGGAAAGAAAGAGATGAAGCATTCACATCACCCTCCAGGGTCGAGCTATTACTGTGGGTGCACTCTGTCTAGAGTGTTGTTCTTGCCCCTCCGGGGTTGGGAAGGCAGTTAGCTTGTGCTATAGTGAGGGGTATTGGGATAGTCTCCTCATCTGTGGTCTGTGCTCAGGGGTGAGGCTGGGACCAGGCAGAGCAGAGGTGTTGGGAAAGACTAGTAGATATGTAGGCAGGACTGTAAACGGCAGGACAATGACACTCCGAATCCTGTCATGATTGTGTGCTGACAATGGCCGTTGCTTCACATACATGAGCTATGATCTCCTCAGATCTGTCATCACTGTGTCCCCAGAACCTGGCACTATGCCTGGAACATGTGGAATAAATAAAAAGTGACTCATTTGGAGGTGTTCTCAAGAAAGAAAGTGACCAGAGTTCTGACCCTTTCTTATTGGGGTACAATAAGAAACACATCTGAAGAACCCTGGGGACCTGCATTGTGGACATGTGGCAACATAAGGCCCTAAGAGGGGCTCTCTGGGAGAAAGTTGGGGCCAGCAAGGTAGGGTTCTGACCCCCTCAGGTCCTCTGCACATGCCCTCTCTTTTGCCTAGAAAGTAACCCACCTGAAAGTCTCACTCATTTCCTCATCTTCTTCCCATCTGCTCTTGTCAATGAAGCCTTCCAAGACTACCTTGCCTAAAATTGCACTGGGTACTTCTCATCCCTGTTGGATGCTTAATATTTTTCCAGTGTGCATGTCCCCATATGCACAGTCTCTGGGTGGCTTGTTCAGGAGGCCTAGAAATCCCAGGAGACAACCGAAATCTGCCCTGGAAGCCTCCATGCCTCCCACATTCTGAGTAGGCCATGCATCAGGTTCCATGGAACTGGACCAGCAGCCCCTGCATTGAATGATGGGAGAGAAAATGACCCGTTGAATCCCATGTGAGGCTCTACTTTCTAATTAGTCTTTCAGCATCAGGAGTGGGGTGTGGAGATCCACGGTGGGAAGTTGCCAAGCAAAGAATTGGTTTGGCCTTGCTCTAGAATTTGGGAAAACAGGCTGAGGCCTTGGAGGCGAGATGAAAGATGGAATCTAGGGGTGTTCTGGTGGAATGGAGAGCCATATCTGATAGCATGTCTGTCCTGGGAAGTGGGGCTCACCCAAGGGGACAGCTGCAGACCTGGTGATGCCCAGAGGAGGCATGGAGGCTTGGGGAGAAGGTAAAGTGGCCAGGATCTCTGAGGAAGGAGGCAAGACCTGGGAAGGAAAACATGGGAAAGGGAGAAGGGTACTAATAGCTTGCAGCTGCAATCCTCATGGCTGACATCACTGTGCACTGGCCATGTGCTCTACATGGAACAACTTTTCACACAGCACCAATTTACTCTCCCAGCCACCTGTGAGCTAGCTACTAAAGATCCACAAATTCATATGTGAAATCCTAAGGTATACAGTTTTGGCAATGGAAAATACTGGATATTTTAGGGAAATAAGATAGTGCAAATACTGTATCTTTTATAAGTCCCCAGTAGGATCTGGGTGTTCTCCCCATAATCAAACACATCGATATTTTCTGCAGAGAAATATATAAATATTCACACTTCACAGAATCAACAAAGACCATAAATAGAATCATCAATTCAGGTAGGTTTTGCCACCAGATGAGTTAGGTCAAGACAGGCTTATGAGTTACAAAAATTCTTTTGGCTTTTATTGTCTTTAAGATTTTGAAATTGCTGATTAGGGATTGTGGATCTGTACTCATCCTCAGGTTTTCAGAGGTTAAGTGAGCAACGATTACAGAGCTAGGAAGTGCAGAGCTGGGGTTCGGGGGCAGGTCTTCTGGTTTCAACGACAGGCTCTTAGCCTGTATAGCACTGGAGGGGCACCTACTATTGTTATTATACCACCCATGTCCATAAGAACAATGAGAACATAGTGTTGAGAGACCTCTCTAAAATCACAGATGGCCAAAAACAGGACATCCTAGTCATCACAGGAGGACCCAAGCCAGGGGCTCATTGTGGCTCAGAGAACCAGTCCCCATCTCTAACCCAGATGCAGAGCCCCAGGTCTGGAGTTTTCAGATATAACATCCCACATGATCTTAACTACTTCCTGAGGTAAGGGAAGATGACCTCCATGTGCTGACAGCCTACTTGGTACTATGTACTATGCCAGACATTATAGCCTTGATAGTTTTGTAGTTTTTGCTCTATTTTATAGATGTAGAAATTGCGGTGTGGAGCAGCTTGTTAATTTGTGCAAACTCAGCAGAGAGTGGCAGAGCTGAGACTGGAACAGATCTGTCTTCTTTTGGAATCCATTCTCTTTCGGTTGCTGCACAAACCTTTTTCTAGTGCTCTGTAGACAATAGCATCTTCATCTAATCATCTCCCTCCAGTCATCGCTAGGGGATTATACTCGTGGGGTGTGACTGTAGAACTAGCCCAGGCTTTCAAAAGAGAGACCAGGGCAAAACAGGTGGATTATGCGAGCCAGGCCTGAATTTCCCCTCTAATTTATCAACTGGGGAACTATGGATAGAGAGAGCTCCATAGCTGACCTCCAGCACCAGGGCTGAGGAGGGGCCAGGGCTGCAGATCCTGTTCCCTGGTAATGATCATAGGGTTCTTTTCCAAAAAGAGATCCAGATCAAACACAAAAAATGCCAGTTACAGTAAAAAGCATCAAGGCAAGAGATGGGGTTAGGCTGGAGATGGGCCACAGTGTCCATGCCAGGACAATGGGGATGAGGTGGCCAGCATAGAAGCTGTACTTACAGACACAGGGCTCTGACCTGCCCACTGCTATTTTGGAGCTGAATAAAGGTTTAAAGCAGTAGGCCGCCCAGTCTGACAGAGAGTCATCTGTGCTTTATTTCTTTCAAAAATAAGCAGTTTAGTGGTTAGGCAGAAGAAGCTGTTTGATGTAATAAGGAAATACATAATCAACTCCTATAGTAGTGCCTGTTCATTTTGGAGAAGAAACCTGACCAGTGGTTGGCTGCAGGATTTCCTGAGTCACCCGAGGGCTTGTTAAAATGCAGCATACTGGGACTCACCGCCAGCAGTTTCTGACTCAGTGGGTTTAGATTTGTGTTTCTAATAAGGTCCCAGCAAAGCTTTGTTTGCCATTGCCTGAAATTATCTTTTAACTGCCCTGAACAGGCAGAGCTAGTCCGGAGACTACAGTTTAAAGACCACGGGCCTGGATGATTGCATTACTGGTCTTTGCTGCCACTCTCTGGTCACTCTGGAGCATGACATGCTGTTCCTCTGCTGTGTCAATTACCTGTCTGTCCACCTGGATCTTTATATTAATTTTTATTTCACTGAAAGTATCTTCACTGGAATACATTATTTTCCTTGTAAATTTCTCAATGAAGATTTTATTTATACATTGGGCTTTAAAAGTTATCAAATTTTGCCACTATAACTTCGAACTCCATGAGTTTTCTTTAGGGGTCATTTTTATTATTAATTCATCTACTTTCTTAGTCAATCAAAATTTTTATCTATACCGTTTTACCTATTGTATTTTGTGTTGACTATTTTAAACAAATTTCTCCCCATACCCCAAGCAATTTGGTCAAAATGTTGCTGGAGTAAAATGGCAGAGTTAAAATGTCTAGCTTTGTCTGGGTCATTTTAGGATTGTAAACTGACCACTTTCTAAGAAGAACCAAGAAATCATCAAAGCTGGAAGAGTTGGATTTGAATTCAAGATCTGTTCCTTGCTGGTGTGATCTTGGGTGAGTTTATGTTTCCTGAGGATTCAGCGAGATAATGTCTGTAAAGCCCTTGGCCCACAGAAGGTGTTTTAGGGTCTACAAATACCCAGACCGATGGAAGAGTTAATGTTGTAACTTGAGTCCAAAGGTTGGAGGCAAAATTCCTTTTTCCCTGGGGCGCCTCAGTCTTTTTCTGAAGGTTTTCAACTGATTATCGAGGCCCACCCACATTATGGAAGGTAATCTGCTTTACTCAAAGTCTCTAATTTAAATATTAATCTCATCTTAAAATTACCTTCATAGCAACATCTAGACAGCTGTTTGACCAAACATCTGGGCACCATAGCCTAGCCAAGTTGACACATAAAATTAACCATCACAATGAGCCATAAGCAAGTGAGTTTTCCAAATGGTGGTGGTCAAGTTAGGGCAAGGAAGGAGGGCTTTATGTGTCCTTGCCTGAAAGTATATTTTACTTTCACCAACACATTGTGAGCAAGGTGAGCACTGAGCTAGGTGTTAGGGGTGAAGGTGAAGATCAACAAAAGTGTGTGATACGCCATCTCTGCACATAGGCCCACCATTTAGTGGGGCTGACAAGACCGACTCTTTGTTGAGTTCAGTGGTACTGTTTGTGTACTATTTTCTCCTGTGCATTCTGACCATGACTCTCTGTGGGAGGGGTGGACTTCTGTGCTCCTCTGGAGTGGGGTTTGCCTGTGTGACTTGCTTTGTCTGATGGGATTGTGTTCAGGGGCTTTTGTGTGCTTGAGTGATGTAGTTTAGAATCTTGTGCTTCTGCCTTCTACTTTGAGGAGGTTGTGTCCCAGCAGTGCTGGTCCTACCTGGAGCTACCAGCAGCCAATCCCACCTGAACCATAACCAACCCCAACCCAGAGAGAGAAATCAGTTCTTGTTGCTATAAGCCACTGAGCTGAGATCATTTGTGGTGCAGGGTGGCTGTGGTGGGAGTTAACAGTGTAAACCCCTACTCTCTGCTGGTCCTTAAAGGTATGATAGGAAGCACTGTTTTGTGAGACTTCAGTCTCAGTAGATTCTGTGGTCCAGATCCTGGCCATACCACTCAGAAGTTGTGTGCCTTGGGCACTTATACACAGTAGAATGTTCTTTGAACATCCAGGAAGTGACAGCTACTGCAGTGTGAAGAATCAAAAACAGTTTCCCCAAGGATTGAGGTCTAAGCTGAGTCCAGAACTGGCATAATCTCGAGGCCTGCACCCTTACTATATGCGTGTGTACATGTAATTACACTTATGACCTACATGCACAGATATGCACACACACACATTAAGGCTTCCATTTTTCTTCTAGATGTCCTATTACTAGGACATCTTTTCCGAGTCCTATATAATTATTGGCCAATTTTAGAGGGGATGGGTAAGCTTGCTGTATTTGTACTACTGTCTCTTCCTCATGCTCGGCTGATACACTCATTCCTTGGACCCTCCCTCTGTGTCCTGGGGGCGGTCTGTGGCACTACAGAAGGCCAAACAGCAGCTGACCCAGATATGGCTCTAGTTGAGGTTCAGCCATCAGTGAGACTGTCCTCTTCACGTGCAGGGACTGGAAGAGTACCTGTACTGCAAACTCACACTGACCAATGTGTAGGGGCCAGAGGGACTTTAAGGGACCACTTTCTCAGTTCCGTGGAAACAATGAAACAGGCCTAGAGTCAGGATATTTAGGTCTGTATGTCTCATAAACAACTTTATGTGGCCTCAAATTTTGCTTCTGGAGAATCTATGAAGGTGACATGCTGGGCTGCTGATGGCCAAACTGCATGGCAGAGGAGAAACTTCCGGGGGGCATAGAGAGGTGAAGAAACAGCCTCCACCTACCTCCTCTGGGACCACTTTTCAGCCATTGTGTGTGCACATCCTGCTATACCATTTAATCCTCTGGTCATAGGTGATATCTCTGCTTTTGTCTGAGTAACAGGTTTTTGAGATAATTTATCTGGCATTTAGAATAGCCCAAAAGAAGTAAAATAACTCCACATGCCCTGGATGGGGGGCAGAGATGAAGTAAAGAGATAGGGAACCAACCTTCTAACAGCCTGGCAGCATTAGGGAGAGGAAAGCCACACAATAAGGTAAAGACTCCTTCTTGGGTCCTCACATGGAACTACGGGCAAATCAGAGTTAACCACACTGGAGAAGGAAGCAATGACTTCCCAGGAAGAGGAATAGCCCATCTGAGAGTGAGCCTGCCATTCAGACATCCACATGGAGTTGGGCAAGGCTAGAGTGTGATGGTCAGGTGGTGAGAAAGGGTAGAAGGGAAGTCTGTGCATCCATCACCTTGCTGGCTCTCAGCCTGAACCAGAGCTCATCCCCAAGGCTCGGAGGGTAGCATTCTAAGCAGAGAGAACAGCATAGATAAGGATGAGTTGGGGGGCTTGGCTGACTGTATTACAGGTATGAACTTGCTTCTTATTTTATTTTACTCATTTTGGGTTCCCTGAGTCTTTTTCACCTTGCTTAAAATAGCCTTAGTACCTTCATTCATCCATTGACTCATCTACCCATCCATCTTTCTATGTGTCTACCTTGGGTCAGTTTCTCTGCTGGGTGATGGGAACACAGAGGAAAATAGCCGTGGCCCCTGCTCTTCAGGTTCCAGACCCAACAGCCTTTTTTCATGTGTCTTAGTGATGAATTGCTTACCCTGTCTTCTCCTGACCATAATATCTTACTTATCTTTCAAGTCTCACATTCAGTGACTACTTCTCTGCGAATATACCCAGTGATGGTGGTGGCAGAATCAGTACCTCTCTACACTGTCGCCTGAGACACAAGTCAGTTGAATGAATGGATGCACTAGCCAGTGGTGGTCACCTCCTCGTTGTTTCACTGAGTTAATCTGTTGATTTACTGTTGAGTCATGAGAGTCAAAAAAAGTGGGAAAAGAAGCAAAAAGAAAATCTTGGTAGCACTTTAGTCTTCCTTTGACCTCAGAGCTGAGACCAATTCTCAGTCTGTCAAATTCTAGAATGCCTCCCTGCCCATCCCATCCTACCCCACCATGACAGGCTCCAGGAAGGTTTGAGAAGTACATAAATCTGGGGAGAGTGGGAACACTGGTTGTGGAATCAAGAAGACCTGGTGACATTTGCCCCGTCCTTGTCTTCCCCTCTGGTGCATATCCTACCTCTGTCCTGTGACAGTTGCCTCTCCTACCTATCCTGTGCTCTACTGCATTGAGAAGGATTTCAGTCCACACTCAGGCACACAAGAAATATGAATGTTTTTTATTCTAATTTTAGCCCCCACTCTGCAGAAGTGAGGGAATCCTAATCTTAGCCAATATAGATTCTCTTCCTTTCCCTTATGGCTGAGGCTGACATTTGGAGAAGAGAGAGCTTCTGATCCCTTAGTGTCATATGCAAAAACACATCACAGTGGTGGAGAGAAAAGCACCTTTCACTACTGTTGCATGGTGTTGAGTCCAGCTGCTTTCCTATCTCCTTCTGTGATGCTCTTGATTCTCTGGAATCATTCTATTGAGAGCTGCCCAAGATCCCCTCTGCTTAGACACCCAGTGCAGCCACTCTTTGCAGGAGTGCCTCTGCTGCTTCTCCTGTGTCTGAGCCAGGAGGCAGGCATAGATTACCTCTGCTCACAGACCCCACAGATTTCTCTGGATTTGGACGCCTCCTGAAGTCTTAGCAGCACAACTCTTTTTGAGACCCACTCAAGTATATACTCTCATTGTTCCCCCCCAAACTTCCTTCCTAATGGCATAGGGAATGATTTTCCAATTAGTGGGAGACTGGTGATAGAGTAAAAAGGGTTGAATCCTTACTCTTATTTATTATGTTTTCCTCTTAAACTCATTCTCTGTATAAGGCCTTCTTAGCTTTTGAAACTCAAAAGGTCCCTTTTTATAATCTGCTTCTGGCTGTCCCTCCTTCTGTGGGGCTATGAGCACAGAACGAGAAAGCTCTGGGTTAGGTGAGGCAGGAAGAGTCAGGGAAGAATGTCATCCTCCTTATTGCTTCACAGCTCCTCAACTCCCTAAATCCCAAGTGCTCACACCTACATCACATGGTGACTGCTCAAACCCATGGCTGTTGCCACAAGCTTGCGCCAACTTGTGCTGTTCAACTCCTGAAACTATATCCTTCTTCTCTCACTCTCTGACCAGTAACTCCAATTTCTCAGGCTAGCCTACTCCCTCTTGTTTCACCTGCTTTTCACTCACTTAGACCTGTACTCTCCCCTTTCTTCCAGTGTATTAGTTGATCCCACAGTTTGAAGTCCTTCCATGGTCTCTGAGATGGATAGGGTAGGTGTGAACTGGGATTTGGATCCCAAGATTGATCTGGAATGGGCCAACATATCTAAGGTGACCAAGATAGGAAATACTGAGGCAGAGCAGGGTAAAGCACCAACTCTTGCTCACATCCCGTATTAGGCTAAAATTGCTCTAAGAGGGCAACCAAAAATAATGTGGCTTAAAGAACAGAGAAGATCCTTTCTCACACCAAGCTCCTTAAAATGTTGTAAGTCAGCAGGAGGCTCTGCTCCACATGGTCATTCAGAGATCTAAGTTCTTTTCATCTTTTTTCTCCATAACCCTACAAGTAAGTGGTTCTTAACCTTGACTTCATATTACAATCACGAGGGGGAGATTTAAAAAATCCAGGTGCCTATGCCTCATTTCAGACCAATTAAATAGAATCTCTGGGGATGGGACCTAGGTATCAGTATTTATTAAAGCTTCTCTGATGTCAGACATGACACAAACATGTGCAGGATACATTGTTCAAAAGATTATTTAAGATTAAAGGTTCTCAAATTTGAATATGCAACAGAATTACTTGCAGGGCTTAGTAAACACAGATTGTTAGGTCTCCACTCAGAGATTCTAATTCTGTTTAGTACACACCCCCAAATTTCATTTCTAACAAATTCCCAAGTGATACTGATGTTGCTAGTCTGGGATCACACTTTGAGAACCACTGCTTTAGTTTCATGGTTAAAACTGGGTCACTGCCCCATCTGGGTTTCAATCTTTGAGAAGGGAAAATAAAGGTATCTTACCTGATTCCAAAGATGCTGTCTTTTTTGGCCATTATTCTCCAGACCCCTATTGGGCTCTTAAGTGCATGATTATCTTCGGAAGGAGACCACCACCAAATGTACCTATACAATTACCTAATAAGAGAAAACATTGGCAGTTATATGTCTAGCATTCAGTGGTTGCTTTTATCAGATGACTAAGAGGCATTTTGTAACTTCTGTCAATTATCTCTCCCTCTTGGTACAATTCACTCTATCCTTTTGTTGCAGGATGGGGTGGAGACTCAACTCCTGCACTGAGAGAGGCAAGGTTCTTGACTGCACGCAGGAAAGAATTCAAGTGTATGTCAGAGTTAGAGACAAAAGGAGAGTTTATTAGAGAAGAAACAATGCTCTGTAGACAGAGTGTGGCTCCTCTGAGGGACAGAGAATGAGATAGACCCAAGTGTTCAAGGAATTTAGTTTATATGTCATTCTTAGTTTCTATGAATTACAGTTCAAAGACTTTGTTTACCTGTTTTTCTTTTATGGTATGCGTAAATATTTTGTTAGTAATCCCAGCAGGAATCTTTTGTTTTGTAGCTTTCCTGTGGTCTGGCAGCAGCACTGTCAGAGGTTCTGGTTTAACATCTAGTCAATTTATATAGTTCGCATACCTCTTCCCTATATCACTTTGGTGGTAAAGGTGCAGAGCTTCTTGACTTCATGGAAGTTCCTGGTTTAGAACAGGTAGAGATTAAAGTAGAGGGTAGTTTTAAATTGGATGAATTTAGAGATATGGTATAAAGTTGGTTTCTGCTTAAATTCTATGAATCCAGTTCATTAAAACAGCTGATCATGTGACATAAGTGAAAATGATGGAGTATGCAGCTCCAAGGGTCCATCCCTCCACAGAAACATTGTAAAACCAAATGAAACTGTCAAAATAAACTCTGTTAGAAATCTGAAAAATAATCAAAGGTTTACAACCAAGATAATGGTGAATCAAGTAAAAGCTAACTTAAAAATGGCTTTTAAGAAAAGTTTTTCCATTTTTTTGTTTGCTTACCATACTCCCTACCCAGCCTGGCAGTAGCTTGAAGATGGCAACCTGCATTCCCAGTGAGGGACTCTGGATCTTGGTTCCAGAAGAAGCAGGGCAGACCTTGTAATTTTCTGTTCTAACCCGTTTAAGGGTTACCTGAAAAACTGTCTCTAGGTGCTTGCCTTTGTTTTGTCTAACTTGGAACTTACTCAGAGTGGAGAAACAGTGGGCATTCCTTGATAACAATCTAAGGCAAATGAACAACCCTCACAGTTTCAGGCAAACAACAGAGTACCTAAAGCCTGGGAACAAAAGCAGGGAAGAGAACTTTTTGAGGATATTAGGACAACCGAAAGTGCTCATGAATACTATTGGCTTAAGAAAGCCAAATGCATGCCCAGGGCAGAATGTATACTCAAAAGAGAATTGAGAAGACTTTAGTTTTTACCTATGGCTGATCTCTAGGATCAGTGCAATCAGGAAGTGAAGGCTAAGGCAGAATTGTGACAGTAACAACTTAAAAGAAGTGGACGAAGCTGTATAAGAACAAAGCTTTTGTACACTGTTGAAGCTAACTTGGTATCAGTTCAAATTATATTGTTATAAGCTTAGGATGTTAATAGTAATCCCTATTATCACCACTAAAAATGTATAAAAATATACAGTAAAAGAAATAAGGAAATCAAGGAGGTACACTACAATAAATCAATTAAACAAAAAAGATAGTAATGAAGGAAATAAGGGAAAAAAGAGGTATAAGACATAGAGAAAAAATAGCAAAATAGCAGGAGTTAGTCCTTTCTTATCAGTAGTAACTCTAAATGTAAATCATTTAAACTTTCTAATCAAAAGGAAAAGATTGGCAGAATGGATTAAAAAACATATTTCAAACATCAACTGTCTATAATAAATTAATTTTTTGTCCAAAGACATAAATAGATTGAAAGTGGAGGAATGGAAAAGGATATCCTGTGCGAATAATAACCAGAAGAGCTGGGGTAGCTATACTAATCTAAAAAAATAATAATTAAGTCAAAAATTGTTATAAGAGACAGAAAAAGTTATTATATAGTGACATAATGGTCAATTTATCGAGAAGGTATGATTATTATAAACATATGCACACCAATAAACAGAACGCCAAAATAAATGGAGCAAACATTGACAGAATTGAAGGGAAAAATAGACAATTCTATAATAATAATTCAATACCTACTTTTAACGGTGGATAAAACATCAATAAGAAAACAGAAGACTATACTAAAAAAACTATACTAAAAAACAACTATATATATACACATATATCCACACTATTCAACAACAGCAGAATATATACTCTTCTCAAATGTACATGGAACATTTTCCAGAATGGATCATAGGCAACAATACAACTCTCAATTTTAAAAAAAGTTTGAAATCATACAAAGTATATTCTCTGATCACATGGAATAAAGTTAGAAATCAATAGCAGAAGGAAAATTGGAAAATTCACAAATATGTAAAAATAATCAATAGATGAAAAATCATGGGGGAAATTATAAAATACTTATAAATGATTTTAAACAAAAAGACAACATACCAAACCTTATGAGATGTAGCAAAAACCAGTAATCAGAGGGAAATTTATAGTTGTAAACACATACATTAAAAAGAAGATCTCAAATCAACAACCTAACTGCAAAGCATAACAAACTAGCAAAATAAGAGCAAACTAAACTCAAAGCTAGCAGAAGTAAGGAAATAATAAAGATAGAGCGGAGATAAATGAAATAGAGAAATAGAAAAACAATAGAGAACTAACAAAGCAAAATTTTGATTATTTAGAAAGAACAAAAAAATTGGCAAACTTTTATCTAGATTAACTGAGAAAAAAGGAGAGAAAATTCAAATAATTAAAGTCAAAAATAAAAGTGGATACATTGCTATCACTTTACAGAAGTAAAAGCACTGTAAGAGAATACTGTGAACAATTGTATAACAGTAAATTAGATAATTGATCTACTAGATCAAAGGGAAATGGTCCTAGAAACATACAAATCACCAAAACTACTTAAGAAGTCTATATAAAAACCTGTATGACTCAAAAGACCTAAAACAAGAAAAGAGATTGAATCAATAATCTAAAATCCCCAACAACAACAACAGAAAACCCAGACTTTGATGGTGAATTCTACCAAATACTTAAAGAATAATTAACTCCAATCCTTTTCAAAATTTTGTCAAAAATGTAGAAGACAAAAGGACCCCTTCTAATTCATTCAACAAGCCCATTTTTACCTAACACCAAAGCCATACAAAGACACAACATGAAAAGAAACCTAAGACCAATATTTTTATGAATATAAATGCAAAAATTCTCAACAAAATATAGCATGTAAAACACAAGAGCGTTTAATAAGTATACACCATGAACATATAGGATTTATGCAGGAATGCAAGGATGGTTTAACACAAGAAAATCAATCCATGTAATATACAACATTAAGAGAACGAAGAGGAAAAATCCACATGATCATCTCCATTTTATGCAGAAAAAGCATTTAGCAAAATCTGAACCCTTTCATGATGGAAAAAAATTCAGAAAACTAAAAACAGAAGACTTTTACAAAATAATAAAAGGTATTTACAAAAAGTCTACAGCTAACATCATAATCAATGGTGGAAAACTGAAACTTTGGCCTTAAGATTAGAACAATACAAAGTTGCCTACTTTTTCAACATTGTTCTGGAATTTCTAGCTAAAGCAACTAGGCAAGAAAAAGAAATAAAGGGCATTCATATTGGAAAGGAAGAAGTAAAACTATATCTATTCATAAATGACATGATTTCATATGTAGAAAATCCCAAAGAATCCATTAAAAAACACCTACTAGAGCTAATAAACAAATGCAGTAAAGTTTTGGGGTACAAGGTCAATACAAAAAAATCAGCTGTGTTTAAATACCAGCAATGAACAACATGAAAAGAAAATTAAGAAATCAATTCCATTTACAATACCATAAAATACATAGAAATAAATTTAACCAAGGAAGAGCAAGACTTGTACACTAAAAACTACAAAATATTTCTGAAAGAAATTTAAAAAGACCTAAATAAATGTAAATACATCCTACTTTAAAAGATTGGAAGACAATATTATTAAGATGGCAATACCACCTAAAGTCATCTACAGATTCAATGGATCCCCTATCATGATTCCAATGGCCTTCTTGCAGAAATGAAAAAAAAAATCCCACCCTTAATTCATATGGAGTTAATGGGGTCCTAAATAGCCAAAACAATTTTGAAAAAGAATAACAATGTTTGAGAACTTACACTTCTTGATTTTAAAACTTACTATAAAGTTACAGTAATCAAAAGAGTGTGGTATGTCATAAGGGTAGACATATAAACTAATGGAGTACCATTGAAAGTCCTAGAAATACAGCTATGGCCAAATGAATTTCAACAAGGGCACCAAGACTATTCAATGGGTAAATAACAGTCTCTCCAAGAAATGGTGCTGGGACAACTGGTTATGCTCATCCAAAAGAATGAACTTTAATTCGTATCTCATACCATATACAAAATAATTAATTCAAAGTAGATCAAAGAACTATAAGAGCAAACTATAAGACACTTAGAAAAAAAACATAGGGATAAATCTTCATGACCTTGGATTTGGCATTGGTTTCTTAAATAAGATACAGAAAAGCACAAGCAACAAAAGAAAAAATAGATAAATTGCACTTCATTAAAATTAGAAAAATGTGTGCTTCAAAGGACACTATCAAGAATGTGAAGAATGTGAAAAGACAACGCACAGAAGAGAAGATACTTGCAAAGCGTAGATTTAGTAAGGATATAGTATCCAGAATATATAAAGAACTCCAACAATTCAACAACAAAAAGACAAATGACCCAATTATAAAATGGGCAAAGACTTGAACATACATTTCTCTAAAAATACATACAAATGGACAATAAGCACATGAAAAGATGTTCAACATTATCAGTCATTAGGGAAATGCAAACCAAATCCCATATAGAGATGTCACTTTGCACACATTAGGATGACTACAATAAAAAACAAACAAACCAGAAAATAATAAGTGTTGCTGAAGACATGAAGTACATTGTTAGTGGGAATGTAAAATGGTATCCCCACTTTGGAAAACAGTTTGGTGGTTTCTCCAAAAGTTACAGAATTACCATATGACCAAAAAACTCCACTTTTAGGTATATACCCAAGAGAATTACAAACAGATACTGAAAGAAATATTTGTGCAAAAGCGTTCATAGCGGCACTGGTCACAATAATCAAAAGGTAGAAAAAACAAAAATGTTCATCAGTTGATAAATAAGTAAAACAAAATTCCATACAAAGAAATGTTATTTAGCCATAAAAAAGAATGAAGAAAAGATACATGCAAGAATGTGGATACACCTTGAAAGAATTATGCTAAGTGAAAGAAATTTCACATATTTTGTGATCCTGTTTATACAAAATATTTAGAATAGGTAAATCTATAGAAACGGATGGCATATTGGTGGTTGTTAGGGGCTGGGCAATGAGGAAAATGGAGAGTGATAGTTTAATGAGAACAAGGTTTTCTTTTGGAGTAATGCAAATATTTTAACATTTTATAGAGGTGGTAGTTACACAACATTAAACAGATATTGAATACTACTTTAAAATAGTTTATTTTATGTTGTGTGAATGGTACGTCAACATTTTTGCTGTGTTATAGGGTTGTATTAGACAGAATAGGATACACTTGGTGCAGTGACAAACAAATCCAACATCTCAGTATCTGAATATATAAAAATTATGTCTTGCTCCTGCAAAGTACACTGCAAGTCTGGTGGCTCTCTAGGGTAACCCTCTGCTAGATGAAGGATCATGAATGCCTGCTGGTTTCGCATTAGAATACCATCTCAATATGTGGCTTCTGGGACTACCAAATACTGTGGCAAAAGGATGAAGGGGATAGAGGGGTTACACAGAGACTTTTCCTTGTTTCATCTAGGTATTACCTTCGTCACTTCTGCTTACAGCACTGCTCAACTGCAAGGGTCCTAGAAAGCATAAAGAGCACACAAATAATCCATGAACATTAAATATATATGCCACAGGATAGATGATAGAGACTGAGCAAGAATAGAGGTAGAAATTTTAATTAGGAACCTATTGCAGAAGTCTGGACAAGATATGGTGGCTTGTGCCAGAATAGTAGAGGTGACAATAGAGATTAGATTAAATATTTGTTTTTAAAGTAGATTTGAGAGGATTTGTTGTTGCATTGGAATTGAGCTGCTTGGGTTTTAGCCCAAGACATTGGAAGAACTGAGGTTGCATTTACTGAGGAGGAAATCAGGATATTTGTTTTTGACATTTAAATTTGAAACACCTGTAGAATATCATAGTGGATCTGAGTAAAAAGCTGAATATACGTGTCTGAGGATCAGGGTCAGCCTGGAAGGAAAAAAAAAAGGGGGAGCAATGAACATTTAAATGGTGTTTAAGGATATAGGATAACCAGGATTGCATTGAAAATTAAGTAGACTGAAAAGAGATTGTCAAAGATTGGGCTCTTGAGCACTCCAATATTTAGAAGTCAAAAGAGGATAAAGAGTCGGCAAAAACAAGGCCACAATTTGTTCAAAATGTGTCTGTTTCTTCTAAGTTGTAAATTTATTGACATAAAGTTGTTAATTACATTCCCTTTTATCCTTTTAAAATCTGTAGAATCTGCAGTAGTATCACTTCTCTCATTTCTGACATTGACAATTTGTGTCTTTTTTCCCTCATCAATTTGGCTAGAAGTTTGTCAAGTTTGTTGCTCATCTCAGAAAACCAGCTTTTGGTTTCATGATTTCTCTCTTTTTTGTTTTCAATTATATTGATTTCTTCATTGGGCTTTATTATTTCCTTTTTTCTTCTTTGTATTTGATCTGATCTCCTTTTACTAATTTCTTAAGATGCAGGCAAACTGTGGTCATATATTTGAGATTCTTTTTCTAATATAGGTATTTAGTGTTATAATTATCCCCCTCATTACTGATATGTTGTGTTCTCATTTTTGTTTAGTTCAAGGTACTTTCTAATTTCTCTGGATTTCTTCTTTGACCTATAGATTATATAGAAGTGTGTTACTTAATTTCCAAATATTTGGAAATTTTCCAGGTATTTTTCTGTTATTGATTCCTAACTCAATTTCATTGTGGTCAGAGAATATACTTTGTATGACTGGTATATCTTTTAATGTATTGTAACTTATTTTATAGTCTGAAATTACTTGGTAAATGTTCCATGTGCACTTGAACAGAATGAGTACTTTGCTATGGAGCATTCTATAAATGTTAGATAGGTCAAGTTGATTGAGAATGTTCAAGTCTACTGTATCTTTGCTGATTTTCTTCATGCTTGTTCTATTATTGAAGGAAGGGTATTTATATTTCTGAGTATAATATGGATTTGTCTATTTCTCATTACAGTTCTATCAGTTTTACATCACATACTTAAAACTCTCATAAATGTTTATAATTGTTATGTCTCTTTGATAAATTGACCCCTTTATCTTAATGAAATGACCTTCTTTATTCCTGATACTACTTTCTGCCCTGAAGCCTTCTTTTCTAATGTTGATATAGCCACTGCAGCTTTCTTTTGACTAGTGTTAATACGGCATATTTTTTTTCACCCGATATTTCATCTATTTCTGTCATTATATTTAAAGTGCACTCATTTTAGGCAGTATGTAGTGTTGTTATCAGTCTGATGATCTCTGCATCTTAATTGAATATTTAACCATATACCTTTATTATTTTTTGATGCCTTTAAATTTAAGTCTATCATCTTATTATTTGTTTCTATGTATTCCATCTGTTTTTTTGTTGCCTTAAACTATTTTCATATCTTCTTTGAATTGAAAGTTTTCTAATATTTAATTTAATCTTTTTTTGGCCTATTAGCTCTTTACTTTGTTATTTTAGTAGTTACTCTAGGGTTTATAGTGCATATCTTTAACATATCACAGTCTACCTTCAAGTGATATTAAACTTTTTCACATACAGCAGTGGTTTTCAACTGGAGGCAGTTTTGTCCTCCATAGGACAGTTGGCAATGTCTAGAAACTAGGGACCTCTAGAAGGTAGAGGACAGTGATGCTGCTAAAAATTCTACAATGTGCAGGACAGTCCCTCACAATGAAAAATTACCTAGTCCAAAATGTCAATAGTGGTGTGCGTATGGTTGAGAAACCCTGACATACAGTATAAGAATCTTATAATAGTATACTTACTCTCTTAGCATTTATACTACTTTTGTCAGACCTTTTACTTTTACATGTGTTATATTATAATACATTGCTATTTTTTTTTGTTTAAACCATGTTATCTTTTAATTAACTTAAACCATAAAAAAGATTTTATACACTTACCCACATAGTTACAATTTCTGTTATTCTTTGTTTCTTTGTTTAGATCCAGATTTCTATCTGGTATTATTTTACCTCTGTTTGAAAGATATTCTTAGACACTTCTTGTATTGCAGGTCTGCTCATGATCAATTCTTTCAGCTTACATACGTTAGAAAAAGTCTTTGTTTTACTTTTGTTTTTGAACAATGTTTTTGGTTGAGTTTAGAAACCTAAACTGATTTTTTTTTTCTCTTACTGCTTTAAAGATGCTGCCCCAATGTGTTCCTGCTTACATTGTTTCCAAAAGGAAATTCTCAGTTATCTTTATCTTTGTTCCTCTGTGCATAACACGTCTTTTTCTTCTGACTGCTTTTGAGATTTTCTCTTTCTCACTGATTTTGAACAATTTGATTATGATATGTCTTGGTATAGTTTTCTTCATATTTCTTGTGCTTGGGGTTTGTTAAGCTTCATGGCTATGTGGGTTCACTGTTTTCATCAAGTTTGAAACAGTTTTAGCCATTATTTCTCAAATACAGTTAGCTCTGCATCCATGGATTCAACCAATCATGGACCAAAAATATTTGAGAAAAAAAATGTCAGGTTGTTGATGATATGTTCTATGTATTTAGGCCTACAATGGCTATATCTGTAGCGAACATGTACAGATTTTTTTCTTGTCATTGTTCCCTAAAAATACAGTATAACAACTATTTACATAGTGTCTACTTTGTATTAGGTATTATAAGTAATCTAGAGATGATTTAAAGTATATGGGAGGATGTGCATGGGTTATCTGCAAATACTATGCTATTTCCATACTAGGCTGCTAAAAGTTATCCTGCAACTCACTGATGCTCTTTTCATTTTTAAAATGTATTTTTTCTATGTATTTCATTTTGGATAGTTCTTATTATAATGTTTGCAAGTTTACTAACCTTTTCTTCTGCAGTGTCTATTCCACCATTAATCTCATTTGGGGTATTTTTTATTTTATACATTGTAGTTTTCATCTCAAGAATTTAACAAGAGACTTTTTTTAAAATATAACTTTCTTATTCTTATGGATCTTATTCTTATTCCTGCTTCTTTGAATACCTGGTAATCTTTGATTGGATGTCAGACATTGTGAGTTTACTTTGTTGGGTGTGGAATTTTGGTGTGTGTGTGTGTAACAACATTATTTATTATTATAAATCTTTTTGAACTTTGTTCTGAGATGCAGTTAATTTACTTGGAAATAGTTTGATTCTTTAAGTTTTAATTTATTTGTTTGGTGGGTCTGGAGCAGTGCTCAGTCTTGGGTTAATTATTTTGCATTATTGAGGCAAGATTTTTCTGAGTACTTCTATTGTGACTTATGAGTCCTTCAAGTTTGCCTAGTAGGAACAGGCACTGTGTGAGCACTGGGCATTGTTCTCTTAATGGTTTTGGATGACTTCCCCATACCTGGGTAATTGTCTTACATAAACATACTGGTTGATACACTGCTAAATGTTCAACATTCTCCCTGTAAGTCTCGGCAGTTCACTTACCTCTACAGTACTCTGTCCTCTGAACTCTAGCTGTTGTGATTATCTCAGACTATCAGCTCCATGTTTTAAAATCAGAAAGTTCTCTGGTTCTATTTGAGTTTCTCCTCTGTGTACTGTAGTACAGTACTCTGTACTCTGTAAAATCCTCCAGGGTTACTGCCTGAGATAATTGTAGGGCTCGTCTCAATTTTTTTCCATCTCTCAGGAATCCCTGTATTTCATTTTCTGGTGTCCAGTGTGTTGAAGTTTATTGTTTCATATATTATGACTGGATTTCTGGTTGTTCCATGTGGGAGGGTAAATGTGGTCCTTGTTACTCCCTCTCAAAATATGGTTTTATTTTATTCTGAATTTATCATTATTTCTGACTTCTCAGCACTAAGCACAGGATCTGGAATAAAGCAGGTTAATTAATAAATGGTCAATGAATGTGTGGGTGGGTGGATGGATGGTGTGTTAAGTATAGGTTAGTAATGATTGGATGACTAAAGCGAGAACATGATCCAACTGAGCTGCCAGGACAAGCACAGTGTGACAAAGCTGAGAACCAAGTACTGGGAAGAGGCTGGACAGTTACTAGAGTTCAGTGTAATAAAAGAGAAAAATTTGACCTAGACTGAATCAGAGAGCTGACATGGGCTTGAGAACCAGCCAGGGCAGCTCAGTGATATTTAGCAAAGAAGTAAGGCAAAGGCAGTTAGGCCACAAGAGTATAAGGTCCGTGTGAAATTCTGATATAGTGGGCTGTTTTTGAAGTTTCAAAGCCTGTTCCACAGGCACCTCTATGCTTCCTCACTAAACCTATTATCCCTCTTACCCCTTACTTATTTATTACAACATTATTAACCATTTCCCCATGCTACATTCTACATCTCCATGTCTATTCTGCAACTATCCATTTGTACCACTTAATCCCTTTGCTTTTTCCCCCCATCCCTCCCAACCCCCTTCTCATCTAGTAGCCTTCAAAATATTCTCTGTATCTATGAGATTATTTCCACTTTTTGTTTTTGTTGTTGTTTATTTTGTTCTTTAGATTCCACATGTATGTGAAATCATGCAATATCTGTCTTTCTCTATCCAACCCATTTCATTCAACGCAATACCCTCTAGGTTCATCAAGGCAATATCTTTTTCCATCCTCTTTTGGTCTGTGTGTATCTTTTAATGTGAAGTGAGTCTCTTGTAGATAGTATACGTAGGTGAATTGTTTTCTTATTCATTTAGCCACTCTATTTTTTGGTTGGAGTACTTAATTTTTTTCCATTTGAGGTAATTGTTGATAGGAATGTAGTTATTACCATTCTTTATTCTTGTTTTCAATACATGCTTTTCCTTTTAAAAGAAGTCCTTCCAACACATCCTGTAATACTGGCTTAGCATTGAAAAATTCCTTTAGCTTATTTTTGTCTGGGAAGCTGTTTATTGGTCCTTCAACTCTAAATGATAGATTTGCTAGATAAAGTATTCTTGGTTGTAGATCCTGGGTTTTCATCACATAGAATATTTTGTGTGAAGCCCTTTTGTCCTGCATAGTTTCTTTTAAGAAATCAGCTGCCAGTCTTATGGGTGTTTCCCTGAAGGTAACTAGCTACTTTTCTCCTGTTTCTTTTAAGATTTTCTCTTTGTATTTAGCCTTTGGCATTTTCATTATGATGTGTCTTGGAGTGAGCCTCTTTGGGTTCCTCTTTCTTGGAACTCTCTTAGCTTCCTGGGGTTGTATGTCTATTTTCTTCACCAGGTGAGGAAAGTTTCCACCATTATTTCTTCTAACAGCTCTTCAATGTTGTTTTCCTTCAGGTACCCCTGTGACACAGATATTTTTACATTTAATAGTGTCCTATAAGCTCCTTAAATTATTATTATAGTATTGGCCCCTTTTTCTTGCCATTCTGATTGAGCGTCCGTGGATTCTCCATCCTCCACATTGGTGGTTCGATCTTTTTCTTTATCTACTCTGTTTATTTCATCTAATATACTCATCTCAGATAATGTGTTCTTCATTTCTGACTGGTTCTCTTTTATAATTTCCATTTCCATTTTTATGTTTTTTAGTTCTTTGCTAAAGTTCTCTATGAATTCATCTATACTTCCTCTAAATTCATGGACCATCTTTATAACCAGTGTTTTGAACTCTTCATCTGTTAGATTGCTTGACTCCGTTACTCCTGGATCTCCGGTCTGTTCTCTCATATCGTTTTGGCTTATTTGTCTTCCTATTTTGGCTGCCATTCTATGTCTGTTTCTATGTACTAAGCAAAGCTCCTAAGTCTTTTGGTTTTATTAGCGTAGCTTTGTGTAGCAGGTGTCAGCAGCACAGTCCTGAGAGGGGTTCAGCTGCAGGCCATGTTTAGCCCCAGCCTGTGCTCCATTGGGGGTACTAGTTAAGATTCAGGAAGCAAGATCCTCAGATCCTATGTTTATAGTTGCCTCAAGAAACCACACCAGAAACCAAGGCCAGCTGCCACCAGGGTGAATCTTTACTCTGCTCTGCAAGGAGCACCTGACTCACAGAAGATAGATGTGAATGTGGCTTGGGTGGGGCCATGAGTTGGGGAGGCAGAGTTTCAGGGAATCCTCTGGGCAGAGTGACCTCTGTTATCCAGTTGATGTCATCTTTGTTATGGTGGGGCTGAGTCTGCACACTGAAAGTGGGGAGAGCTCAAAAGAGGAACAATGGATACTGCTAGCACTTCTGTCTGGGAGAGATCCTAGCCTCTGGCCCTCACTCCAACAACTCGGTGCCCCTTGTAAGTCTCTGGTTCCCCCCGCCACCCATGCAGCTGACCAGGCACTGGTGCTCAGAGTGAGCAGGTCCATCACCACAAAAGCCTGGTTGCAGACACAGCCACTTTAAGACATGTCTGCAGCTGCCGATTGCTTCTGCCATAGCCTCTGTTCTACTCAGTCACTCGGGACTGGGCAGCCTTGCATCCTCACCCTGTCATACCTTCTCCTGTTGCAGGGTGATTTCTTATTTCTCTCCCTATTTGTAGAGCTTGTTCATCTAGATCTCAGGTGACTCTGCTTGCTGTTTGCTCCGTGTTTCTGTCACAACTTTGTTTTGGTCACAAAAGGAATGAATGTGGTCGCAAGAGGGATGAACAAAGCCTCTATCATCGATGCCATTTTTTTCTCCTCTAGGCCTTAGCCATTAAAAAGAGATCAGATACTGGGGCCAGCTTGGGGTTTATGAGAAACCAAAATAATATGAACCATTTATTTGGGTTTTCTTTTTACTTACTTTAGGGAATACATTATAGGACCTTGCTTAGCCAGGTGTAGTTTTATCTGTAAGGTAAAAGTTTTAAAGCCAATAATACTTTGAGAAAGAAGGAGAAGTAGTGGAAGAGAGAGAAAGTGAGAGGGAGAGGGGGAGAAGAAGAGGGATGGGGTAGAGAACAAGAAAGAGGAGAGAGAGACTTAATAAGAAACATCAGATACAGTAGTATTTCACATAGAAATCTGATTTTAAAAAATTAAGTTATCTTCAAATTTGATTATCTATGACTCTCTTTTGTACATATTTATTCTCTCTCTTAGGCTCTCATACACTACACACACACACGCACACACACACACACACACACACACACACACACACACACACCTCATGGTGGTTGTGAACTTTTTCTGATAGTTTGTTCAAAACAGGAAAAAACAACAATGTTTGGAAATGACTGGGCTGTTTTACCTTTTGAAGTAATGATTTTATACTGCATGGTCTTTCATAAAAAGCTCAAAAGTTACTCACAGCTCTGTTGACCCGAATACTGTATAGATAACCCATTTTACCAACCAATGTGCAGCCAATACTAACTAGACAATGTTTGGTCTCAGTCTTAATGAGGTTTAGAACAATCCTCTACTCTTTCTTTGGAAAAACTTGTTTTCTGCATCCTTGGTGAAAATTCTGGTGTTTATAAACTCTTTATTCCTCTTTCCATTCTCTTCTCTCATTCGATCTTTCTGGGTCCATTCCATTGAAAGCATCTTGTTATCCAGTGAATACTACAGTTCCCATTGGACTTCATGAAGGAAACAGTGCTGTGATTGCTTTTCCTTTTATAAAGAAAGAGAAATTTGGAACAGAGTGGCCCACAGCGACACAGAGGAGCTTCATGAGAGCAGACAATAGTGGTCCTTTTAATAGGTAATAGTCATGATGTACATTCATGTGATGGCCTACAGAGGCTTTTGCACACACTATTTTGTTCAGTCCTTGAGGTGGTCATATGAAGTGGGTTGTATAAACACAGTGGACCACTTGCTGCTCCTTGAAATATCCTCTATTTTGGCTTTCATGACATTCTCTCTTTCCAATGTTTCTCCTACCTCTGTTTCTCTGTCTCTTTCATTGGTTTATCTTTCTTCACTTTTACATGTTGGAGGCTCCAGAGCTTGGTTCACCTTTTCTATTTACACATTGCCTTGAGGTGCTTTCTTCTAATGTAATGACTTCACGTTCCATCCATGCACTGAAGACTTCCAAACTTGTGTTTCACCCTGGACTTCTTCCTCAACTCTAGGCTCATATATCTAACTGCATAGTTGGAATTTCTTTTCAGAGATCTAAGAGGTCTTTCAAACATAATCTGACCAAAACATTTCTCCTGTTTCCTCCCTGCCTGCATATATCTACTTCTTTCCCAGGCTTCCCCTTCTTGGTAAATGGCACCACCTCTCAGTAAATGGCACTACCATCCAAACAGTGGCTCAAGCAAAAGTTCTTAAACTCATTCCTAATTTTCTTTTCTTAACCCTCACATCAAATACATCAGCAAAACCTGTCAGGTTTATTCTAAAGCATATTCCAAATCTTTCCCTGCTCTCTGTTTCCACTATTTCCATCCTAACCTCTCTTTTGGATAATTGCAGAAGCTTCCTAATAGTCACTTGCTTTTATTCCACCCATCCCACCCTCTGCCATTGCCACCATCTACTCATCACACGGAAGGCAAACAGAGAAAATTTCTGAAAACTGAAAATTTGATATTGTTCTCTTTCAGAAAACAGTTCAGTGGTTTTCTATTACAGCTAGAATAAAATTCAGGCAAGGAAGATCCTGTAGCTCCTGAGACTCTGCATAATCTATCCCTTGCCCACAACTTGGACTCATATCACCCCCACTTCTCCTCAGCCCCTCCACTTGCTGCCTTGCTACCCCTCCGATATGGGGAATTCACTCTGACGTCAATAAACTTTCCTCTTTTTCATCTCACTCTACATCTTCCTACTGCTGGCTTCCTTTGGATTATCATACTTCATCTCAAATATCATCTCAAAGTGGTCTTTCCTGACTACACTATCCAAGTACCCTCCTGTCTATCCAGCCACAGTCCCTCTGTCACGTGGACTTCCTATATGGCATCCACCACTGGCTGACATTATTCCATTTATTTATTGGCTTACTCACTTATTGTTTGTCTTTCTTTCTCTTCTAAAATATAAGCCCCAGGAGAGTGGACATTGCATCTTTGTTATTTGCTGCTGTATCCTCACTGACTAGAACAGTGTAGGCACAGAGTAGGAATAGTAATTATTTATTCACTGAGAGAAAGATAAGGAAACCAAGGCTCCAAAATATTAACTCACTTGCCAGGATACACATCAGTGACTGAGCCAGGACACTGGGCCAGGTGTGTTGCCTCATTGTTCATGCCCTTTTGTACACTCAGTGGCCGTCATAAGGAAGAGTCCCAGAAACCTCTCTTCTAGTTACATGCACATGGCCCTGAGGCCCTGGCCAAGGACTTCTAGGATCAGCCACTTGAAGAAAAGGGCTATGTACCCAGGATGTCAGATGCTGCTACTGAGTCTTGTGGAATAAGCCAGGTAGCCAGCTGCATGCAATGGGACTTATAGTTTGTGCAGTGGGCTGGAGAGCTCTGGGTGCAGGTCAAGTGCAGTACTGGAGCAATGTGGTGTGGTCTCTGTGGGGAGGACATTGCTCCCACAGAACCTGGCTATGCACACTGGAGGGTCCTGGCTATTCTTTCAGGGGGCTCTAACCATGGAGGAACTCTCTAGGGCCCTTGGACATGCAGTCCACTACCTAGATGGAATCAGTCAGCAAAGGAAAGGTGGGTTTTAGCTCTTTGGATGTTTAAAGAAAGCTTTTAAAACCAGAAAGTACCTGGGAGGCCTTGGTCTCACTTGCCATGTAACCACAATTACCTAAGGAAGAGATTGGCTTCTGATGGCAAAAGGTGGCAGAGGTGAAATCATCTGAGGCACTGAATCAATCGTACCACCTTCTAAAGGAATGGGAATTTATGAGGACAGCATCGTGGTCCACAAGCTTTCCCTGACTGAGTCTGGGGATAATCAGGCTGGGAGGAAAGAAATATGAAGAATTTTTCAGGCTCAAGGAAGTAAATGCTGTGTGTGAGTAGGTGTAGATGCATAGCAGAAAGAAGGGGCTAATTTTAGCTGAGGGCTGGCCCAGGGGATCTGGTGACAAAAGGGAGTAGAGAACTGGCAGCTCAGTTGGACACAAGGCCACTCTGAATAGTCTTCTATGGGGCCTAGAACCTTCAGACAGTCCTGTTTCATTGAGGTCCTGTCCTGGGTGTGCTCTGTGCACTTCTTCCCAGTCTTTCAGGAGCTGGTGCTGCATCCAAGGAAATCCTGGGGGATGGTTTCTTTGGATGAAAATGCAGCCTCCCTGGGAACTTCATTTGCATGGAAGGAAGGGGGCTCATGAAGGGAGAAGGAGCATGAGCCCCCAAACCTTCATTTTTCTCCACCCCAGCACCCCACATAAGCAGACCCACATAGGTCAATAAAATCCGATACAACCATTTATGTATCATTTCCCCTCTGAGCCTAATGTGCTCAAGAGCTTCCCTCAACTATGCACCCAGGAAGCTCTCATTTGCTTCTTCTGAGAGTACACAAATTTAATAGGCCACAACCTCTTGTTTTTCCAGTTGTTGATGTCAAAGATGACTCATTATGTCTACGCTAGCTTTACTGATTAATCTTACTTATGCACATGTCTTATTTCTCCCTGAAGGTTTGCTGGCAGCATTTATTTCTGTTACACTAGGAACAAAATAGCAGACAGATCTCTTGAGTGTTACATATTGCAGACTCCATCTCTTTGGCCTTCCACATTAATTGCCTTTAAGTGACAACAGGGGGCTAATATGTTGCACACACACCTTTGTTTTGACAAAATTTTTGCTTTCATTTCTAATCATTTGTGTAAAAACCTCTGGTTTGGGTTTGTTCAGATCTCTTGGACAGGGAATTGATCTCCAAACCATTTCCAAATTGCTTCCACTTTGGAATCTTGCTGAGCTTGGCATTTTCTACCCTGGATCAAAAGCCTCAATTCCTTTATCAGTCAGAAAACAACACACATCACACTGGCAATGAATCCTAATCCTAAACCTCAATAGGATTTTATTTTTTTTAATTAAAATTGTGATCCTAAGATATTCATTGTTTGAGAATATTTTTTTTTAAGTTGGGATTCTTCCTGGGACCTTTGCTGATTTCTGTACCTTTGCTTTTCACTCCCTACCTGAATAATTTCTGAGTTGATTCCAGCTAGAACAGCCAGATACAGATAAAATACCACTTTTCTTGAGTGGAGAATGTGAAACAGTGTAACTTTATGAAAAATATTGCCATTGGACTCCACATTTGTTATTCTGGTGTACAAGATAGGCCAAGCTGATGGGAGGGCGATAACCAGGAGGTATAGGTCAATGTAATGAAAGCTAAACCTTGGGCACTGCAATGAGGATGAAAATGAAGGAGGAGAGGAGCTTCCCCAAGGGGGCAGGGGTCAGAAATGCCTCCCGTGGTCTGGAGGTCCCAGAGCCTGCCTCTCAACATGTGTCGGGTCCCTAGGGAAGTAGGGAGACAGGTCCATTCCTGGCCCACTCCTGAGGATTTAGTTCTGGCGGTCTGAAGGGACTTGGAATCTGTGTTTAACAAGTACATCCATGATGCTGGTGTAGGTGCACCTTGGACCGCCCTTTGAGATGCACTATGCCAAGCTAAGAAGCATGTTCAGGATTCAGGAGGTAGAAAGTAGAAGGTAGAAGGAAACTCTCCACCAGACCTTTCCAGACCTTCACACGTTGGTCTTGTACCAGTCCATGAACATTAAACAGGATCATATCTGAGACATTACATTAGGCAGGGATGATATGGAGGTACAGCGGTTACTTTCTATCTATCTCTGCCCTTGAAATGTGTTTAGAATGAAATACATACTCAGGACTTATAACACAGTGTGATCCATACTCACACTACTAAAGCTTCATGCTGTATTTTAAAAATATTATTTCTGGAGCATGGGAGAAGCTACTACTCAAGTGAAAAAATAAATGTCATACTTATCCACTCTGTTTCTTAAAATTGTCTTAGTCTTTAAAATAAATGAAGTGTCAATGGGAGATAGGGATGTGGTTTGGAGCCTTCAGCAGGCTTCTCTAGGTAAATCTCAGTACAGGCCCTTAGGATTTTGGACCAAAGCCCTGCCATCCACCACAGATAACTACTCTCCTTTTGAGAAACACACTTATTCTGTTACTGGGACTTTGTAGAGACTGAGCATTTAATCACAGGCCATCAAGTTAACATGCGACCTGAGTGGCTCATCATGAATGGGGAGTTATCTGACTAACCAAGCATGAAGTTGGTGTACACAGCAATGTTCCAACATTGAATGGGAGTGGTATACATATGATTGGGCCTGAACAGCCCTTGAAGGCACAAGTAAGTTACATGAAGAAGTGTCCCACATGCCTATGGTCCCCACTCCTGCTACACACTGCCTTCTCTCTCCCAACCTGCACCTATGGCCTCGTGAGAAATTCCTTATGATCAGTTAACAGAGGAAAAGAAGACTGAGGTCTGTTTTACAGATACCTCAGCATGATGTGCAGCCACCACCCAAAAGCGGACAGCTGTAGCACTGCAATCCCTTTCTGGAACATCCCTGAAGAATAATCATGAAGGAAAAGTCCTAGTGGGTGGAATTTCTAGGAGTGCACTGATTGTCCACTTTGCTTGGAAGGAGAAATGGCCAAAATGAAATTATATGCTGATTCGTGGGCTGTCCCTACTGTTTTGACTGCATTATCAGAGACTTGGAAATAACACGTTTGTATTAGAGCTGACAAAGAAATCTGTAGAAGTATGTAGATAGACCTCTCTGAATAGGCAAAAAATGTGAATGTATTTGTGTACCATGTAAATGTTCACCAAAGGGTAATCTCAGCAGAAGAGGATTTTAATAATTAAGTAGGTGGATGACCCATTCTGTGGATATCACTCAGCCTCTTTCCCAAGCCACCTCTGTCAGTGTCCAATGGGCCCATGGACAAAATGGCCATGGTCACGGAGATGGAAGTTATGCATAGGATCAGCAATGTGGACTTCCACTCACCAAGGCTGACCTGGCTATGGCCACCACCGAGTGCCCAATATGCCAGCAGCAGAAACCAGCACTGAGTCCCAAATATGGCACCATTTCCTGGGGTGATGAGCCAGCTACCTAGTGGTAGGTTGATTACATTGGATTGCTTTTTATCATGGAAGGGGTGGCATTTTGTCCTTACTGAAATAGACACTGATTCTGGATACAGATTTGCTTTCCATGCATTCATTGTTTATGCCAAATGTTCAATCTGTGGATTTACAGAATGTCTTCTTCACTGCCATGGTATTCCACACAGTATTGTTTCTGATCAAGGAGCTCACTTCACAGCAAAAGAAGTGAGGCAATGGGCTCATGCTCACAGAATTCACTGGTATCCCTATCCTTAAGCAATTGGCTTGATAGACTAGTGTAGTGGCCTTTTGAAGACTCAGTTACAGTGCCAGCTAGGTGACAATACTTTGCAGGGCTGGAGTAAGGTCCTCTAGAAGACTATATCTCCTCTGAATCACTGTCTAATACATAGTATTGTTTCTCCAATAGCCAGGATTTATTGGTACATGAATCAAGGGATGGAAATGGAAGCAGCACCACTTGCTTTTATTCCACTAGCAATTTTTTTCTTCTTATTCTTGGGATTTTATGTTATGCTGGGCTAGAGATCTTGGTTCCAGAGGAAGGAATGCTTTCACTAGGAGACACGATAATGATTCCATTGAATTTGAAGTTTAGATTATCATCTGGCTACTTTGGCTCCTCATGCCTCCAAATCAATAGGCAAATAGGTAATTATGGTGTTGGCTGAGGTGATTGATTTTGACTACCAAGGGGGAAATTAGACTACTGTAACCATACAAATCTTCACTTCTTTAAAATGACTTTTCCTCTTCTCTTTCTCCTTGATTCAAACTGGCCTTGAGCTCACTTGCTTCTTTTCTTTCCTTACCCTTCTGCATACTGCATGATCGCTCCCTTAATCATTAAGCCCGTAAGTCAGCATCAAACAGTCTTAGGGACAAAACCTTAGGTCTGTTGACCACAGAAACAGAGTTTTGGTCAAACTGAAGATAACATCTTGCAGCTCTACACCCATGAATGTGGAAAGACCCTACAAGCAACCCCTTGAAACCAGACATAATGACACCATGAAATGACACCAAGACCTAATGCAATGATCAGCTGCCTCCTACCTTAGCCCTGACCGATCAGTAGAGCTCATGGCCACAACTACCTTAGCTACTCATGAGTTTTTCCCTATATAACTAATCCCTTAGAGGCCACTGGGGAGCCAAGGCTTTGAGTGCTATCTCACCTGTGTCTCCAGACTTGGCACCATTTCCTTGAATGTGTCTCTTTGCTGCACACTCCTGTCTTTGTCTCTTTTGGCTTTAATGCATGCAAGCACAATGAACCCCTTGTGTTTGGTAACACTACTACCAAAATGGAGGCAAAGAAGGGAATATCTGATGCCTTTGGGTATCTCTTAGTATGAGGCTGTATTTATCATGTGCATTTCCTTCTTTATTTTGATGTGAATATGTTTGTGTAAGATATATACGTGTATATATGTCTCTCTCTATATAGGTCTCTATATATGTATGTATGTATATATGTATATGTATGTATATGTGTATATGTATATGTATGTGTGTACACATACACACACACATATATTTAATGTATTAGTTCATGCAGCTGGAGGTGATTCTAATAGCTTATGTGGTTGGTTGACTGAAACTTGGACTCAATGTCAGCCTACATTTGATAAGGTTGAGGTGGTAAAGCTGCCCTGGCATGATGCAGAGAATGGAATTTAAAGGTCAGATAGATAGAAATATAGATAGAAATGTATCTATCTAGCCTTTAAATTCCATTCTCTGCATCATGCTAGGGCAGCTGGCATGAATGTTGGACTGGATTTATCATGTACCTCCTGTTCCCCACCCATGTTCCTAGAGAAGGCCCAGGAGACACTCCCTTCACTAATATATTAGATCTGACAAACATGAAGTAAGCTCTTTAGATGCTTAGTGAGATATATATGAGGTATGTTAGAGGGTCAAAGATAAAATCATTCCTGGTACCAATTTTGTATCAGTCATGGTTTAATCAGGAAAGAGAAATTACATATTAATTTAAATACAGATAATTTAATATAAAGAATTATTAACTGTAACAGGGGAATGAAGTAATAAAGGATTGAATAGTAAACAAATAAAGATTACTCTTAACACAGAAATAGCAGATGTAAAGAACAGTCGCTACTTCTAGGGATGAGGTAGAGCATCCAAAGAAATGATCTCTTAGGGCTGGTAAATCATCCTAGGGATACAGGGTCCATCTTGCTGGGGACCCAGCCTTTCCTTCAGTCAATGAGCTTCAGGTTACCTATTTGGCTCAGGTCTGGAAACTGGGTAACAGATTGTTATGAGCTGAATGTTTGTGTCTTTGCCTAATTCATATGATAAAGCCCTAATCCCCAAAGTTAGAGTATTTAAAGATAGGGCTTTTGGGAACTGATTACTATTAAATGAGGTCATGAGAGTAGGGCCCTCATCATGGGATTAATGCTGTTATAAGATGAGACAGAGAGCTTGCTTCCTCCCTCTCTCCCCACATGCACACAAAGAAGAGGACACATGATCACATAGTGAAATGGCAGTCATGCACAGGCCAAGAAAAGTCCTCAGAATGAAATGTATAATGCCGGCACCTTTATCTTGGTATTCCCAGCATCCAGAACTGTGAGAAATAAATTTCTGTTTTATTAAGCCACCCAGTCAATGGTATTTTGTTATGGCAGCCTGAGCTGACTGAAATAGAATTTGAGTTTTTATTGGAGTGGCTGTCATCAGCTCATCCCTCTTGACTTTCTTTTTTAGTATATAGTTAAAGCAAGACCCTCATAGACTGCCCACCTTTCTTGTTCTTAGGAATTACATGTTATATTACATGTTATATTTTTTCATCTCCATATCTCTCTATAGGCCAGGCTCTTGTTTTTTTCCATCCAAGCTCTTGTTGGTAAATGTTAGTTAGGTCTTAAAGTTTCTTTTCTCCTTCAGTCAGATTAGTACTCTTGTAGCCATGTTATGTTGTGATATGATCCTAGTTATTGATCCGTTGATTAGTAGAGGAGGTGAAGGTAGATCCTGAGGAGGTGTGTGTTGCCTTGCAAAGCAGAGATGTCTCTCCGTCTTTAAGCAGGGGAGGGGGATGTGTCTTGGTCTTTAATAAGGAGGAGGGGCTACTTCCAAAGACCCAAAAGTTCAGGAGGACATGGAGTTTCAAAGTTCTCCAATACATTAACCCAGATGTCCACATCTCGTTTCAAGGTCTCAACCCTTTTCATCCCTGACTCTGACTTCAGCATAGTGGACTTGCTGGGGTTAAGAATTCAATCTTCCTTGAAGTTCCACTACCTTCATAGTTAATCCTAGTCCTGATCTTGGCTCCTTCTGCAAGAGATGAGGATCTCTTTCGATGTTGCTAAGCAAGCTCTGACTTTCACACTATACATTTAATTGATGATTAATCACCCTCAGCCTTTCATTGTCTTTCTTTCACTGAGCATCAGTGGCACTCAGTAAGATGCAACCAATTTTATTGTTTTTATGATCATTACTTCTCTTGAGCTTCTCAGAAGGCTAAGACATTACATCTGTAATGTCTGTTTATTGCTGTCCCATTCCAGCTTATGACTGGTGTAGGTTTTAAAAACTGCACTGCTTCAGCATGCTAGGGGTTGTCTATTCTATCTATTTCAGTTATGGGGTCTTCACTGTCAGCCAGTGGGTGGTACAATCCAAAAATCTCATTTTAGAGCCTGCTTCCTTGAATTATTCCTTCAACTACTCCTGACTGCAGCTGTTTTAGGTCATGATCACTGGGAAACAGACTCTCAGGAAGAGGAAGCTTATTGGGAAGAGCTCTTAGTAGCAGCACAATGTGGAATGAGGAAAACAAGACTGAACAGAGGGAGGAACAGCAACACAGTTGCAAGAAAAGCAGAAGCCAATCCTTTCCAATCTGGGCTGGCCCTTCATAGATGTTTTAAATAGCAGAATGGAGGCTGCTCTTTGTACCCCTACAGTGACCAGTCATTAGAGGGTAGGTAACTTTGGACAAGGCAGCTAGCTTCCTTTAGCTGAGGACAATTTCTGTGGTGAGACTCACAGACGCACCCAGTGGTGATTTGCCCAGATCCTAAATGTACAATTAGAAAGCACATACTCAACAGTTGACAGAATACTTACAGTGGTCCCTTGGCCTATGGGGTAAGAGCTAGTGCAATAGAGAAGGCCAAGTAGGAGTTTCTGAAACTGCTCCCCTCCATCTCCAGACAAGACAGCAAATCAAAAACAGTATTGCTTTCTGGGGTAAATGGCAAAAGTTACTGCCCCTAAGCCTCAATATGATGGCTATTTCAGCTCCAAAGCTCCTTATGGGATGAGCCAAAGCCTGTTTTGAAACTGCACTATGGTCCACTTAGCCCAGGCTTGCTTCCCTCACTCCCCATAAATCTCCTACATGAAAATCTCCAGCTTAGCACCTGTTTCCCAAGGGACCCAACCTGGGATACTGGGATACACATTACTGAAAAAAAGCATTTTGTAAAATTGCATTCATTATGAAATATTGTTTACATGAGGCATTAGAGAGGTAGCAGCTAAGAGCATAGCTTCTGGAGTCCAAGTCTGACTTCCGGAGTCCAAGCCTGACTTCCAATCCAAGCTGCGGTACTTACAGCAGGGCAACCATAGAAAATTTGTTCCATTTCTCTGGGCCTCAGTGAATCCACAGTAAAATTCAGATAAGAATAATAATACTTATGAGTAAGAACATAAGTACTTATCATGTAAGTATGCATGAGTACGTAAATGTTGTGAGGATTAAACAAGTTACTACATATAAAGCATTTTGCACAGTACTGACCCATGGCAAGTCCTCAATTATATTAGTTGTAATTATTATGTTAAATTATTTATCTCCATGTTGCATAGATATATAAAGGATATAAACCATGATTGATAGTGGTTGTCTCCCAGTGTTGAGATTTCTGGGGTTTTCTTACTACTTTTTGGTGGCATTTGAATTTCCTATAACAAGTCTGTGTTATCTTTATATATAGAGAGAAAAAGACATTTTAAAGGGAACTAGCCACCTTGTCAATGCCAGAGACACCAGACTGACTCCTTCTTCTTGGACCTTCCCTCTGCCCTTGTGCTGTACTTTTCCCTCTTGGCTTCAACTCCTCACAGATACTAATTCTCAGATCACTTCCAAATACCTCATCTCATTGTCCTCAGAAAAATAGTGCCTGTCTGAATTAATTTTCTATTGCTGCACAACAAATTACCACAAACCTAACAGCTTAAAACAGCTCCCATTTATTTTCTCCTTTATTTTCAACCAGTTCCAAAGGTCAGAAAACTGGTATAGCATGACTGGAAGAGAGTGTGACTCTGTTCAGAGTATCACCAACTAAAATCAAGGGATCAGCAGGATGCTTTAGAGGAAATCTTGCTTTCTAAATGCAGAAATCAGTTCCCTGTATAACTGTAGTCCCATTTTCTTGTTGAAATTCAGCTGGGGGCAGCTCTCAGCTTCTAGTCTTGTCACTTCAATTCCTTGTATTGTGGCCACCTCCATCTTCAATGCAGCAGTGACACATTGGGAAACTCTGCCTTTCCCTTCTACCACTAGCCAGAGAAAACTCTCTGATCTTAAAGGGTTCGAATGATTAGGTCAGGCCCATGTAGCAAATCTCCCTATCTTAATTAATATCAACTGTGCTGTATAACATGACCTGGTCATAAGGGTAAAATCCACCACGCAGGGACTATGCAGGGCACGTCCAGCAGGGGTGGGGAATCGGGAGGCTATTTTGGAATCCTGCCTACAACACCGCCCCAGTGTCCAACCTAGGCCCCTACCCTCATGGCCCCTAACCCCTGGACATAATGGTAAGTGGAAAAGTAAGGAAAACCAAGTGAGGCAAACTTTTAGGTTTCTTCAACAGTTACAGGAGCTGGAATGGGTGTGGAGTGTGGGGGGACCAGAGAGCTAGAGAAAGAACCGAGTATGACAGCCAGCTGGATGAAGGATTTAGGCCAAGCCCAGAAATGGCTTCTGGAAGTCCCTGGAACTTGAATCAGAGCTGAGGAGGTGATGGGGACAGGAGATAAGAAGAGCGGTGGGAGGGCACATTTTCCAAAATGCTCCCAGCAATTTTCATAGTCATAAGCTGGCATGAACAGTGGTCTTCAGACTCATCTAATCCAATGCACCCTTTTCCATAAACAAATATTTCTTAACACTCTTTACACACATGCACAGTTTTTTGAAATTGGTATAATGTCTTACTTAAGTAAAATAAAAGGAAAGTAATTCATAATAAAATAATATTCATTTCAACATGTAAATGCTTGAGCAGGGACAGAACAGAGTAAATAGAAAGATGCTTGTATTTGTATGTGAAATCACCTTGAAAGTGACAAGCTTCAGTCCAGATTGACTAATGCAGGTGTTATAGCAGAGAGGTGGATACTGGGAGGAGCATTGGCATTGGGGATGTGACTTTTAAAATGCTGCCTAAGTCCCAGCTTATCTCGTTCACAAGTGGTTGCATATCTGGAAAATTCCTTAGTAAAACTTTGCAAAAAGGACTTTATGTTTACTTGGAGTTCAGGTTTAAGCCCAAATACTTAAAAACAAATTTTTAGCACACAAATGTCTGGGAAAATATTTGAAAGTCAGGTGGGATGTAGGACAATGCTCCCTTTTGTATCCTACATATCAAGGATGTCAGAATTCCAGACCCCTGCCCACTAAATGCCTATAGTACAGCCCCATGATTGTGCCTACTATACCCCGTCATGAGGACCAGGACATTAAAGGGGCCCTGTGAAAGCACACCAATGATAAGCAGAGATGGTTATCCTGCATGCTACCAATTTCCCCCTCTTTTTTTGGAAGAGCCAGAAAACTGAAACAGTTTGTATGGATTTAGTTAATAAGACACACCAAAATGGGGATTTTACCAACTTGCAAATTGCACCTGGATGGAGGAGCTCTCTGTGGCCTCGTTCTGCTGGCCCTACACTTCTGCCAAAACATATTGCTTGCTATGTGACATTTTCATTATTTACTGCTTTGAGGTTCAGGGAGAAAAGTGGCAAGGCTGGTCTCCACTTACTCATTCATTAGTTCTAATTAAACTCTCTAATTTTATTTATGCTGCCACAAATGGATTCATAATTTGCCAATAAAGAACAGGAAATCTTAAAAAGCATCTTGAGGAATCTGCGGTCTCTAAACATAGACCTCACAGAAATGGGGTGGGCTGTGAGTAAGGGCTCCTGCCAGGCTAGAGCAGGCAAGTTTTTGAAGCTTAACCACTTCATACAACCTCAGAATGGCCAATGGCTCTGAGGTCTATTTTCCCTAAGGGGCTGATGCATTGAGAGGCAGGGACATTATCTCTTTATCTACAGTACCTAGGAGAGTGGCATCCTGTATCACTGGAGGGAAAGGACCAAGTTTGTAGGGGAGGGGGTGGCAGAGAGCTCATTCCCCAGTTAGTAGGGGAAATGGACAATGACCCAGCCAGCTACAAAATAGTCTAAGGAATGCTATGCTGGAGTTAAGAACGGAGAACAGAGAGGACTCCCTACAGCCTGAAGGTGAGTGTTGGGAAAGCTTTGTGAAAGGGCTGGACTTTGAATTGAATCATGGAGGACTCTAGAATATCACCACCTGACAATCTGAAGAGAAGGAGGACATGAGCAAAGAGTCAGATGTTTATTTCTCCACTTTCCAAGGGCCAGGCACATTACTAGCTTCAAATATGAGGGCAAGAAAAACTAATGAAAATGTAACAGCCTGAATTGGGGAAATTTAACCCAGAAACATGCAAATGTGATTTCCCCCCTTCCAATAACCATTACCATCAGCATTGCTTTCTCAGGTTATTTTTCTCTTCCTGAAAGTAGATAGGAAAGAAAACTTGATTTCTTGTGAGAAATATTATCCGGGTCACATTTTATAAGTTTGGCTGATATTCTAATACAGAGTTAAAACTTTTGTGCCTTTTCAGGTAAATATTCAGCTTATTTGGGTGTCACGATCCTCTGCTCAGGTCTTCAGAAGCAATGAGCTGCTGGCAGAAAAGTGCATGTGGCCTGTCCCCCTCCCTCCCTACTCCCCCAGCCTCCCCTCCCTGCCCCAAGTATCTGAGCCCCTGCAGGCAGTGTGCTGGGGGCAGAATGAGGAACAGTCCTTCTTAGGGACCACCTGCTCTTGATGAAAGCAGAAGTGGCTCTCTTTGTTTGTTCATTCCTGTATCTCCTTTCAGTGCTAGCAATCTGTGCAGACTTTAGAGTCCCCATGAATCTGCATGATCTCTGGGTAACAGTGCAGTGATTGCTGGCTGCCAGTGTCTTTGTGTAAATGGCAGATCATCTCTGGTACCATGAGCCTTCAAAAAAGCCATCTTGTTGCCTTCCACACTTCTGGCACTGAGCATTGTAACAATCATTTGAGTCATCTTCCATCCATATCAGTTAACTGTTACTGCATAAGAAAGTACTATAGAATACAGTACTTGACACAACCAATATTTGTTAGTTTTCAAACCCTTCAGGTCAGCAAGTACTTTCTCTGGTCTGGGTCATCTCCACTGATCGCTGTGGTCAGCTGAAGGCTCAGTTCTCTGTTGGGGCTGAATAGTATGGAATGTTCTCACCCACACATCTTGATTTGGTCTGATGTCCACTGAGCTTATTTGCATGGCAGCTGTCATAAGACTGCCAAGAGAAACAACATTTCAAGCCCCAAGGCACTAAAGATGTTTTGAAAAAATTATTTTATCGATATATAATTTAAACATCATAAAATTAACTTTTAAAGTGTATAATTCAGTGGCTTTTATGATATTTGCAAAATTGTGTAACCATTACCACTAATTTTGGAACATTTCATCATCTCCAAAAGGAAACCTATACTTATTAGCAGTAACTCTCCAACTCCTCTTTTCCCATGCCCTGGGAACTACTTATCTACATTTGTCACTATGCATTTGCCTATTCTTGACATTTCGTACAAAGGGTATTATATAATATGTATGTGTATTTTTTTTTTTTGTCCCTAGCTTCTTTCACATGGCATGATGTTTACAAGGTTTATCCATGTTCATTCTTTTTATGGCTGAATAATTTTCCATTTATGGATATACAACATTTTGTTTATTCATCAGTTGATGAACTTTTGAATTTTTCCACCTTTTGGCTATTACAAATAACACTGCTATGAACCTTGTGTACAACTTTTTTTATGTGGACCTATGCTTTCAATTCTCTTGGTTATATATCAAAAAGTGGAATTGCTCAGTCATTTGATAATTTTTGAGGAATTGTCAAACTATTTTCCAAGCAGTTGTAGCATTTTACATCACCACTAGCAACGTATGAAGGTTCCAATATCTCCACATCCTCTCTAACACTTATTATTTTTCATTTTTTGATCACAGCCATCCTAGTGATACAAAATGGTATCCATTATGGATCTAATTTGCATTTCTCTAAGGACTAATGATGCTGAGCATCTTTTCAGGTATGTGTTTGTTGGCCATTTTATATAATTTTTGAAAAATGTTTTTCAGGTCTTTTGCCTTTTTAAATTAGTTATTCTTTTTGTTTTGAGTTGAAGGTGTCCTTTATTCTGGATTATAGCTCCTTATCAGATGTATGATTTGCAAATACTTTCTCCTATTCTGTGGATTTTCTTTTCACTTTCCAGATAGTGTTCTTTGGTGAAGAAAAGTTTTCCATTTTGATGAAGTGCAATTAACCTATCTTTTCTTTTGTTGGTGAACTTTTGATGTCATATCTAAGACTTCATTGCCAAATGCAAGGTCATAAAGATTTACTCCTAAGTTTTCTTCTAAGAGTTTTGTAGTTTTAGCTCTTTCATTTAGGTCTTTGAGTCAAGTTTTGAGGTGGATTTCCAGCATCATTTTTCTGCATGTGAATGTCCGGTTTCCCAGTACCATTAACTAGTCTTGGCACTTGTGTTGCAAATCAATTGACTATAGATATGTGGGTTTATTTCTGGACTCTCAATTCTATTCCATTGATCTACATGACTATCTTTATGCCAAAATAATATTTTTAAATGTAAATTTATTATGTCACTTCCTTACTTAAAACTCTTCAATGAATTTGCTTTGTACATAGAATAAAATCTAAATTCCATGCCTCGCTTATAAAGTTCTAGATATCTGGAACTCCTCCTTGCCTGGCTTCAGCCACAGGGACTCAATTTCTAGCCTTTAAATTTGCCAAGTTTGTGCTTGCCTTACCCTCTATGCACTACAGTTTCCTGTTGAGAATCCTTTTCTTCTTTATGCCCACATTCAGATGGTAGCCAAGAAGTCTCCTATTCAGATACTACTTCACACCTATTAAAGAGGCATCCCAGTTGCTCTCTAATACATTATCTAATTTTATTTTTCTTAGTAGCATTTATTACTTTATATTTTTATTTGCTTAATGCATTTATCATTTTTTACCTCTACTAGAATGTAAGCCCCACAAGAGCAGGGTCTTGTCTTCCTTGTTCACCTCTGTATCCCCAAATCCTACTCAGCACCTGGCTCATTGTAGCTACTCAATAAAATGCATGTTCAAAGAAATTACCCAAAACCATTACATAGTTGGGGCTCTGCTTCCTCTAGTGGTTATTTGGTGAATAGCACTCTCTGAGAGTCAGCGGCTGAAAGGGAGCTACACTAATGAACTAACAAGTGAAATTGCCCCACAGCATACTAAGATCACAGGATTCCACTTTTTTTCTAGATATTCTGTAAACATATCCATGTCCTCAGGTTATTCTCACTATTGCTAAATTCTTCTTTATGTTTATACTCTCAGTTTCCATTGATATGAAGAATAGATCAACAATAACTTTTCTTCTTATTTGTTCAGAATCATCATAATTCCATTTAAAATCTCCTTAATGTATAAGTGCAGATGTTAGTTACGATGCTGGTCATTAATCGTAAAATTACACTGAAATACTGGAGTCTGCTAAAATCAGGGCACACTGAGATTAATTAACCTTTATTTTCTTCTAAAGTCTGAGTAGAGCTTTGCTCATACGTATCTGTTCTCTTACTTTTTATATCAACTTTGGAGAGTAAGGTATTTGCTGGAGATTATAAAAATGACCCTAAAAGATTAGAAAAAAAGCAATGCCAAAAATTAATCAATGAGAGATTTGAGGAAAAGTCAGGGCAAAGACAGAGTTGGACAGAATATATGAAACAATGAAATTAAGAGAGATAAAGGCACAGAACATCATGGTAGAGGTGTGACCCAAAAGTAAGGAGACTATTCCTCACACCCTATACTCCCCCTCCACACACACCCATTTCAAAGGAATCATATGATTTTATATGTCCATTGCTTTTAAAATTATTTACTCATTTATTCAACATATATTTAGCATTAGTTTTTCTAGTGGTTGCCAACATAATTCTGAGTAATATGCTTTTACCTCTATTTTTAGATTTATCAATTCGGTACAGAATTCAGTGAACTTCTGATATATTTCTACTACATTTTTATTAGTTTTTCCATGTTTGTGGGAAATGGAGAACCAAACTGGCACATTGTCGTTACCCTGGGGCTTTGAAAAGTGAAAGTTAACTTAGCCCTTCTGCTTTGTAAGAGTAAGGGCAGAGTTTCTTACACCGAACACTAAATAGAAGTAAGGACGCAAGGACAATTCTGGTCATATTTAAATGAGTTAATATTTGTAAAGCACTTGGGACAAAACTCAGCCTACAGTAGGGTTCCATAAATGCCTGTTAAGCAAAATACGTAAAAATCCAAAGCAATAAGTGCTCTACTAGAGATCTTAGAAATACTGCTTTAGGGGGCTGGGGTTGATGAAAGGGTCTAATTCTGTTTAGAAGATTGAGGAAAGCTTCAGAAAAAGAACGTTTGGGATGAGTTCGAAATGGGTGAAAGAATTCCATGTAGAGAGACCCTGAGAATAACAAGTAAATGTATGCTGGGAAGTGATTAACTGTCCCCCTCCCACCAAAAGCCTGGGTTCGTAGAGTTTGTCTATTCCTGTAGTGTAAATACCCCCTATATGGTCAATTTCAAGCTACCAATGTGAGGCCTCTGAAGGCAGAGTTGGTTGTGGACTAAATTGTGTCATAATCCCCCTAACTGCCCCTACTCTGAAGCCCAAACCCCCAATGGAACTGTATTGTAGACAGGGCCTATAGGAGGTACTTAAAGTTAAATGAGGTCTTAAGAATGGGGTAGGTCCTAATCTGATGAGCTGGTACCCCTAAAAGAGAAGAGACACCAGAACTTTCCTTCTACCACCTGAAGACACAGTGAGAAGGTGGCTGTCTGAAAGCCAGAGAGTCTTCATCAGTATTGAATCAGCAGGTACCATAATCTTAGACTTCACAGCCTCCAGAACTGTGAAAAAAATAACTATCAGTTATTGAAGCCACCCAGTGTATGATTTTTGTTATGCTCCAGCTGAATAAGATAATTGGAATGAGATGTACACAATAGGCTTGCTAGCCAGTAGGAGATGACTGCAGCAAGTCACAAAAAGGAGAATAGTAAGTAGTTTCATAAATCTTGGACACTAGTATCCAGGGAGAAATAAACAGAAATGATACAGAAATATTAGATTGGGCAAGATAATAAAATGGCTTGGATAATGTGTTAAGTAGCTTAGATTGTATGCTGCAGGGGTGGGTCTGAAGTGGAGGAGAGACATGATCTGAGCAACATCTTAAATCCCTCTGGCAACTGCATGCAAACTCGTGAGTAGGGAAAGGAGTGGAGCCAGGAGACTGGGTGCAACAGTCAAGGCAACTATTGGAGAAGATGGGCTAGTTGTGTAAGTGATAGAGGCAGAACCAATGGAACTTTGGGACTAAGTGTATGTAGGGAGGAAAGGGGAGATCTTGGTTGACATTCAGAAATCTAAGTTTGTAATAAGTACTACACATAAATTACTAAAAATCCCACCATTTCCTATATTGTGTCTTAGTCCATTTAGGCTGATAACAAAATACTACAGACTGGGGGTGGCTTATAAACAACAGAAATTTATTTCTCACAGTCTGAAAGCTGAGAAGTCCAAGATAAAAATGCTGGCAGATTCAGTGTTTGGTGAGAGCACACTTCCTGGTTCATAGACAGCCATCTTTTTCACTGTCTTCACATGATGGGAAGGGCAAGGGATCTCTCTTCTACAAGGGCATTCTTAAGGGCATGAGCGAAAAGACAGGTCCTGAGTATTCAAATGGGGACAGGAATTATCAAAGTCTGAGTTATTGCTGCTAATGTGAACTTATTACATAGTGGTTGGGAACAACTAAGTATCCGGAGGAAATTCTGCTTTCAGATTCAAGTTTGAAAACTAATATCTTACCAACTGCTTTTCTATTCTCGATATTTTATTCACAAGACTAATAGTATTCTCTATTCCCTTTAAAAAAACAAGTTACATTTTTATGTGAGATGACAGGAAGCATATGTACATTAGTGCTGCTAACAGGAGAGATATATATGGTGGTATTAGGGAGCATTACCAACTGCACTTTCAGTCTTCAAAGTGAGTAAGGTACTTCCCTACCCAGGCTCCAGAGATCCTGCCCACAGTTCTGTCACTCCCAGAGGACTTTGTGGCTGTGGCCCTTGGAAAAATCTATCCTCTCCAAGCACTGGAATCTCTGGGCTGAGAGCTGAATCTTGATTTCCTCCGGTTGTTCTGAACCTATGTGTGGACATTTTGTTTCTTTAAATGCTCCAAGCTGAAATTCTCATCTGGTTCAAAATCCTCCTTATCAATTTGACTTGAGGACAGATATTAAATGATGTAACCAAGACACTAATGTAACCAAGACATTCATATAGGCCCACTATGCACATATGCTGCCTTCGCCCAGGGTGTGTGTGTGTGTGAGAGAGAGAGATGGAGGGGAGTACAGCCCTAAGTCCTCTCCCTATTTTTTACGTGTTCACAGCTGTGTCCAGTGTCCAATGGATGTCACAGTGCCTCCTGCTTGTGGCTACTGAAATTTTCAGCGCTCAAGCCAGCTCCTTTCTCTAAGCTTACTTTCTTTTTGGGGGTTCACGGTTAATTGTAAACATTTACAGTCACACGGCCTACTCGGATACCTCTCCTTCTTTTTCTGGAAACATGTCTTTTAATCCTTATAACCTCCTTAGTAGAGAGGCATTTTCATAAGGAGCGAAGCACCTGTCCCAGGCCACACAGCTTGTCTTAACATCCTGCTCGGAGGCAGAAAGGCGGGCCTTCATCCTTCGCTCAAACCACGTGGCTCTGCGGGCCGTTCCAAAGCAACCTGGCAGTCCTGCGCATGCGCTCTAGTCCTTATCCACGCCGGCCCTTGGAGTCACTGTTGGGGGCGGAGCTGACGGCCCGCCCAGGACGCTTGCGCCGTGGCCGCTTCCAGTCGAAGTTCTCGGCTGCTGCTTTTGGGGTCAGTGTCTACGTTTTCTAATCTGCGGCCGCGTAGCCCTGGGGTGAGTGTTCGCGCGGCCGGGTTGAAAGTGAGGCGGGGGATGTCTTGGCCTCGCACGGGCCCTCCAGGCAGCCGCGGCCTTGCTTTGGGCTCCTGGCCTCCTGTCGCTATCAAAGAGCCTGTGCTTCTGAGCTGCCGGCTCTCAGGCTTGGTGCGCGCTTTCCTTCCGGGCCCACCTGCGCCCGGAAGTGACGATGCGGCGAGCGCTCTCCTAAGGCGGCTGGGACCTTAACCTTCGGCCCGGCCCCAGGCAGGCGAGCCACCGACGAAGCTTCAGCTTCTTGGCTATGTGTCAGACCCCCGCGCGCAGGCTCAGGCTAAGCCTAGGCCCTGGTTGATCGCGCGATTAAACAAACACCAGAGTTATTCGAAAGAGAGAATTGGGCTAAATACAAGTCAAGCGCTGAGGGCATTGATATATACAAGTAGGAGTATGTGAAGGAGGATTGAGCAATCTGCATGTAAGTGCTGTAACAATAATTTCCCATGTAGCATCCATCGTCACTGCCGACCCTCTTTTCAGCTGCTGTCACTTTACAAATGTATGTCTCCCATCTCCTTGTTGCATCGTTTACTCCAGTCCGTTATTGATACAGTAGCCCAAGTATTTTACAAACATTAATTGGGTCATGACATTATATTTCCATGTTTAAAACTCTTCAGAGTCATTCCATTGCACTTGGAGTGAAATCCAAGCTGTGTTTTCCTAGGCCGTATGTGATCTGGTTCTTTTCTATTCCGCCTCTTCGCTTATGCCCTTTGTCCTCAGTTAGGTATGTATGCAGCCAAAGCTCCAAACCAAGTCGTTCCACAGAAACTCCAGTGTTAAAGGGGAGGACAATGAAGATACTGTTTTTTTTTTTCAGATGATATAAGCCTTGCAGAGCGTTAGAAGATATTTTGTGAGATTTACACAATGAGTGAAAACCTTAACAGTTTCTTTAAATTAGTTATTTATGTAAAATAAATTATCACTGTACCTCAGCCTTCCTCCATTTTCCCAAATGCACCAGCTCTTAACAGCCTTAAAAATTATACATACTATTTATTTACAAAATGTTCACTACACTTTTGGCCTGATTAACTCCTATTCATTCTTTGGTTACTGTATCAGTGAGGCCTCTCTGACCTCACACCTACTTCCTCAGTGTCAATTCGGTGCCTGTTATTTTGTCATAAAGAATCCTGTACTTTCCTCATACAGCAGTTACCAAAATTACATTTGTGTGTGTGTATAGTTTATATATACATACATATACATAAATACGTATATATATAATTCTTAAAGTAAGTGTCTTCCTTTAGAGACTCTAAGCTCTGTGAGGGGCAGAAACTAGTTAACCTAGTACATTGCCTGGTATAATTGACTCTCAATAAGTATTTGTTGAATGGATGATTTATTTCACTTTTGAAAATCTTTACCTTCTGATGAGGTTCTCCAGGAAATGTGCCTTTGGTCCACAGTCTCTCCCTCTCTAAGTGGCTTCTTGATGTCTTTCTTCCTTTCATCCTTCCTCCCTCCCTCCCATTCTCCTTCTCTTCCTCTTCTAGTCCCTTCTGGCTTTTTTTTTTTTTTTTTTTTTTTCCCTACCCAGCTTGAGTCCTAAGGTCAGTAGCTTGAACTATTCTCCTTAGCATCTTTACCCCATGTCCTTTTGTCCTTCTGTTACTTTTGCTCTGAAAACCTCCAACAGTGACATTTCCCCTGGGACTGTTAACTGACAGAGGATATTTTACTTCCTTGGGGATTGTTGGCAATATATAGTTTGGGGGCGCTCAGGTGGTTCCTCCACACATACCACCAATGTTTGTTCCCCATCAGGTTTTCTCTTCTACAGGATATTTATTTCAGATTCTTTTTCTTCTCTAACCTGCATCCCAAGCTTGTCCCCTGACTCAGGAAATGCCCAAACTTCTTACCTTACAGGATATTTTCTCTGTAGTTCACCTCAGCTTCTCTATTTTGTACCTAAAAATTTAGGTACATCAGGAGTCAGAGAAGGATGTGTTGTGCCTTCTGTTTACTTCTGTACTTGATCTTTTCCTGCTTTTGTCTCTTATAAACATTCTGTGTACATTATCTCTCTACTCTCCCTCCAGCTATTACATTATAGTTTTTCTTTTCTTGACCCAATTCTCCTCCCCTAGCCCATTATTACTTTATTATTCCAGCTGTCTCCCTTCCACAGGCAAGCTTTTTTTAAAGGGAGGGCTACCCACTTGTGTCCTCTGTTTCCTCATTTACTCACTTAACTCACTACAGTCTGGTTTTTGTCCTCATTGCTCAACTGAATTGACCGGCTAATTTCCAAATCCACTGGACCCTTTCTAGTTTCCTTATGTAAACTTGCCACATCAGTTTCCACTTTTAACCATTCACTCTTTTCTGTTATTAGTTGTCTTCAAACATCATTATTTTAACCTTATCTTCATGCTACAATATTATTAATATTTTTGGTTGAATTAAATAAGTGTGTTCATACTATGTGGCCTTTTTCACTTTACTTTTATATCAGTACCACTGGATATGCTTACGGCCTATGTTAAACTATTAAAAACATGCTACAATAAACATGCTTGTACATGTGTATTTCTCTGGAATAAGTACCTAGTCATGTGCCTTTTAAATCTGAATAGATATTGTTAAATTGCTTTCCAAAAGAGCTTTACTAATTTATATTCTCACCAGCATTGTGTGAGGGTGGATCTTCCTGGTCTATATTGGGTATTATCCAGCCTTATGTTTTATCAACCTGATGGGTTAGAAATTATTTCACACATTGAAATGGAGTTATTTTTGAGAATATTTTAATTTTTCTCAGATTATAATTTGCGTGGCGCTATAATTATCTCTTGTTCATAGTTTGTGGAGTAAATGTTCAACCTTAAAGTTCTAGTGTCAGATTCCTACAGAAACTCTCCCCTTACATCACTAGATCTAACTCTGTGTGTTACAGTTAATCATGCTGCTATAATGTATATCATTTGTGCCATAATGCAGTGAAGATACCAACTTGGGAAGCAGCAATCAAATGACTTAAGTTGATTTGGAGACAACCCTGGGTATCTCTCAGGATTTTGGATGCCACCTTTCTTAGCTGGCTACTCAAAATGCCTTTTTTTTTTTGGATGATACAGCAGTTTTGGGGGGAGGGGGTGTCAGTTTTTCTTATTTATTATTAGAACTCAAGAAGATATATAGCTTTTAAGAAAAAGAATACTTGGGAATTCGTATTTATGTAATTGGAGGATTATTACTTGATCTTTTGAGAAATCAGTTTGCTTATAAAATAAGAAACTAAATAACTATCAATTCTATATAACTAAAAGACTTACTGAAAAAAAATTTTTTCCTTTTAGATAATCTGTAGAAGATGTCAAATGAGAGAATCCCCCACTCAAGTCAAAGTCAGGAGCAAGACTGTTTACAGAGTCAGCATGTCAGTGATGATGAAGAAATAACAATAAAGCAAGAAAATGATGGTGATGCAGAGATGGAGGGAAGTGTCCCCTCTTGTTCCTCTACTAATGGGCCACATACTTCCACTGAGGGGTGTCCATCGGAAGTTCTGAGGAGGGGGCCTGCTCTGCTGCACATCAACAGACATCACATCCAGGCGGTGGAGCCGAGTGCACAGGCCCTTGAACTGCAGGGGTTGGGTGTGGATGTTTATGACCAGGACGTGCTGGAGCAAGGTGTACTTCAGCAGGTGGACAGTGCAATCCATGAGGTAACCCATGCTACCCAACTCGCTGATGCAGAGAAGGAATATCGGTCAGTCCTGGATGACCTCACGTGAGTATGGACCATCTTTTCTCTGATTGCAGAGTTTGTGTTTACATTTGATGGAGAAATTCAGGTAATAGCTGCAGTATTTCAGAAATTTAGGAGATTTATAGAACCCCTTATTCAGAGGATGGAGGCAATTCAGCAGTCCTAGACTTTGTGTTTGAACTTCAGCCCTTTCACTCTGGAGCAGCATTATACATAGTAATTAGGGTCTCAGTCCAGCTCACAACAGCCTGTTTATGTATAATGTTCTAATGAGAAGTGACCCTGGACTCACAAGATTTTAAGGAAAGATGTATCTATAGTTCTGATGTGTCCTACTCAAGATACTGGGAACATATCCACCCCTCACATTTTTCTCTGTCCTATAGTTTCTTTCCAGTTTCTTGTCTCTAAATTGAGTGTCAGTCTTTTGGTAATTCTTCAGATTTGTATTTCTCGAAATAATGTGAAATACCTCCTTGCTTTTCCTTTTTATCTGTCTACTTTTGACTCTGTAAGGGACGAAGAAGTTCCGTGGAGATTTCATTTGTTTTAGTGGAGAAACACACTTGAGCTCTGTTGAGCATAACACATTGTTGGGGAAGGGGGGAGGGTCTGGACTTGGCCTAGAAGAGGGCCGGAGGATTGAGCTCACTCTTCCCTGCTGGTCTTTTCTCCCTTGGCCAGTGTTCCAAGCAGTGTCAGGCAATCAAGAAAGGAAGAGGAGGACTGGGTGGAAAGATGGTGTAGTCTTAGATGGGTGTGAGGGAGGGGAGAGGAAGGAGGAATGTGAGCTGAATGTAAGCTCATTTAATATTTAGACTACCCACTGGGGAAGGTTGCATTATGGTGGCTGTTGACACTTAAAGGGCGTATTTTTTTTTTTTTTTTTAACAGTTTCTTGATACATTCTTTTGGCCTCTGAGTAAGCAGGTGTTCTCTTGAATAGTGGCAGTGTGACTTTCAGGGTGTGAGCACCTCATCTCTTTGCAATGAACACTCCTTTTACGTTTGACCTTAGAAATGTATCTGCTGCTTATGGAGGTATGGAGGTGACAGAGCAGAGTGCTGCAGTCACAAGGCAGGCTAACACTAGGTAGATGGTTGACACATGGTGCTTAGACCACCAGCAACTTGTATTGATAACATCTTTTATGTTAAAATCCATAAAGGATATAAATAGCAAATAATACAAATGTCAAGATTGAATTTGTGTTTTGAAAGTCAGGAGTTACCTATGGTGTCTATTTTAGGAGTAGTGTATTATAAATTGACTTTTTTTCCTTTGCCCTATAAAGTGTAATGCCTTAGCAAATATGTCTTTGAGTCATGTGAAAGAAAAGTATTCACAGATGTCTGACATATAAGAAAATGTTTAAGCATTTTTAGTACTTTTCTGAACTTTGACAGACTTCCATGCACTTTAGAAAGCCATGTATGAGTTGTTGATAATGGGTGGCTATGTACGTTTGAGTCAAGGAGTTTATGGGAAATCTCTGTACCTTCCTCTCAATTTTGCTGTGAACCTAAAACTGCTCTAAAAATAGTCTTTAAAAAAAGCCATGTAAGCATTTTTTTTTTAATATAAAAGGACAATTCATTGCACATTGTTTTAACATAGTCTCTTGAATAAAGTAGAATGACTGAATCAGCTTACAAAGGGGAATGAGCTAATTTAAATAAGCCAGATAAAGTTCTATTTGTGGCTAACAAGAAAATACATTCTGGTTTAGTTTCTTTTATCTTTTAGCGAAGAAGAAGTAAAAAGAACATGTTTTTATTATTCTTTCTTATATTATACTATGAAAAATGTTATCAGAGTGGAAAATAGACATTGTATCTTATTTTTCAGGTCATGTACGACATCCCTAAGGCAAATCAATAAAATTATTGAACAACTTAGTCCTCAAGCTGCCACCAACAGAGACATCAACAGGAAACTAGATTCTGTAAAACGGCAGAAGTATAATAAGGTGATTCCAAAAAACATATTAAGTATTGCATTTTTGAAACTGTCATGATTAAGCTCATTTAATATTTAGGAAGCATTCTGAAAAGTACTTACAAGATATAAAGCAAATATTTCTAATAGAAAATTTCGAATTCCTTTTTGTATCTTTAATTTTTCAGCTGTTTCCTTTTAACATCTGTTAAAGAGTATTTTTAAAAATATACACATAAATACTCATACATATTCAAGAAAAAGTTCCTTTTTTGGCTCTGTGTGCCTGCTCACTTGTGTACTTTCGTAGTCTTTCTAGCTTGCTCATTTTCTTTTATCCAGCTTAGGCTCCTGTTTGGTATGCCAGTCTCCACTCAGTCTCCTTGTCTTATGGGAACTGTTTTTTCTGCTTAGCTGTCCTGCTTGCACTGATTGTTTACATTCTATTTCCTGTTGATACAGCCATCACCCCTCACACACTAATGTGCACTGTTCTGAGAGGCTGGCCTTAGGTGTTATAGTCATCACTCAGCCACACTGCATATGCACTTAGAGTTGTAGAATTTATGGGTAGGGAATATCTGTTTCTTATGACATTGTTTTTATGAGGTTTGAAACACTTTTTAGAATTTATGTACGTTTTATGAAAATACATCGCAGCAGGTAGGAATGACTAGTGTTGATCATTTTACTACTAAATATCTTTGTGCTTGCAATTGTTTTGTTGCTATGAGTAGAGTCCTTGCATCTTTCATTTAAGCTCTACTAGTGGGGGTGTGTATAGACTCAGTTCTGTCTTTTGCTTTCCACTCACTGGTCCATTATATTTACCACCCCGTCTTCTGTCACTTACCTCCATAATTGCAGTCTAAAAGTTACAACTAGCCATGGCTTGAGGCAGTTTTGGTCTCTCTAAATCAGAGAGGATGGTGAGCATCTGGCCTCTTGTGGGAACATATAAATTAATGTGCAGAGACCTTTTCTGCCTTTGGTTTTCTGGTAGGCTGGGGTTTCAGGGAGAATAGAGGATCACACTTCAGGCTACTTTAGATAATAGGCCAGCTCAATTATATTTTCCTATCTTCCTTGAGTAGCTCATTGATATTTAGAGATAGACTATTCCCAGAGAAAGGCTATTTTAAATGAGATTTTGCTGAGAAAAACTGTAAGAGAAAACAAATTACAAATCATAACATGGTCTTTATATTCAGGATTTCCCCTTCCCCACACTCATATTTGGTATTGAAGCATTCTTGACTTTGGGAGGAACCAGGTACCAGCAGGCCTACTAATTTGGGGATGGCCTCATATGTGAGCTCTGGTGATATAGAAGGTGACAAGATGAAGAGTCTGGGATGAGTGGGGTAAAAGGATATGTCAGAAGATATTTTTGTTTAAAAATTTTGTGATTGGATAGAATACTGTAAAGGACAATCAAAAATATGGTAGATTATCAAAGGCGACTGACTTTTTCAACCTTCGAACATTTGTGTTTCTGTTTCTTATCCCTACAGCCTATTGGCTGCTAAGGTCAGAAACACAGAGTCGTATGGTGATTTACCTAGTTTTTAATGGGGGAACCAAATAGAGCAGCTCCACCTCTCAAATCAGCAGAGTCAGTACACGTGAACATGAGCGTTTGGCACATAGAAAACTCTGTGCTGCCCAGTCAGGAGAGTGGGGAGGGACAGGGATGCCTACCTGATGGAAATGCTTTGAGGCCTACTTCCTTCTAGAAAAGTGGCAGTTACTCATACAAGGTTCTCTGTAGTAATAGTAATATAGGGAATTTCTGTTTTATTTTGCTCTTGATTGAAGTTTTTAAATTTTGTAATGTTGTCTTTTGCATTTAACAATAAATCACTTCTTTTTTGTTTTCTGTGTTTAATATTTACCATTTAAGGAACAACAGCTAAAGAAGATCACAGCAAAACAAAAACGTCTCCAGGCCATTCTTGGAGGAGTGGAGATAAAAGTTGAAATAGATCATGCCAGTCTGGAGGAGGAGGATGCAGGTGAGGATGCTGGGAACAGTGTCTCTGTGTTCTTGAATTGATGCCTGATGCCTATAGTCAGTGGAGGGTGTCTCTTCAGTCCTGGCCTGGGTTTTGAGAAAAATAAATTTTTTTTGCCTTAGTGTTAAACTGATTTAGGAAAATTTTATTTTCTACACCTGTAGAAACAAATCTCTTTTTAAGTCACATGGGGTTTTTAGAGAAAGAAAGCAAATTTTTAACTCAGTCTACTATTGGCAGCTAGTGCACAGTTATTATGTTTAATAAATTAGAAATCTAAACATTATTATATGGTTAATTTCATAAAGACAACATCTTGATTGAATTACATTTTGTAAGCTCAGCATCATTAATCAGCATTCATAGAATTGCTTTCACATATCTTTTTGAGACAGTAGGCGGGCTTTCCGAGTATCAATTTTTGTTTAAGAAAAGACACTTTCATTCCGGTTATACCATGGCCATGATTTTGTTGGTATCACCTCCTTGGATGGGCATCTTTTGGAAGACCTTTTGGGAAAATGCATAAGCTCTGAAACAAAATATTTCTACACTGCGTATGTATGTGTGTGTTTAGAAGTTGTTGGTAGCTGTTTAGTCATTTACTACTTAAAATATAGATTAAGGCTTCTTAGCATTTAAGCTCTTCAAGCAAATATTTTCTACTAGCTCCAGAAATTTATTCAATAAGACAAGAGAATTATGAAGAATTAATTGAGGCAATAGAAAAAAATAATAGACGTGCTTTTAAAGTTCAGTCTCTCAGAATTTGTTGGACATATGGCTAATGTTTTCTGCTACTGAGGTACATATTTCTCACTGATAACAGATTTTTGTTTATGTCAGGCTGCCTAAACTAGCTGATAACTTTCACCTCCTACTGCTTCTTTGGTAAAATTTTGCCCAAGATTAATAGTTACTTCTTCAAATCCAAAAGCCTCTTTTCACTCTTACTCCACTTGGCCTGTATTAGCAACTGATATTTCTGTGCCTTCTGGGAGCCTTTTCTCTCCTGATTTTCCTTTTGGCTTTCTGACCATTTCTGTTGAGTTATTTTTGGCAGGCTTTTGTGGCCTTATCTTAAATGTTGATTGTTCTAAGGATTTCTTGCTGATCCTTCTTTTTGTATCTCTCCCCGAATAATCTCATCCACTCCTTGTAGCTTTGGGGGGCACCTAGGTTATAGTATCTTACAAATCTGTAGACCTTTTTCTGTGCTCCTAGTTCCTATTATATTTCTCCATTGGAGGCATCAGCCAGCACTTCAGACTCATGGTCTCTCTATTTTCCTCCCTCCTCTGCCCTTCTGGATCTCTGGTACACTGTGCCCTATTTGGAGAGGCAGTGGAACAGAGTGTCTAGGAGCCCAGGCTTTGTGCATACCAGCTCTGCATTGCCTAAGTGTAGACCTTCTTGGTGCATTTCTTAACTGTTCCATATTTGTTTTGAACTCATAAGGTAGGCATAAATATGATAGACCTTCATTTCTCATGTACTCCCCTGAGGTTTCTTTCCCCCTGTTCTCCACATAGTGATCCATTTCAGAGATTGTTGTGAGGATTATCTGATAAAAAAATCCTTTCCCAGAAGTAGGTGGGGTACACTTCACAACACTTGACTTTGCTCCTCTGATCTGGGATGAAGTGACATGCTCATCTCCTTTTTTGTTAAACATTGTACTGGACAGTGTAGTAATGGAAGAAAAATAAAGTGTAATGATTGAAATGAAGAAATAAAACCATTATTATTCACAGAATACATGATCGTTTATGTTGAAAAGCCAAAAGACTCAATGGATAATCTGTTGGAATTGATATGTGAATTTGGCAATATCTCTGAATATAAATAAGCCCAATATATAAAAATCAGTCATATTTCTGTATACCAGCAAAAACAAAAAATTTAATAAAGATGCCACTTATAATCAAATACCTAGAAATAAATCTTAGCAAAAAATGTTTCCTATAGTGTTTTCTATATTAAAAACTAGAAAATGTTATTTAAAAATTAAAGAAGACTTAAATAAATGGGAAAAAACACACCATGGTAATGGATCAGAAGATACGATGTTGTAATGATATCAGTTCTATCAATCTGCAGTTTCATTGCACTTCAATATAAATTTTAGGGGGGATTTTGGAGGAGAAGGTGTGGAGTGAGAAGTATAGGGTGGGAGGCATTAAACAGACTGACTCTAAAATTTATATAAAAATGCATTGGGCCAAGAATAGGTAAGGCAATCTTAAAGAACGAAGTATCCAGACCTATTATCAAGCTATAGTAATTAAGTCACTGAGTAATGGCACAGTGATGGACTGACCGGTAGAACAGAATAGAGGGTCTGGCAAACAGACCCATCCATATATGGTCACTTGATTTATGACAGATGTGGCAGTGCAGTGCTGTGGAGAAGAATAATCTTTTTAATAAGTGTGTTGGGCTAATGAAGATAAAATGAACCTTGGCCCATCATACCATGTACAAAAATAAATGCCATATGGATTGTAGATCTGAATGTGAATGTTAAAACAAAGCTTTTACAATATAACATAGGAAAACATTTTCATGATCTTGGGCAAAGATTTAATGAGACACAAAAATGCTCACTGTAAAGGAAAAGTTATGATAAATGAACTCTATTACAACTAAGAAATTTTGTCTATCAAAAGATAACATTGAGAGAGTGGAAGGCAAGCTGCAGAGTTGGGGAAGACATTTCCAATACAAGTATCAATCAAAGGACTTGAACCCAGAATATCTAAAGTACTCTTAGAAGTCTCTCTCTCTCTCTCTCTTTTTTTTTTTTTTTTTAAGGCAGGTGTTCTATGAGAAAAATGGGCAAAAGACTTGAACATTTTTTTCAAAAGAGGCTATCTAAAAGATCAATAAATCTATGAAAATGTACCATAGTTCATCAGTCATCAGGGAAATACAAATTTCACCATGCAGTAGTAATGCTACATGCCTACCAGAATAGGTAAAATGGAATGGCAAGAATGTGGACTAATTGAAACTCAAAACATTGTTGCTGGAACTTAAAGTCAACAGGATCATTTTGGAAAACTGTCTGGCATGTCTATTAAAGCTTAACATATCCAAAGAATTATATGCATATATTGTCACACAATGTATATCAGAATATTCATAGCAGCATTATTTCTAGTAGCCAAAACCTGGAAACTACTCAAATGTCCATTACCTGTGAATTGGATAAAAGACTGTAGGATAGTTATCTAATAGAATATAATAGCAATGAGAATCAAAACTGTAACTATATTCAATAAGTGTGATTCTTATAAACATAAGGTTGAGCAGAAGAAGCTAGACACAAGAATATGAACATTTCTATTTATATAAAGTTCAAAGTCAAATTAACTTGTTTATACTGTTAATAAGTTATCTTGCAGTGGGGTATAGGCTTGATGGCACCAAGAAGGGCACATCGAGGTGCTAGTAATTTCTAATTCTTGATCTAGATGCTGGTGTATGTATGGGTGTGTTTTTTTCTGAAAATTCTTTGAGCTGTACATTTAGAATTTGTGTACTTCCTGTTGAAATTATTTTTCATTACAAGTCGAATGAGAAATTGGCTTGTATTATTAGCCTAGAAGAAATGTAGATTTTAGAATATGGATTCCTTCCTGTTAAGCCTTACTTCTTTTTGGTATTTTGGCAATGTACTGATAAAGTAATCTTGCCAGAGATTAATTTCAACTAATAAAAGAGGGGTGATTTATGAGTAACTTTATATTATTATGTCATAACTTCTAATTTTAGTACATCTCTTTAGCTGGTTAACTTCATGCATAGTGCTGTCCAAAAGACCTTTTTGCAGTGATGGGAATGTTGTCTGTCTTTGTTGTCCATTATGGTAGCCATTAGCCACACATGGCTACTGAGCACTTGAAATATGGCAGGTGTAACTCAGGAACTGAATTTTCAACTTAAATTTAAATAGCCACATGGTAACTATTATATTGAACAGCGCAGATTTAACATTTATATTTTACTTATTAGGGACATGCTGATTCTTTAGCTGTCTCTTTTCAGTTTTTACTGCGTCTTGAATTTAAGCCCACCTAAATGCTGGTATTAGCAATGACGTGGAAACTTGGACGATTGCTTCCTCCCAGGTTACTCTTGAATTGATGAGACATAGCTAAATTTATCTGTCTGTCTGTATGTTAAATATGACTAGGTCTGTCTTTGGATGCACAGAGTATATTTAATAATGTCATATCTTGGGAAAAGTTATTGAGAAATCACCTTTGTGAACAGAGGTATATTAAAGGTGGCATGAAGAATGCTATAATAAATTTAACTTTAATCTTTATAGATAATATGCTTTAGTACAATATTTTTTTAATATGACTTATTCATAAGTGTCTACTGTTGAATAAGTGAATACATTTGTTGTACTCTTGGAAAATTTTATGCTAGTGCCCAATGCATTGTCATCCCTCTTTCAGAAGCAGGGCCATCCTGTCTTGGCAGCATGCTCATGCCTGTTCAGGAGACTGCTTGGGAAGAGCTCATTCGCACTGGCCAGATGACACCTTTTGGCACCCAGATTCCTCAGAAAAAGGAGAAAAAGCCTAGAAAACTAATGCTCAACGAAGCATCAGGCTTTGAAAAGTATTTGGCAGATCAAGAAAAACTATCTTTTGAAAGGAAGAAGCAAGCTTGTAATAAAAGGACAGCTAGAAAAACTCCAGCCTTGGTCAATTCTAAGCTGAGCCCAACACTCAATGAAAAGAAACCAAATAAGAGAAGCAAAGTTCTCTCAAAAACAGACAAGCGCTTGAAAAAACACATCAAGAAACTCCAGAAGAGAGCTCTTCAGTTCCAGGGGAAAGTGAGACTCCTGATGGGAAAGAAACTGTTGGAGTCTGATGTGAAGCCAATGGCAGAGGGAGACTCTGAGAGTGAAGAGTCTGAGTACCTACCCACAGAGGAAGAGGAGCAGGAGGAGGCAGCAGAGGCTGATGTGTCAGGAGAAGGTACTGAGGCTGACCTGGGATCCGTTCTCAAGCACCAGAAATGGCAGAAGAAAGTCAAAGCGCAAGAGGTGGATGACGCCTTTTTTTCAAGTTCTGAGGAAGAAGATGAAGTCATCACAGGAGGAAAAGGAGGAGGAAATCGGAAAGTAGTGAGATGCCAAGACGATGGAGATGAAGATTATTATAAGCAACGGTTAAGGTCAGTCTGGAGAGATTATAAATAGATTGCTTGCTTTATTTTAGGCTGTAGGTTTATGAATAACAGTTCTAGATCCAGCTTAAAATATTAGACCCCTGTTTATCCAAAGGTTGGACTTCCTACAGCCTTAGCCTCCTAGAACCAGCAGAGCCATGAGTATTGCGTGGAGCTCACCCAAAATGCTGCTTCTTCTGGGTCTTCACTCCAGTTTAGAGGCAAGTCTAAGAAGAAAAGCCTAGGGAAAGGGCTGGGGCGAGAGACAATGCAGAAACCTGAAGCAGGAGCTGTGTGCCTCTTACTGAGAGTGGTTGCCCTGCGACAGAATCGGAAGGAAAAGGTTGGCTTACATAGTGTATATTGGGTGGTTTGTTTTTTTCTTTTGAGGAAGGAAAGTAATTTTAGAGGACTTTCCTTCAAATAAGAGCTGGAATTTAAGCTTTAACATATGAAAGAATAAGCTTGCTTTCTTAACTCCTCCCTCCTTGTCTTGAAAAAGTAGTTATCTACAGAATTATAAACCACCGTTGTGCCAGAAATGTACTTCGTATACACAGCATACCTTTCTTGTTCATTGTCATTTTTTTATGCTAGCGACTTACTTTGGCCTTTTATTTCCATGACTTTGTCAGTATATGATGCAATTAAGCTACAAGAGAAAAGGGAAGGTAAATGCGTTCACTTGTAGTCAATACTGCATATTGCCACACATTTTCTGTGAGCCAAAAACAGCGTACGCTGCAGGTTTCTCCATTGCTGTGTCTCCAGTCTCGCACTTCAGCTTACTAAGAGTGCTAAGAAGCTTACAGGAGTAAAGGAATCCATTTAACAGATTACTTTTAAATATTTGCTCCCAGGATGGCTTTTCCCCAGTCCTCAACAAGTTTTTCCTGTTTCTCAATGTAGGGAGACCTAGTTTATTGTATTTCTTGTAGCTTTCCACTGGCCTTCATGAAGGAAAATTGACCTGATGTTATTTTCTTGTTATTGAGAATAGCTGATCACCCACATCCAGACTGCCATATACATTCCATAACCCTTTAAAGGAGAGGCAGCATAGTTCTTTTCAGGAATAATTTGAGGACCTGTGACCTACAGCTGTTTAGAGCTGTTACACTCACATTGTAGTAGTACCTTACATAGTGATACATTGTTGAAGAGGTTTAAATTTGTCACTTCTCATTAAAATTTTAAAGTTATTTTGCACATCTGAAATTTTTGAGGGATATTGCTCAATACTCTTGAACAGTGAGCAGTGTCAATCTTTATCTTAAACACTGCAGAGAATTAATAAAAGTGTTAATTTCAATGTATTGATTATAAACGGAACAATATATTCTTCCCATTGAATTGGGTCAATATTAAGTATATTTAAATATATCAGAATTTTGATCAAGAGCAATATATTTTGATTGAATTTTAAATATGGGTTTAGTTTAAATTCTGAGTTTTTCTTAATAATGTTAACATGTAAAACTATTATTTCCAAAGCCATATCATAAGTCAATTTTTTGCTAAAGTTACAGTTAAACCTCAAATGAATTTCAAAAATATCAATAACTCTAATTGCCACCAAAATACTACAGCTCTTAAAATTTTATAGCTACACTTATTAAGGCTATTAAACTGCACATATCCATATTGAAATGCTTATACTATACCTCTGGTACTCTTTGGATTGAGAGATGTTAAAAGAAAATAAAATGCTCAGAATTGAGAAACATATTAAGAACATTTTAGGCTAGTCACTCTATATTTTATTATTTCTTGTTGCTGATCCTTGTAGACATTGCAGAAGACTTAAGGATTTCTTAGCAATGGTTTGATGATAGATGATCAGAATAAAGCCCCATACAGTTTACAACTGTAGAAAATGAGTTTTTCCTGTTGGTTACCATTTAGGAATATGTACCCGGGCTAGGCATCTTTTTTGAGCTTAAATATGTATTAGTTAAAGCTGTTAATAATAATGCTCTTCTAAACTCATAGAAGTGAAAGTGGGTAACTCTTAGACATCTCAGCTTATTCTCTCAACTTGAGAGCAATAGATCTTTCATTAGCTCTAGGTTAGTCCTAACTAGGTATCTTTATTTTTAGCTAATGCTCACTGGGAATTTCCTACCAAGTCTTCTCTACAGCTTAACCTTTTCTGGAACTGGATAATAGCCCTTATGATCCTACTTTCTGATTTAGCCCCAAACCTCAGATCAGTCTTTGAAGTTTTAACCATTTCTTAAACTGCCCATGTTTTTGCCTTTCCCGCATTTTTATCCTGCTTCTTTCTCTGTACCAAATTGTATTTAGAGACTCTCCTCATTGATGTTCCCTGATTTTCATATATCTGATAATGTACCAGGATTCTGTGAGTTCTTAAATGTAAGTGGTATCCAGATCTTAAAAAACATCCATTGTTTTTTAGTTTTAATTTCGTAGTACCAAAGTTTCCATTAGGACTCTTAGGAAGGAAGTTTAGCCCTTAAAATATATTGCTGCTTTGGACAGCTTGGGTCTGGGAGTTCCAGGAGCCAAGTAAAGACTTAATAGAAATAACATACTTCCAGTGTTTGAGTGATATGTGTCCCTGATGAGCACTTACTTGTTGCTTATCTTGTTCAGTTTGTACAGCCAGGACAGCCCAGAGTGGCCTAGAAGACCAAACATTCCATTTGTGCACCTTTCCCCTCAAGGTGATCAAAGATCAGCAGTCCTTGCTACCTCCATTGTTGAGTCAATTCCCAGTTGAGATAGGTCAATGGCCGTTGTTTTGTCTTTGCTCTCGCTGTGTGAATGTGTGTCTCCGTTCTAGGACTGGCTTCTGGGGTCCCCAGCAAAGAACTTGCAGTCTTTTAGGGAACATGGATACAGATAGGACCTAGCCAGTGTGAAGAGAATAATGAATTCACACTGGGTATTCGGAGAAGACTTCGTGGAGAACGTTCATCCCAGCACAGGGCGTCATCTGTGGGCTAGTTCAGATATGTTGATATGGACCTTATGATGCAGGTTAAACACTTGACACATTTGCCCCAAATGTCAGGTGGATCATTGGAAAGGAAAATTCTTGTTTTGCTTGGAAACATTATTTCCTCAGGGGTCTCATTTGGATTGCCTTAGATATTGGTGTGGTGGCTGTGTTCTGCAGAGGCCTGGTTCTAAGCTCTCTAACCCCGGACAAGGAGGGCACAACCTGTTGCTTTATCAGCCAGCTCCCATCTTGGGCAGTGGTATCTGTTCAAGGGTAGACTGAGGCCCTGCTTGGGTTCCCTGGGAAAGAGTACTGCATGTGGCCCATTAGTGATATCTAAATTGGGTGAGGGTACAGAGAGGCAAAGCAGCAAGTTTCGTGCCAGCTATTTGCCAACCTTGAGATAAAACACTAACAGAAAAATGTCACCAACTCTTGCTTCTTTCCCCAACAGCAGTCAGTACTGTTTGGGTTACACTTGGGGTGTAGGTCAGATTACATCTTGAGTGAGAAGATGCATTTCTAAATAAGTTTTGTCTTAGGGTGGCACGACTAGGGTTAGAGTTTATAATTTAGCTTAAACCCGTACCCTGAAGCTCTTTCTGTTTTCTTTTGCCAGCCATTATTGTCTGACTTGCTTACCTAACAGCCTTCATTTCCTTGGCAGTGAGAATAGACTAAAGCAAAGATTGCTGATACACAGACTGGCTCTGTAGAGTCACCTGGGAGTCTAGCTGTTGGAGGTGCCGAATCAAGAGATCTAGTGTGGGACTGACTACCAGGCAGTAATTTTAAAAAGCTTTCATAAGTGATTCTGATGCAGTCAAGTTTCAGAACCAGTTCATGTATGTGAGTTGATTTATACATTTTTTTCCTTTCTGAGGCAGTAGCTTTTGGCAGATTCGGTTTGTACATCAGTTTTTCTAAAATCTTGCAAATTGTGTTTACGTAAGAGAGGACCTGGAGAGGACCTTTGGGGTCAGTTCATTTAGTTAAATGCTGTACATAATAGATCATCTGATTCTTACCATGGTGTGCTTCAGTATCACCTGAGTAATATCTTCATGGCTCAGCCTGGAGTGTATGAGGCAGCAGGTTAGGGGTGGGATGATCTGGGCACTGCACTTTTTGACTGAGCCCCCACTAATTTTGAGGTGAGGTTGATGGCGTTCTTCATTATCATAGGCTTTAATGTTCCCATTTAGTAAACGTTTGAAGTGGATGGGATGTATTGTTGGTAAAGATATTGGGGTTTGAGAATGTAGTGCTTTTGTGGAACATGCAATATCTAGATATGGCCACAAGGTGGTGCCAAGATTCAGCACATAGTTGCCTCCACCTCCCAGGACTTGAAACCAAACCAAAAACTAAGCCAGTTGGATAAGGATTTGGGGAGATTTGGTGTGGATGGGGATAGAATTTGCCTCTTGGTCTGGTGTAATCTGCATCTGTAGTCATGATGCTTGTTGATGTAACTTTTTAAAAAAATTTTTGACCTTGGAAAGATATTTCTTCTGCCCTATTTACTTTATTTTACATGAATAACTTTTAAGTTAAAAAGGACCATGACTCTATTCATTATGTAGATCTTACAGGATCTCTTCTAATAGTCTGCAGGGCTTAATCATTTGGGAAAACAATGTCTTCGTTGTCCTCCTCCCTGAGTATTGGGGCTTCTGTGGCCAAGGGGCAAATTTGATCCTGGTTTGGAGGGTTTGGCTGTAGATAAGCATAATTCCAGAAGAGGAAGGGTGTCACCATTTTCAGATGCTGATATAGGTCAAACAAAATAGGATAAATGTTGAAAAAGCCTTTTTGATTTGCACATTTGGAGGCCTCAGTGCAAGGTGACATCAGTGGGGGATGGGAGGAGGTTATATGAGAATGACAATGATAGCTAACATTAATGAATGCTTACCATTTGGCAGTGCTTCATGTGATGTGAGTTCATTGGTTTAATCTTCACAAGCCCATAGGAGATAGGAATCTCAGCCCATAAAGCTGAGGTAATTTGGGGTCTGAAGGTTGTTTGGGTCAGGTGGGAGCCATCTATCATCTTGGTCTGTTATGATGGACTAAGAACATTACCTCAGCAACTGATTTTTCCTTTTACTTGATGGAGACCAACTACATTCTGCAGGTCTCATTTCTCACCTGAAATTCTGCTAAAGGTCATGCCTCCTAGAACCACTCTCCTAGTTGCTCTGTCTTCATTTGATTGTCTTCACCGGAGCCTCTCCCTTTTCCCTAGAGTTGCCTCCCATTGCACTGGGATTGTCCCATTTGTCCTTCATTTGGATTTTTGTTTGCCCTGGATGAAGATTCAGCACCTTCAGGTTGCACTTAGGCAAAGACCAAAATTGTGAAGCTTGATTTTATTTTGACCTTAAAAAAAATCATTTGATCTCTAAAAATCTGAATTTAGTAAAAATCTAGATTTGATCCAGAAACCTAAATATAATGATTTGAAGATTGTTTTTATCATCAGTTTCTGGGAGTTAATTTCTTTCTCAAGAAATAAATTTTTTTCCTTCTTCTAAGAATCTGTGTTTTAAAGAGAAGAAAAAGTTACTCCCTTAAGGAATTTTCTTAGAGAGTGTCTTAGCTGCTTTTAAATGACGAAGCTAAGACACAAATGAAGACTAATTTTGCTTCGTGCTCTGCACACACCTCACATTCTCAGCTCCAGTGCATAATTGTCTGCATCAGTCTTAATTTACTCTGTGAGATCTGGACTCCTATCTGAGGGTATTTCATCTGCTCAGATGTGCCAATTAAGTCCACCCAGATAGACCATAAAAAGGCAAATAAGAAAAGTAAAACACTGAGTATCTCAATTTAGCAAATTAGACTAATCTGTAAGGGATTCTTAGCTGTCTGAAATAGAAAACCTATTGCAATACTGAAATACAAACTATATTAAATACCCAGCTTGGTGCCTCGAATATATTTTTAAAAATCAAATTGTACTCTTTGTGCTTCTGTTGTAGAATTTCTTTCATGGATATCGCAATAAGTAGAGAATGGTCTTCATATTGAAATTTCACCCTTTATTAATAATGATTTAACTATGTGGTGTGTGCCTTTTCCCTCACAGTCAGTATAGAAATGAACTACTCCAGATTGGTGGCCCTTCAGAGCAGTAAGCTCATTTTTGAATTTCAAGCAGCTCAATATGTGACTTCCTTGAAATTTTGGAGAGGGCGTGTTTGTTTTATTACTATATGATCTCAGATTACTAATATTTGACAATTCACATTAATAGGGATAGTTTGCATTTTGTGTGTGTGTGTGCTTGGGTTGGTATGGGCAGTGGAATATATTGGTTTGTCTGATATTAAATGTATCTTATGTGCTTGGTCAGTCCAGATTATCTGTAGTTAAAAGAACTGCTAAACTGATTTTACTGTTATTTGGAAAAGATGGCAGGTGTCAAGTAGAAAGTGAGTTTTGACTGTCCCCGCACAGTTTTGAGGTAGGGAAGAATCGTGTTATTGTACAAAGATGAAGGCAATCTTTCCCCTCAAGTTTTAGCACTGATATTTTTTTGAGACAAATATGAGTCAAAGTTTTAGAATTTAGTTTGCCCCTCTACAATTGTTTTTATCGTATAGCAGTTAAAGAGGTGATTATTGACTTTTTGGCTGGTACTATGAGGAAAGAGGTAGTGTTAGGGAGTTTGGAAAATACTTTTTGAGAGGGAAGATTATGTAAGCAGTTAGGAGTATAGACTCTGGAGCCCAATGATCTGGGTTTGAATCCTAACATTGATCTTGGTCAGGCTACTGTCTGCCTTTCTTTAACTGTGAAAAAGAGATCAATAGAAGTATTTGCCTCATAGGGTTGTGAGGATTAAATGAGTTAATACCTGTAAAATACTTAAAACAGTGTCCGCCGGCACACAGTGAGCATCAGTAATTATTAAGTAACTGTTGTTATTTAGTATTCGTTTTCTGATCCTAAAATAAAAATGTATATGCATAATGTGGATGTATGTATGTGTCATCTCAAAACACAGCTTGTCCTGACTAGCTGTCGTTTACTCAAGGAGGTGATATTTGGCATAGGGGTTAAAAATCATGGGCCATGGAAACAGAATGCCAAAGTTTCACCTAGCAGCTCTGAGATTTTGTACATCTCCTCATCTGTAAGATGGGAATCATAGCAATACCCTCTTCAAGGGTGATATGAGGATTACACATAATAGATAATACACCTAAGGTATTTGGCACTTGTCAGGCAGTAAGTATTAGCTGTTATTGTTATTTGCATGCCCACTAAGTAAAACATTTACTACAAAGATTCCATCAAGCCAGTAAGAGGGTCCATGAGAAGTAGAGTAGAGTAGCATGAAGAAGACCTTACGAATATTGACATGAAACGGTGACTTCTCTCTAAAGTGAAAGGTGGTTTAACAAATGGTAGTAGTATGCATAACCATATCATTAGCTGTTATCAACTTGTTTTATTGATGTTAGGCTTTTCTTACATTTTTTATTAATATTAAGGCTCCACTTAATAATAAAGTATCTATACAAATGTTAAGCACATTTTCAATGGTTGTTTGGGAAGAAATAAAAAGTTATATCTCTTTTGAACACACTAGGGAGCACTAGGTATCTGCCCAGGGGACATTCTTCAAACTTCACAGCCTGTTCATTGGTTCCAGGTGTGGGTAGGTCAAGATTACACTTTGGTTTCTCACAATTCTCTTTGTTCTAAGGTCATTGTTCCTGATCCTTATGTCATGCCTTGTAACGCTTGATTTCCACACTCCTTGGTGTCCTGTGTGTGTAAGTTCTTATGTCACAGTAATAATAATAATAATCTTGGTCTTGGCTGACAGTAGGAGTGGAGTAGCATGATTGCCCTTAGACTTTGGGGTTGCACTTAACTCCTGCCTGCTAAAGATTGCAATAGGTGTTTTGACATTTGTTATTTTTATTTACATTTAACCTATAATTAACTAATATTTCTCAATTTTACTTGTTTGAGTAATCTTCCAATAATTACAAGATAGCATCTGACATGTATGTAGTGTAAAAAAAAAGTTTACAAAGGGTTTAATACATATATAATTTCATTTAGTCCAGTGAGAACCTAATAGTTTGCTCATTTTATGGCTGAGGAGACAAATATGGCAATTGTTAACTGATGTTTCTAAAATTCAGACCTTTCCTTACTAGTTACAGACCTGTAATACAGCTCTCTGTCTACAACCAGTTTTCGCTTCTCAGTGGCTATCTTAAATCTGAATTTTTTACTGAGTTCTCTAGTGGCTTCTAGTGGAGACTGAGGGACTGACTGTAGGGGTTAGAAAAACCCTTAGTGAGTAATACACTCACTTCGGAAGATGAAGGTGGGAATATCAAAAACATTTCCTTTCTGCTGATGTAAAATGTACTTCAGGGCTAGTGAAACTTCTTGCTTCCTCTCTCTGAAGACTCATTCTTTCATAAAAAGTTTAATCTTTTTGCCCAGCCTTTCCCACCTGGTCCTAAGGAAGCTTGGACCCAAACTCGGGGCTTCTGATTCTTCCCATCAGCTGGTATGCAGAACCCAGTTGTAAAGCGAATCCACTGGGAAGCCCCAAAAAACAGAACTCAGGACTTGAAAATAACTTACAGAATTTTTATATTCAATATAAAGACTTTTCCTTTTTATAAAATTCAAAATTAAGAATTTATCCGACTTCGTATTTGTCCTTTGCCATGGCGGATTCTTTGTAGTTAACCTTAACTGTTTATCCAGTGGATATAGCCAGTAGTACCTTAAAGTTGTATGAGCGGTAAATATAACTGGAAGTAGGCTGTAAATGAGATAGAGCAGAAAGTTTCTTGAACCCATTTCCAGATAACCCACTTTGACCATTTTCAAGCCATGCTTCTCCTTTGCTAATGTTCTACTTGTCCTTAGCTCAGTTAAGAACCTCATTCATTCATTCGTTCAGCATTTATTGAGTGTCTGTGGTGAGATGGGCATTATACTAGTCTCTTGTGATATATAAATCACTAAGACAGTCTCTAATCGCAAGTGGCTCCCAGTCCCAGGGAAGACAGATACAGATTTCAAAAGATGCTAACACCTGATGAGCATTCTAGTAGAGACATCAGGTGTGCCTGAGGTGCCATGGGGTTGGGAAGGCACCTAGAGGACAGTATATCTAACTGGCTTATGAGGGAAGGCTTCCTTCTCTCAAAGTACTGCTTGGGTGAGGGTTTCAAGAATTCATGGAACGTGTGGATGTGTATGTATTGGTGAGAGGGAGGTTGGAGCCATACAGGAATGCCTAGAGATGAGGAAGCCACAAAATATGACATAAAGGGAAACTAGCTGTGTTTTTCCACTTATGTATGTTGAACATACTCGACATGCTTGAAATTCTGTTTTGAAAATTAACTGGTGGCTGTTAATTTAATTAAATTTAATTAATTTAATTTAATTTAATTAAGTAGATTAAATGGTGGCAACTACAGGTGTATTGTTAGGATTCCATTGATAAGGTACCCCAATAGGTTACAACTGGAGAAAGTATTGTACCTGGTGCAGTTCAACTGGTTATATTGTGCCATGTTGATAGCAGTCTGGTTCTGAGTCCCAGTTGCTTCCGTTAGATCATTACTGTAATATCAACCCCAGGCTCTACAGCCTGGGCCAGGTTCTCATTCCTGCATGAATGTAGAGGAGCCAGGGAGTGTTTTCTCTGCCTGCATCTGATTGGAATTAAAGTTTATGTTTATTACTAGGTTCTCTTTCAAAGTGGCTGCCAGTGGAGTCAACAGTGGACTATGGTAGTTGTGTGAGGAGTTAGAGACACTGCCAGAAACTCCATGCCTGCTTGGTTTTATGTAGCTGCAGCTGTGACCATTACATGTGTGGATTTTTAAAAATGAGAGGATAGAAAACAGGAAAAGTTTCTTTTCCAAAACTGTAAATATTGGACTGCCTCCTTCTACTTTTAAAATTAGTTATCTAGCTTAATTTTTGAAATAACAAAATTCAGACATTTTGGAGCCATTTCTGACTTTTACAATTTCAGATCCCTTGGGCCCAGATCTTATTTTTTCCTGCCCATAACCAATTTTAAGTCATTCGGTGTCTATTTTTTTTTTTTTTATGTTGTATAAAAGACAGCCATACTTCAGGACAGTTTGTTTACAAATCTATTAGAATTTTTTTAAACTTTTTTTTCTTGTTTTTTAAGTAAGGCAACCCTTAGTTGACCTCACAAATTGCAAGGAGCTTGTCAACTTACAATCCTTTTTTAATTTTTTACGCCTACAGCACCTGGTCTTGCTAGGTGGTCTCCCATCCAAGTACTAATCAGGCCCGAACCTGCTTAGCTTCCTAGATCAGACGGAATTGGGCTCGTTCAAGGTAGCATGGCTGTAGACTAGAATTTTTTTAGTTGAGATATTTCAGCAGATACCTTCTGAAGGCTAGGTGTCTTTATTCATGGTGATCATGCTATTTGTAATAATTTACTGAGCATTCATTTGATAAACTCCCATTTTTTGTTCAAATATACATGTTCAGAGAGTTCTGTCAAACTTTGTGGTGCATTGCATTTTCACATGCGATTGTACTAGACTATCTATTGCTTTCTTTTCCTCCTCAGTAAGTGAACGCAGTAATAGCTCCTGCCTCAGGATTGTGTGAGGATTTCACACATATAGGTAGGATTATTTATAATAGTACGTTAATCAGTTTAGCACTTATATATTCTAGGTTTATGCTAATGAGAGCTTTACAGGAGACACTTCATTTAATCCTTCCCAAAATTTAATTAAATAGACGCTGTTGTTCTCCCTATCTCACAGTTGAGGAAACTTACATGCTAAAGAGGTTAAATTACTTGCCATGGGTTAAGGAGCTAATAAATGGCAGTCAGGATTTGATTCCAGACCACCTGAATCCAGGCTTTTATGCTTGGGCTGTGCTTACATATGTTAAACCCAGTTTATTCATAGTATAGATCCCCCTTTATATCTGCTGGCAAAACGGATTGCCCAGCCTGTCAGACTGTAGGATAAGCAGCCTGAATAGAGCATAAGACCCTTGATGGCATCTAGGATGAGAAAGGCAACTTTTTGTCTCAGAATTCAGGTGAATCTGGCTTCCCTCCACCTCCCCAGTGTGTGCCATGTCATTCTTCTTGTCAATCAGCACTCGGTACTGCTCTGCTTAAGTGGGCACTAGTTAGATGGTCAGGTCTATTTTTGCTACAAGTCATGGGAGGAATTGCTACTTTGAATACCAGAGCAATCTCTTAGCATGAGACACATATGCAGGTTTTATAACCCTGGTATTTTCTGTCTTTAATATGTACTGGGATGATTTGTCTTCACAATGATACAAATACTTGTAGGCGATAATGATTTTTCCTCACCACTTTTAGTCACCCTTTAGCCAAACTGAATAAATGTTTGTCTTTTTCATCTTTCTTTATGAAGCGGAAGACACTGAAATGCAATCATTTATGTAGTGGCTTATGTGGTTTCCTAGGTGCTGTGTGTTCTGTGGTGACATGATGCCTATATATTTTAGGAGGGAGGGAGGGAGAAGGAAGAAGCCGAAACCCTGTTGATGCAGCGATGCGGTGAGAAATTTAACAGCCACAAAGATTTACTGGCTAAGTCTAAGGAAATAGCTACTATCTGTCAATGAAGTTTAGTATGTGATCCTGTCATACATAAAATATTTAATGACTTGTTGTACCCAACTTCAAAAACCAGTATCTTCTGGTGTTTTTTTTTTTTTTTTCCTGTCATCTTATCTTTGAGTAGTTGCAAAATGAAGTATTTTTATGTGGCTTGCTAGTTTTTTGATTTTTCTCAAATTTTTATTGTCCACAAGTATGCTAAATACAGGTATCTTTTGTTATACAGATGTTTGGTTCTGAGCTCTTCATAGTAAGAGTTTGGAATTTCTCATGAGGCATTTCTCATCTGAAATTGCTTGCTTGCTAAATTTCAGATCGTAGCAAGAATTCAGATACGTATATATGTACATATACGTATATACATATACACACACACATCAGGAAAATGTGTATACATCATTTTGATTTCTAAGTTTCAGTAGTTAGGGATACTTATATGCCAACGTTTCTCAGCCTTGGCATTATTGACATTTGAGACCAGATAACATTTTGTTATGGAGGACTGTCTTATTACATGATAGGATGCTAAGCAGCACCCCTGGCCTTCACCTGCTAGATGCTAGTAGTATATCTCCCCTCCCACAGCAGTTATAACAATCAATTATGTTATGATGTTGTCAGATTACCTTGGGTGAGGGTGGGGGAAAATAGAAGATGGCCAGTTTGCCCCTGGTTGAGAACCTTTGCTGTATGCTATTGCACATAACTAAATTTGTAGGTAATTGGAAACTCAGAAGAATAGCAAAGACTGTTATAGCCACCTAGAGGTACTTCATTTCATCAATTGCATGGAGATGATTTTTAAGGAAGAAAAATCAAAAGAAAAGAAAGGAAGAGATTGTCTTTAGAAGTTAACCACAAAAAGGTCATTAAATTTTTTACATAAAAAAACTAACACATATTAAACCTTATAGTTATATGATAGCTATTTCCTTAGCTTGGCCCTATCCTGCCTCTTTCATTTGCCATCCTCTGGAAATTACCAACAATGCTTATTTATAGGTTCTTTTAGTACCCCGAGAAGCAGTTTTAGGTCACCAACCAGTTCTTCCTTATTGGTTACGATTAAACTTCAGCTAACTCTTCATTCTGTTACTTCAAAGAGTTGAAATTTTTAGTAAGGCAAAAATTTATCAGAGGATGTGCTTCAAGGTCCTCCAGCAGCTCCTTGGATGAGGTTGCCTGTCACTCTGTGTTTGGCCTCTGTGCTGGTTTGGTCATTTATACTGGAAAACTTACCATTCCTCTAACTAGGCAGTGTGTGCAATATTATCCTTCCATTTTCTCCTTTGCCTTCCTTCACACATTATTATTCTTGCATAATGAGTGGCAGATAAATGCCTTCTTATATATTGTTGTTCTTATTCTCTTTGAGCTTGTATTTCAAAGGCATTACCACCATTTTGTGAAATTCAGCATGCATACTGAAAAAAGTCATCCTTTTATTTTGGAAGTGAATAGAATATAAGGCTATTTTTTTTTTTAAGCTCATGACAACAGTGTCCATTATAGTTATACATATGCAGAATTAGTCTGACTAAATGGCTGTACCTTCCTAACAACCTTGGTGTATTACTGAGACTTTTCAGATCTTTAGACTTTTTTTCTGTTATACGTATGTGACATATCCTTCAGAAATTTAAATGTTTATTTTATTTTGTATCTGAAAAAGCATCATATTACTAAATTTCTAACAGGTTTTATTTAGTGAACACATTTTTTTTCTCACTGGTATAATTATCACTACTTTTATGTTGTTGATGCCCTCCCCCCCAATTAAGTTATCAATGTGTGAATCTAATATATAGTAATTTCGACCCAAAATTTGCTTTATGTTCAAGGTACTGTGCTGTTTATACTATGACTATCATATCTTTATTACAGAAATAGTAATTATAAATAAGATATATTTTTTGTCATATTGCCATTTTGGAGGTGCTTAGTTATATTGAAATTTTCATAGAATCTTTTCTAGAATTAAGTTCATGTATCTTAGAAACTTAGCAGAGAAAATTTTCCTTAGGGCATGCCAGAAGAGAAGCAAGTAGTTTTGATAATGAAATGGGGCCTTACAAAAATATTTCTAGCACAGCTATAATAATTCAAATAAGAATAACTGAAATGAAAAAGAAGGAAAAGAGAATTGTTTTTCTTCTTTGAATATCAATGTTTTGGGTAATGTTGACAGCAGAAAGCTGAAAGACTTCTAATTTGTTTTTTCCTGTGCATCATCTAGAACTTTCTATTTTAATATGTCTTATAACCAAAATAATAGAAATATGATTTTTATTTTCATGGTAGGAGATGGAATAAACTGAGACTGCAGGACAAAGAGAAGTGTCTGAAGCTTGAAGATGATTCTGAGGAAAGTGATGCTGAATTTGATGAAGGTTTTAAAATTCCAGGTTTTCTGTTCAAAAAGCTCTTTAAGTATGTGCCATGTATTCTTTCCTTTATATCTGTGTTCTTTCCTTTATATCTATCATCAAGCCATTGTGTACAAATTAATATTTTAGGAATTACACAGTAGTTACCTGTGGACCCTTAAGGTACTTGCAACAATTTATTGCAAATACATATACTGTCAAATAAAATTGTAGCCACACGCTGTTCATTAAAATTAGATGATAATAAATTGACTAAAATGTGCATTGGGTATGTTTGTAAACTGATGAATCTATAATAGACCTGTCTCAGCAGACTAAAAGCAACACATTTAAAAGCCATCTTTTTGTTCTTAGTAATTTCGAGGATCCGAACTTCTCATTTTTTAGATTAAGAAAAGTTGTATATTAAAATCAATATTAAGGAGGTTTTTTTACTTCTTTTTGGAAATAAAGAACTGTTGAGATTATTTTCTGAGTGCCGTATGTTATACCTAAGGGTATAATACTTTGAGCCGACCAAATGTGCATCTGAATATTTTATGCAGATGTTGTTCTAATATCAAAAGAGAAGATCTAGGCAAACACTTTCAAGATTAAGCTGCTATTTGAAACTGACTTTGTTTCATATGTGAAGTGGCCCAATGTTATCGATAACCAGATGCTGTGTAATAGATGCATGCCTATTAGCCTACAAGGCCCAGGCAAGTCTCCCATGATGAATATAAATACTGAGGCACATTTTCAATCTCATCACTCCTGGGACTTACTTAACAAGGTACTTTAGGAAGGCTTCTTTGAAGCGTATAGGAAGTTAAACCATTAAATAACTTCTTTCTGTCTCTTGTATCATCGCGTGGGTGCAAGATGCAAATTTCTTTGAGATGGTTATGTTTAATCTCCTTCATAGATTCAGCTGTCAGCATGATTTAAACTTACACAAGAAGTCTGTTTAAAAACAGCATTTTTTTATATTTCCTCTCCAAGAGCTTTTATACTAGTTATAATTTTTCTCAGAGTAGGGAGGAAAAGGGCAGGGAGTAGTTATTTTATTACACTGAACATATAGGAAAGCTAAGTCTTGATTGGGTAGCCATAACTGGACAGAGGAACTATAAAGAAATTCAAATCTGAATCTCTCCAGTAATTTTTGTATGTATTTTATGGTCTGGAGTGGTGGCTCCTTTGTTTATTGCTTTTCCCAAATGAAAATTAACTATGAAAAGGTAAATAAAGACAACATTTATTGGCAACTCTTTTAATCTTCTCTAAAGTGATTGCTTATTAAGAAACAGGCAAAATAATATCAGTGTTTTATTAGCAAAAGCAATACCCAAATTATAGATTAAATTGATTTATCAAAGACAGGATACTTCTACATATGTAATAAGTGTTTTGGCAAATATCCTCAAGACTCAAGTTGAATGTGTATTATTTTTTTTAAATGTGAGATTTTCTAGCAAAGAACTTTCACAGCTACAACCAGACTTTGCTTACTAAAAGTATGTATGATTCAGCGTATTGACTATTGACTTTATTGTAGTTAATGTAAATACATTTTTTTAAAAAAATTTATCTTAATGGGACATTCCTGGAAAGTATTTTGTTTTCATCATTTATCTCTCAAAAATTGGATTTTAAATATTTCATAAATGTTATAAAACTTATGTTTCTTTTCTTCTACCATATATATATATATATATATATATATGTAAATAATAGGATTGATAGTCTCCATTTTTCTTTTATGATTGAGTTTTTGCCAGGCCAATTTAATTTTAAGCTGTAGATATATTTTTTACCATATTTACCGCACTCTGTGGAATTAAATTAACAAGGGTATTCTTGTACGCAAGGGAGTCAGAAGGTACAATTATCCATTTAAGTGTTATTTTCTACAAGATCATGTTTAACTTTTAAAATTCCCTTTTGAAAGTATGCCCAGCAAATGCATTCATCTGTATAATTTAGTAATCAAATGACAGAGTTCACTCCTTTGACCTTACTTTTAGCTACACTAGTTAATGTAATCTTGGGTTAGTGTGACAATGCCAAGATATACCAATTATCTGTGGTTATTTTGGTGATGCTTTAGTCTCATGCGGAAAGCAAAGTATACTGATTTCTTTACTATTATACAATAGTTTATAAAAATCTTTAACTTTTCCTAAAGAATAATTTTTATATGCTTTTCAAAGGTTTTGCAAACTGAATTCAATAACCCGATTTCATTTAAAGTATATAATGGTTTTAGTATTTATTGTTACGAAATTAAGGCAACAAAACCCGTCAGTTAATGGCACTGCTGGAAATAGAACCCAGGCTCCCTTAATCCTCATCCAGCCTACCAGTCAGTGTGCTGGTGCAATCTGAGGGCCTTTATGGAAAGAAAGAGCTTCTTTCTGCTATCTTTGTACAATGTCCCCAGTTGTTTTGGGAGATTTCCATGTAGTGATGTGACTTAAGGGGCTGCCTAGTAGATATTTTTTCTTAAGTCATTTCTTCTTATAAACACACAATCATATGCTGTGTGAGAACCCCTGGAGGTTATATTTCTAGACAAGATAAAACCTAGCACACTGTTACTGCCTATTCTGGGTTACATAGAATTCAGATATCTTAACCCCCAAATTCCTTCTGGGATACCATACTGGTCACCATTTCTTATTTCTTTCATGATTTCTCCATTGTACCTCTCCAGATTCTTCTCACTTTATGTTAATTGGCCCCAAACAGAGGTGTTGGATAGAGGCAGTGCAGTGTAGTTAAATACTAAATGATCCTTGGTAATTTTTGGTCCCTGCTCTTTCCAGAGAAGGTGGTTCCAGAGTTGTTCTGTACCTCAGTAAAAAGAGGTCCACTAACTAAAATTTAGCGATTCTGGAAACTACAGTAGTCCTCCCTTATGCTAGGGGGATATATTCTGAGACCCCTAGTTGATGCCTGAAACCATGGATAGTACCAGACTTTCACTTTCTCAATTAAAAGAAACACATACTGCTTCTCTTTGACATTTGAATTGCCAGCATGAGTACTCTTGTGCTTTGGGGCCATTATTGAGTAAAGGAAGGGTTATTTGAATACAAATATTGTAATACAGTGAATCTGATAACTGAGAGAACTACTGAGTAAAGGGTAGAGAGTATATACAATGTGGATACGCTGGACAGAGGGATAATCCACATCCTAGGTAAGACGGACTAGGAAGGCTCAAAATTTCATGCTACTCAGAATATGATGTGCAATTTAAAATTTACAGATTGTTTATTTCTGGGACTTTCCATTGATTATTTTCAGACTGTGGTCAACTGCAAGTAATTGAAACTGCAGAAAGCGAAACTACTGATAAGGGGAGACTACCATACATCAGTTTTTTGGAGAGTTTTTCAAATATGTCTTTTTCCAAAGCTGAGATTAGTCTAGTGTAGCCAGTTCAGAACCAGCTTTGATTTTACATGTCGATTTCTCATCTTCAACCCAACTGATATTTTGGGCTGGATTATTTTGTTGTAGGGACTATTCCTGTGCATTGTGAGATGTTTAACAGCATCTCTGGCCTCTACCACTAGATGACAATTGTACTTTCCCAGTTGTAACAACCATAGGTATTGCCAGATGTCTTCTAGGGAGCAAAATAACCCCCCTGAGTAGTTCTCTCAATCTTAACCACTGGTCAAGATTATCTCTAAAGTGATTTGGTATCAGAGGTTCTGAATTTCACTTTTGGTTATTTTTTTTCTAGCAGTGTGACCCTTGGCAAATTACTTAACCTTTTCTGTGCCTGTATTTTCTAACTACCAGATGGGCTTATCATCTCCCTACAGGGTGGTTTTGAGGCTGTATCCAAACTGCCTAGCCTGGTGCTTCCCTGACAGCAGGCTTCTTAAGGGGTAGCCTTTATTCTCTGGTTATATACCACATGTTAATAGAACCTTTTCTTCTTCTCAAATTAAATGATCTTTATACTATACTTACTGTATTTTGAATTTTAATCATCTTTTCTAGTGTTCATATTCAAAGTGTATATTATAATTAGCAAGTTTAGTAAACAGCAAAATTCTCAAAATTTTTTTTATTTGGTAGATAATAATGCAACAGCTAGAGTTAGACTTTTGGAATTGATTGCAAAATACTGGGGAAAGTTAATTATGACATTTATTGAGAAAAGATTAAATAAAACTAGTTCAACAAAGATTGAAGTTCTTAATGAGATTTTAGGTTAGAAATACCATGTACCAAATACATGGTAAACATTTGGGCAATAAAACCATAACCACTTTCTTTTAAGGTGGGAAGATCATTAGTCTTGGTACTTTCTTTGAAAAAAAAAAAAAAAACCCTTTGATTTTGTTGTCTTTTAACTTAAGTGTTTTCAGCTTTAGATTTTTTTTTCATATTGGCATATAATCTTTATACCATTCCATGATGTTAACTCTTTCTTTCACTCTCAAAAATTCTTTTTGTATTACTCCTTTTTAAAACTTCACTTTTAGATTATAGATTAAACATGCCATTGATGGATAAAGGAAAATACCAACTTATTATTTTTTTTATAGAGGGGACTATGTTATTTCTCTTTGACCTGTACCATTTATTTAAAGTTTTAATAGCTCTGATATTATGTATCTATGAAAAATCCCTGAATCAAGTTCTTCTTTAAAATACAAAAAAGCCCTTTATATTGTTGAGTCTTTAAAGTTCTTTTTTGCATCTGTTAATAATATGACAGAATCATCTGTTATGTGCTAATTTTGTGAGCAGCCCTATTATTCAGAACTGTTTAGGGCCTTAAATATAATTTAATTTTTTCTATAAAAAGACAGTATGATAACCAAATGACTTTTCAACAGTATATGCTGTAAGTGGTGGTATTCCCTGTCCTGCTTTTTGATGCTATTCATGCCTCTTTTTTAATAGAAAAATTATTGGAACTTAAAAAACAAAATATTTGAGATTTTTTTCCAGAAAGACACTAAATAAAAGATAATAAGGTTATGCTTGTTTACCAAGCTGTTTTTAATGTTGAAAAAGAAATGAAATAGTCCCTAATTACCCCATCTATCAGTTTAATTAGAAATGTGTTAACATTCTGTAAAAAAATTGTGATTTTATGCCTAGGTAATCAAAAATGTATGACCTTATAAATATAATACTCATGTAAAACACACATCCGGCATGTTTCTCTGACTGATACTAGAACCAAACCAAATGATTAATTCATAAGTACTTTCTGTTATGATCTGTTTTATTTACCATTTGCCATTTTCTTTTTCTTGTTGGTGTTTGTTGTTGTAGGTACCAGCAGACAGGTGTTAGGTGGCTGTGGGAATTGCACTGCCAGCAGGCAGGAGGAATTCTGGGAGATGAAATGGGATTGGGCAAGACCATCCAGATAATTGCCTTCTTGGCAGGTCTGAGCTACAGCAAGATCAGGACTCGTGGTTCAAATTACAGGCAAGTGCTCCTCTGCAGACTGTCAGTCTGTGGAGCTCAATTAATATTTCATCAGATGTATTGCTGTGGAGGACGGTCTTGTGAATTATTGATGACATTTCAATTACAATATTCCTTTAATTCTTTTAGTGGGGGACATCAAAGGAAAATTTTTACGAGACGATGGAGCTGTAGGGCAGGAGAATTAAACATGTAACACTTTTAATGAATTCCAGGCATTGATGCTTCATTTTGCAGATGAGCCCCACTAGATATTTTGGGTCAATACAGTGTCTAAGGTTAGCGTCTACAAATGGATTGTTTACAAACTCAATTATGTTAATATCAATAGTTTACACAATATGGAATTTTAAATTAGACATAATACTTTTAGTTCCATTTATTAAATTTTATATTAAAATATTTGTTCTGGCAGGAGACCAGGTGAGCATTACAGTAAATACAAAGTCTATTCATGGGGAAAGTTGGAGCTTAGGAGAAGCGTTCTCCTGAATTTCTTTTATGATCAGTATGCATAAGCATTTATAGATAGTGCTTTTTTAAAATGAAGTTACTTGTCTGTTCACTGTGCTTTCCACTCCCTCTCCTAATCTTTAAGATTTTTATGTAAATTCTAAGCCAAAGCCTGAATGACTAACTAAAATGATAGAAAACTGTGTTTAGATTTTAATTTTTATTCTCTTTAGGAATTTAAACTGTTAAAACTTTAGTACTCTGAAAGCATTTAAACTGTGTTAGGTCAATATGATAGGACTGAAATGCTTTATTTTGAAATCAGTACAGTGACTGTTTCCATATTTAAGCTATAATTTAGCTTTATGTAAATCAGTATTGGTAAAAATAATGCTAGGTAAATTATGCAGACTATTTAATCTTGAACCTAGTTAACCTGAGAACTTTTTGGATTCCAATAGGTGTTTCTAATGAATAACAGCAAGATGTTTACCAGAAAATTGTTCTGTAGGAACTTTCCACACTCACTGGATGTGATTTGGAGACACCTTTAAAATGGTACCTGTGTGCCTGAAGCCAGTGACTACTGAGGTTCCTATGTTACTTTCTGGTTCATTGGCAGAAAAATGCTTAGTAGAGAGTCAAATACAAATCATAAACTATTGAGTGAAGAACTTTTTTCCAATATTTAGAGTTTAGTGCTTTGTTTTTATTCCTTGCTTTTTCATTAACTTAACATATCACCACTTCATGAAGAGTATTTAAAATTTTATAATATTTTAGAAATATTTATATAAATGTAGGAATGGGACAAAAAATAGAAGATTTTCAAATAAATATTGTTAATATAAGAAAGTTGTATTGAAGTGGTGGCGTTTCTTCAAATATTAGAATTCTATTACATTTTGCCTGGAAACACTTGAAAACATTCCAGCCCAAGGGAAAAGTCAAAATTGAAGATGGACATTTATTGTTTTCTTTTCTGTGACTGTCATTAGTTTAGCATTTGTAAAAATGGTTTTTCTGTTCTAAATATGCTCTTTGGTTAGCTTGGCTCTATAACTCTACTTGGGTTTTTTTGATATCAAGAATGTCTCAAGCTGTCCCAGATAGTTTCTAGAACTGTCTTTCCTTCCTTAAATGATTTCTGGGATTTTTTTATTTCCCATCTCTTTCCTTCCTTCCTCTTCTTCTTATCATGAAACTTGTGTGGAATCTAATACTCGGCCTAGGAAACTTGAAGTCATCCTCACAGTGTAGTTTTGATCTAAAAATTAAAACATGCTCTCTCAAGTAGTGACAATCCTGCTACGAGTGAAGTCAGGGCTAATAATGAGCAGCAGCTGTAATCAATTAACTATCAATGCTCATATCTTCTTTTCTATAATGAAGTAGTGTGGCATGTTGGACTGTAGCCCACATTGTCTTCATTAAAATAGTATTGGTAGAAGTGGCTTCCCAGAATGTGGTTATATATCAACCAAATAACTGGGCTCTTTATGGATAGAGGTATACTGAGGAGCTTGGTCCCCTCCACTTCCATGTACCAGAGCAAATTATATAACATTTTTCTGTTAAGTTTATAACATGTGTTTCCCCTGAAGCTCAGTGAACTTGGAGTTTTCCTCTCTGTCTTGAAGAAAAATAGATGAATACTCAGATGAAGTTCAAATGAAATTGAATAGTCAAGTGCTATGAGCCAGCATTGCTTCATTGGCTGTGTACATTTCTTCTGAACTCTTGCTAACTACAGATTTCTGGGTCCTAATTTGAGATGGTCTTAGTGTTGCAATTTTAAGATCCATGATTATTAAAATTTCTGTAAGTCTCTGGGATACCAAGAAGAAACTTCATGGTAAAAGAAGATTTGTTGTTAATATATATTTTTTTAATGTGTTAATTTTAAGAGGGAGAAGCATATTACATGTGGTTAACAAAAATCTATACTGGTTGTGTTCCCAGTTCGTAATGTACACACTATCTTCTTTTCACTTTGCCATTGATATTATAATAATAAGCTCCCCTCCCCAATTTTATGATGCAGAGGAAATAAATTATTTATCTTTCAAACTTCAGTTAATACTTTAAAGTCTTGGATGTCATTTCCTAAACTCTTAATTACATATAAATGGCTTGAAAAAATTAAATTAGTTCAAAGGTAAATATTTTACTTTGTAATTCCTGGTAAATTCTAGGCTATGAATAGCAGATTCCCACCCTGCAGGTAGAAATATTTGACCCTGGAACTGTTGGCTTGTCTTAAATTCATTAGGTTATCAATGATAATCAAAGATGAAAGGAATTGTAGCTAGTTGGTCATTGAGGCTAATTACTTTAGTACATTTAGCCATTTCTAAAGCTCTCTCACCAGTATTGAGGGTTGGAAAAGGGTGGTTCAGTTGATGCGACTGTTAATGGATTTGATTGCCCCTCCTGTGGTCCAGAAACAATGTAGGTCTGCTCCTAGATTTCCACTCAGCGTGAAAACCTCCATAATCTTTTATTAGAGGGAGAATGGCAGAATTGAAAGGGCATAATAATGCCATATAGATGTTCAGCCAGAATAAGATATTGGCCTTAAATGACAAAGTATGACTCACCATTGTAGCAGTTTGCAGAAAGCATGTCATAAAAAGGGGGGAAAATGCTATATAATAGATAAAAGTATATGTATATATTTATACTTATTCGAAAGTGAATTTGTTTTTAACTCTTTTAGACAGGTTTTGATTGGTTGTTTCCTAATCTCTGCTAAGTGCTTATTGATGATAACTCTCTTTTGTACTCCTTGGAGAATATAAAGAAGCTGGTGCATTTAATCCTTTTAGAAAGGAATATTGTCTTAGAAGCCTGCACAGGATGGGTCATTGTTGAAAAGCAGAGCAGGACTCGGGAATTCTGTGGGAAGTGTCAGAGCCTTTTGCAGCCTCTGGCTTCTGTAGTATGAGTCCTTTCTAGGGAGTAGAGGGGCATGGACAGTGACTAGCTGGAGTCTGAGAGGATTTAGAAGTAGATGGAGGCATTTTGTCACATTGGAGTATAAGGGTAAGCCTCATTTAATTATGGCTTGTTTTTCTATTAGGACTGCAAGGTGTTTTTCAGTTGTATAGAAGATTATTTTTAATATTTTAAGCATTCTATGATTTACTTTAATTTATAATTTTTTTTAAGTTCAGGAAGTATTTATTGAGATATAGCAAGAAAATAAAAACCACCTACTATCCCTTAACCCAGAAATAGTCTCTTTTAATATTTCAATATATTTTCTTGCAACCTTTAATAATGTTTTCATTTAATAAAACCAGTTTTTATTAATTACCTCTTGTGAGTTAGACATTGAGGTAATTTGAAGAAAAGGATATCTGAACTGGCAAGAAGCTTAAGAAAGATCTAACACACAGTTACAATAAGAGTAATATGTGTCATGATAGGGTTAGTGTGGGGTTCTAATTAGTGTACTTGCACTGAGGAAGGAGGATCCTTAGCCCATCTGGAGAGAAAGGGACAGTGAAGTCTATAGAAGAAGCTGAGGTCTGGAGGAGAAATAGATGGTAGCTAGGATAAACAGATAAGAAGGAACAAGACTAAGGGCGAGAGGTCAGGGTTACGTACTTTGTAGGAACTGCAGACAGTGCCTGCAGGTGGAAGAGGGCAGAACTTCAGGGGCAGGTGTCGGGGTGGGGACAGTGAGAAGGTGAGGCTAAAGAGGTGAGAGCAGTAATCAGATCCTGTGGTCTCATAGGCCAGGTTAAGGTGTTTAGAATGTACCAAGAACAGTGGGCAAACATCAAAAGGCTTTTTAAGCAAAGGGATGAAGCATCAGATTTTGCTTTTTCGAAATGATCATGCTCGAAAGTGTAGTAGTAACCCAGGTAAGAGACGTGGCCAGAACTGGAGTATCGACAGTGTAAATGGAGAGACAGGGTGGCTTTGAGAAGGATTTAGGAGGTAGATGTAACATGAACTTTATAGGTTGGATATGATGGAGAACAGGAGGGGCAGACCAAGGGTGAGGCCTGGATCTCCAACTTGGGCACATGGAGAATAGGTAACAGTTATTTCCTCTGGATTAGGAAACATGGGAAGAGGGCAAGATAGGGAGGGGATGATGTATGGTACCATGGGGACATGTAAGTGGAGATATCAACTGGCAGTTAGACATCTAAGCATATGGTACCACGGAGTTCAGGAAAGAGATTTGGGCTGGAGACCTAGATTTGGCATCATCAGCGTAGAGAGAGTAGTTGAAACTATGGTAATTAATGAGGTAACATGAGGAAGTGTGTGCAGTGTACATCTAACTTCAGATATTCAATATCCATGTTGAGCAGAAAAAGGTTGGGGAAGGGGAGAATGACAGTTTAAAAAGTGCCAGTGACTGCTCTATAATAAGTGAGAGATAGGCCGTGTAGGTCTGCAGTGTCCTCAGCCAATCTTGCCTTTCAGTTGCCTCTTACAGTACAAGCTGAGTATAGGTGAAGAGATTTCTAAAGTTACTTCAACTTGCTTAATATTCATTTTATGCGCTGACTAGCACCCAACTCCCGGCAAGACTGCAGATGAAGCAGCTACAGTATTGGGACCATTGCTGTGGTGGGGTACAAGCTAACAGCAAGGCAAAGGAACTGATCTTAGAGAAGAGAAGAGACATTTATTTCATTGTAACAGGTGGGAAGAAATAGGCAGGATGGTGTAGATTCAGTCAGGTATCTGCAGTGGACACAGCATATCAGGATATTTTGTCTGCAAGTAAATAAAACCTGGCCTCGAATTGGGTTAAATGTTCACAATATGTGTGATACACCTAGAAACCAGTAGAGAGGGTAGCATCTAGCCACAGCATGATCAGTAGCTTAGCAGTGTCATCAGGGACCAGGTACTTAAATTTTCTCCCAAGGCTAATTCTCCTTCTGGTCATAAAATCTCCTTAGACTGTAGCCCAATTACCCAGCAGCCATTGAGCTGTTCCCTTGTTCATATGCAGCAGTAGAGAGAGACCAAGAGAGAAAATTCTCCTCCAACCTAGAATGTACAGTAGTCCCCACTTATCGGAGCGGGATATGTTCTAAGACTCCCCCAGTGGATGCCTGAAATCTTAGATAGTACCAAACCCTATATATACTGTTTTTTCCTATACATACCTGTGATAAAGTTTAATTTATAAATTGGACACAATAAGCAATTAACTGTAATAAAATAGGATAACGAGAACAATAAACTGTAATGAAAGTTAAGTGAATGTGCTCTCTGTTTCTCAAAATATCTTATTGTACTGTACTCACCCTTTTTCATGTGATGATGTGAGATGATACAGTGCCTACATGATGAGATGAAAGGAGGTGAATGATGTAGGCATTGTGACGTAGTGTTAGGCTACAATAAGGGTTACTTAAACACAAGCAGTGTGATTCCACGACAGTCAGTCTAATAACCCAGATTGCTACTAATGGGCAGAGAGTGTATACAGTGTGGATATACTAGACAAAGGGATGATTTGAGGATGGAGCCAAATGTTGCAAGATTTCATCACATTCTCAGAACAGTGTACAATTTAAAACTTATGAATTGTTTATTTCTGAAATTTTCGGACTGAAGCTGCAGAAAGCACAACTGTGGATAAGGGTAATCGCTATAAGTCCTTCCTTATACTGAATGAACCAGTCTTCTCAGGCCCTGTAGTGGACTAGCGAGCATCACCAGGGGAAAGGTGTGGAATGACGATGTGTAGAGGAGACAGGATTCCCTGCTTTTCCCTTCTTTGCTGTAGCCAGACAGTGGTCAGAGTCCCATCAAGTACATGCTTAGGAATGTAGAGAGGATACCTGCACAAAATTGTGGTTCTATTAGGAATGAGGGGAGAAAGGTGTGTTGAGATAGTGGCCATAACCAATTTATTTGCTACCTATGTGTAAGTGAATTGGGGGTGATCCTATAAATAATTTTGTTTTTTTGAAAGACTATTACGAACATTTTTCCAGGTTTTTAGATATTCTTTAAGCAATGTTAACGGTTATATGGCATTTCATCTTATTTAATAAACCATTAATAATAATTACTGTATGGTACTATTGTAAGCACTTTACAGGTATCATCTGATTTAATCTTTATATAACCACTAGCCTGCGCTGTATTACAAAATGGATTGGTTTATTCAACACTTCTCTTATTTATGGAACTTTATATAAAAATAGGAAATAAATAGGGAATAGGAAAAATAGGCCCATTTTTCCCACAGCGTAAACAGTGCTGCATCGTGTATCCTGATACATGAATGTTCTTTGGGATTGCTGGGTGAACGTGTGGCTATCTTTAAGGCGCTTGCTATGTAGTGCTCAGGGGTTTTCCACAAGAACAGAGCAGCTTACACTCTATTGATGTACGCTTTCCCTGAGAAACGGTAACTGTCATGCTCCTCCACTTTTCTTTTCTTTTCTTTTTTCTTTTTTATCACATGGAGAAGAGAGCAGCATAATGTAGTGAAAGAACAGGCTACAGCATTCAGAATACTGACTTCCAGGCAGCACCCCATATTCTGGTAACCATGTCGCCTTGGACATACCAGCCTTTCAAGTCCAAGTTCCAAGCATTTCTGTCCTGCTTTACTTCCTAGGACTGTGAGATTGGTTGAAATTCTGTGGGTTAAAACTCTTGGTAGATTATTAAAGTTAAAACAAATGGAAATTACCCTTTTGTTTGCTTAATGAAGATACACTGTATAATACCTTCACTAATTTGGAATAGAGGAGGAAAAGTATTTTTGTTATTTAATTTTTGTTTGATTTTATTTAGATGGTATCTTTTAATGTATTAGCTGCTGTTTTCTCTTAATACCTGTGTTTACTAATTGACGAATGGGATTGTGGAGATTTTGCTTACTGGGTTTTAACCTCAGTAGCTTTTTCTTTAAAGAAAATAACCAATAAATTTCCATAGCTAGAGTTTTCTTTTTAGAAATGTTAAGTTTTAGTTTGTTTTTCGTCTTTTGTTTTTTGGCACTTGATCATCCATATTCTGTCATTCATAGTTGTGATTTTCTTCTTGGATGTTTTGGGTGCAGGTTTGATGGCTTGGGTCCAACTATCATTGTCTGTCCAACAACAGTGATGCATCAGTGGGTGAAGGAATTTCACACGTGGTGGCCTCCATTCAGAGTGGCAATTCTACATGAGAGTGGTTCCTGTACCCGCAAAAAGGTAACATGATAACACTTTAGTACCTTGTTTATCTTAAAGCACTCCATTTTAGTACTTGTTTTTTCTTTGATCCATGTATTTCTCACATGTATGTTTCTGATTTAATCTAGAGCTCTGTATTTTGAAAACCATTTTGAATGTAGGCTTTATCATTCACAGTCCCTAGAGGTGTTGAGACATGTTTGTTGTCCAGTGAAACAACTGGGCACAGACAGGACATACAGCTTGAGGACATAAGTGGGACCCTAAATCAGGAGCTTACAGTAACAGTTAACTGTCTAGATTGGGACAGTAGCAGCTTTAAACAGTTAGGAAGGTGGGTACAAAATGTCGTAGAATAACCCTTAATTGGCAAATGCATTTGTTAATATGTTTTTAAAACATGTTTAATGGACAAAAGAACAACTTGCCATTTTGAAAATTTTACAGTTTGCATTTCTTGCTTTTTAGTTAAGTTGTTTTTTGTTCTTGGAATCCTTGATTATCCTATAACTATAATCATTGTATTTTGATAGTTGTATTTCCTCACTTAGTCAATGTTTTAGGCACATTATCTATACTCCCGTGGGTAACGTGGATATGTTGTATTATGCTCTTTTTATTCTTATCTCTGTCTCACTATCTAGGCTGTAAGCTCCATAAAGTAGGGACTATATCTTACTCATTTTGCATCCCAAGCACCCTATAAGCATTTGCTGAATAAATAATAATTATACATTTCACTATGGATTTCCAGGTTGTTTTATTGAAAAGAAGTGGCAGTTTATTATCAGTTCTTTTCTTTCCTGAGTTATCGGAGCTCTTGAGTGAGCTCTCGTGTACCCCATGAAAGAGCTAGTGAATCTTTGTCTTGCTGAGTTAGACACACATGAACTACTAAATTCCAGTGTCTCTTTAATTTCGCCAATACCTCTTTTCCTTCAAATTCCCATCTCATTTATGATTATGAATATGTAGAATTTTTGATAGATGTGAGTCAGGAATATTTATAATTTGGTAGCTCAGGTTTGGTGAGATGGAATCTTATACTAGGTGTTGTTTAAACCAGCTGACTTTGCCCTGAATTGTAAATGATAAATAGAAAACAGAGTTAAAATATAAATGCTGCAATTAAAAATAAGCAATTTTTTTATAGCATGGTAATAATAGTTTAGATAGTTTTTCTAGTCAAAATAAATTATAACCATCCTGTTATAACCCCTGTAAACATTGTTTTACTTTTTCACTTTCATTGACTATTGACTGACATCTCTTAATGTTTTGTATTGCAAAATTCTGTAGCAGGATTCAGTAATTGATGTTTGTCTTTAAATGGCAAATTTTTCATATGTTCCTCTTTACATTTTTTTCTTTTGGCCTAGTGAGTGTATCTGTTTCATACCTTCACCTGAATATGGCTCACCTACATTCCCTCTAATTAATTATAACCTGACAAACTACTTTCATTGACTCATTAATGGAAACAAAATTGACATCAGTCAATGTCTCTGTTGGTGATGCTTGCTTTCTTAACTTGTTTAGAAGGAAAAACATTAAAGAATAGATATTTCACTCTTATTTACAATAATCCCACCTTCTGAGGTTGTTTTGCATACACAGACACATCCATACACATGATTGTTCATAATTTTTTCAGTGCTTTACAGTTCAACAAAGACTTAAACTTGATGTTACTTACTTAAATTTTGAGGAAAAGCAGATGACTTGTGTTTTTACTCTGACCTTTAACTCTTTCTACTATTTTCCATTATAAAACATCTCATCTCTAAAGATGTAAGCTGTTAGGCAAAATGATGTTCTCTTGCATCTTTCAAACTGTACTCTCAACTTAGGAATACAATCAGTTTATTGTTTGTTTATTATTAATGCCAATATCCTTTTACTATTTGTGATAATGATGTATCAGCAATGTCTTAATTCCTTTGCACAGGCCTCGTTAGTAACACTTCCAAGTTCAGAACTGTGGCTTCTGGATTCAAACACTGAGGTGGTATTTGATCTCTCTGCTCTGTCCTTTTATGTTTGTATGTATGTTTGTTAGATTGCAATAGAGTATATTTCTTAATCAAATTTCAAATATCCTGTCAGTGCCAGTCTAGCTTCTAATCCAGCATTTGATGTATGACTTCTTTTCTGTCCTTATCAGTTGAGATTCCTTTCCCATAGGAGAGCTCACTGGCTGCTCTGTCTAAATGTAATAGTGGCGGGCTGGCATAAGAACATTCAGTGCTAGGGAAAATAGGAAAGAGAAGAGAATTTTTCTTTAAAAATACTTAAAAGCATAATAATGCCAGAATTGTTCTGCTTATCATTGAAGTAGATTATCTTTATTATTCTCATGATTTGTTGTAGCTGGTATAACATAAAATTTTGAAATTTTTGCATTTAGAGATCATATCAAATGATCAAACAATTTCTGCCTGGAGGTACCTATCGCTCTTCCCTAAATAGCCTTTTAGCTTCCCACCTCTTTCACCATTTGATACTATATTGTCATTGTTAATATTCTCTTTGATAGTATAATTTAGATTTATCAAATAAACACCTAGCAACCATGCAAATAAGATGTGGCTAATATTTCCAATCAAACAAACAAATCAGATAAAGATATTTTTAGTCTTCTGAATTTCCTTTAATGGTCAGTTGAAATCTCAATTAATAGGAAGCAAAGATTTTTCCTTTCTCGTTATATTTTGTGATCCCTTTTTATAACGTAGAGAAACTTGGATGTGTGAGTCAACAAATATTTATTTGTTGAATAACTATAAATATGATATTGTAGGTATTTGATGCTGTTAGGGCTCCAAAAATGGATCTGTTGTTTTTAACTGATCTTGAAAAGCTAACTGTTTTCTTGGGGAAATAAGCAATTGTCACTTTATGTCTCTCCCATCTTTTTCTTCTTTATAGGATATAGTGATTCTGTGGATTATTTTAGGTAATTCAGAGAGTTTTATCTTATTTTGATTGATTCATGGCATTTAGAGGCTTCAGAGTGGGAAATGCAGTAATGGCATAAAGGTTTAAAGCATAGATTTTGTAATTACCAGACCAAGATTTGCATCTTGGATCTTCATTTTATAGCTATGTGACCTTGGGCAAGCCACTTAGATTCTCTGAGCCTAGTTTGATCCCCTGTTAAATGGAATTGTTGGTAATTTTGTGAGGATTTTTTGGGTTAATATGTGTGCATAAAAAGGTTACATTTATTCAGGTAATTTTTACTATTAGAAACAAAGAATACTGTAGACCTATATCTAAGCAGTTGAGAAAAGAAAAATGTTCTAACATTTCTAATTGATTCGATATAAATACATTCAAGATAGAAGTTTCACACCTGCTTTATCAAAAATGTTCATGATCATTCACATGTAGACCTTTTTTTCTCATGTCTAGACTTATTTTGTTCCAGAAGGAAACAATAAACTAGAATGTTAAAATTCTTTTGGGGGATTAAAATGTGTGATTAAAGAAGAAACCACACAAAAACATGGGGATCTGATGAAACTATCATTGCATGTTCTTTAAAAAGGTCTATTTTCTGAAAAACTAAAGTAAAAAAACTTTTTAAAAAGTTGGAAGGGAGTCAAGTAGAAATGTCACAAAAGTAGAAAAGAGCCACACTGTCCCTCAAGCATCCTAAATATTTCAGACCCATTCGAAGTACACAAATTATTGTGGGAAGTGATATAATTCCTATTAACGTTAGAGACAGTACATACACCCGATACAAGAAATAATAGATGCTATGCTTGTTCTGTGAGGTATGTTGTAAAATTATGTTGGTGGAGCCCCTTTTTTCTTCATTGTCAGCACAAATCCTTGTTTATTAAAGATTTAGCTTGAAGGAAATTTTAATTAATTACAGGTGCAGTAAATCCTGCCTGGGAAGCTGCCGTGCTGTATTTACCGCGAATGGCCTTCATGTGCCTGTGCTCCACTCTGCTCTCCTGGCTGCCTGACAGTGTGATTTATGGCTGTTGTTTTCTACCAGTCCACTGTTTGCCCTCTAGGAGGGATTGGTCTCCTGAGCCTCCATAATAACAGCAGTACTTTCACAGACATCTTTTAATGACAACAGCACTGCATTCAGTAAGTCAGGCTAATTGCAGATGTACCCTATTAATTGCAAAAACTAGGAGAGGTTACATATTTTACAAGCTTTTAATTTGAAACCGCCCGAGATGATTTGTCTTAAGTGTTTGGATAGAGATGTCCATAATATTCAACAATTCACTATTATTGAAACTCCAGTCTAGGCAGTCATAGAATTCTGAGATTGAATATGGTAAAAACAGTCTTAGATGTGTTTTTACCCAGTGGTTAAGTTAAGTAAGTGGAGGTTATCTTTTCAATGGGGACATTTTCAAAATGGTCTTATTCTTTTTATAGAAGTGTCTTTTTAATGCTTATTCATCATTAGACATCTATAGCTAACATTATGAAATTTTTCAAATAAACTTTAATCCTTAAACATACAAAAGAAGCTAAACATTGTTCCCATGATAGGGAACATTCAAGAGGCTTGGCATCTCACTTGTTTAACTTGGTGAAGTGACATCCACAATCCAGCTTAGGGTGGTGTTTCTTGGAGGTCAGGGGAATGAGTTGTAATTTAACTTTTGCTATCTTTCAAGCCCCAAACAGTGGTAGTTTTCATCTTCCTTTTCTCTCTGTGCATACAAACAGCTCCATTCCTGGAGGAGAATAGGAACTGAAGTATTCCAGATTTCTTTGCTGTTGTCTTATGCCCTACTTGCTTCATGACTTCTAGCAGCCACTATTCTTCTGGACGGGAAAATGGATGTAGAGTCAAGGCAGCTGCCTACTCAGAATCTCAGTGGAAAATTTAGATGTGGAGGAACTCTTGAAATCATCACTGGCTTCTGAAAGTCATGGCACTGCTAGGGTAAGGTGCTTGAGGTGGAGTGATGCATCTTTTTGATAGCCTGCTTTTCTTCACTGTGCACTAGCAGCCATGGCAGGGCCAGTGGCAGTGGAGTAGCAGTGTAGTCAGGGAACAGTGGATGAAGGCGAATCCTGAGAGAACCTAGATGTGTGTTTGTAAGGCTGTGAGCCCTGAGGTATTTACTACTGCATTTATCATAAGGTAGAAAGTCAGGAAATGGGTTAATTCAAATGTGGCCTTCAATGTAGTATTATGCAGGTACTGAAAATTATGACTAGGAAGATGGCAAAATAATAGTCATACTAATAATATAGTTCTCATCTATGGAACCTTTAATAGGCACCAGGTTTTGTAGCTGTTCTCTGAAGCCATGTTATTGACTCTGAAGTGTTGAATGTTAAGACATGTGAAGAGTTTCCTCCTCTTTATTTTTCTCTTTCAAAATTTTCTTGGCCCTTGTACTCTACTGAATTAAAAAATATTCTAATCCTAATTTATTATTATTGAAGATGTTAAATTTTATAAAATTTCTATGATTCTGATTAAGTAAATTACTGTATTAAGTTTCCTGATATTTATCTATCCTTATATTTCTGTAATAAGCCTTTATTAGGTTACTATATTGTTAGATTTTATAATAAAGTAGTGGATCTCTAATGTGTTGTATCTGACAGTTTTGAAAACAGGGTTTTGCTGTCTTTATATTAATGATTTGGAGTGCAAATCATCTTTTCTGTATTTTGGAACAATTTATCAGAATTCTACTTTACTCATGAAATCTTTTGAGTGTGGTGGATTTTTGTTGGGAAGAGCATAACATCTTTTTCAAGTTCTTCATTATTGAACCAATTTAACAGTCATCCTCTATCAGTTTTCACATTTTAGGTGTTAGATCACATGCGGTATTGGTTAACATTTTGTATTCTCTGCATCTATGATGGCACTCCTTTGATAGTTCTCGTGCTGTGCATCTGATTTTGTGTGTTCTTTGGGCTGGCTTTTCAGAGGTTTGTTTTGGTTGGTCTTTTCAGAGTTATTTATCAACTTTCAACTTTCCCAGGTTTTTTCTTTAAGTTTTCACTAATTTTTATTTTTATCTTATTCTCTCATTTTTCTTTTATAGTGGATTGCATTGACTGCTGAGTTTGATTTCAGCCTTTCTGAATAAAGAATATTCTTGGTGTGGTCTGAAGCTCTGCTGATAACTAATAAAAGGAGCTTACTAATAGTGATATTCGGATCCTTTGGATCTTAATTAAATTTTTTGTTTTGTTTTGTTTTCTTTAATGTTACTTTCTCTCCTCTGATCTGCCAAACTCTGAGAGGGTGTGGTTGTGCCACTTTGTCAACACAGCTCAAAGAGCTTTACTTTTGTGTTTTGTTTTAATGATGTTTGGCAGGTAAAAGTTCGTGCCTCTTCTTTCTTTTTGTTGTCTCCTTTAAAATATAAAATAACCCTCTTCTGTTCAGTTTTTTTTTTTTTGGTCTGATATTTATATTTATAATTATGTCTTGTTTTTGTTTGCATTTCCTTGGTATATCTTTGATAATTCCCATATTTTCAACTTTCAGTGCTAGTCAAGTTTGGGTCTCTTTTAAACACAAGACTAGGTTTTTGCCATACTTAACTCAATGGACAGTCTTAGCCCACTGTCATGTGGAGACCCCTGACATGTTTAGTCTTCCCCCCCGCCCCATAGTGTTTTGATAGTTCTACAATCTATTCCTTTTTTTGTATTTATACTGAAGTAGCAAATATCAATCAGTAAGTGGGTATAAATGTTTTAAAAATGTATTTCAACTTATTTTTCTCTCATGATAAGAATTAAAAAGAATCTATCACTTATACCTCATTCTACCTTTGGACAGAGTGGGATTCTTAGTGCACTTTTATTTTCCCGTTCTCACTTTAGGTTTTGTTAAACTAAACTGGAATTATAGTAACACTTAAAAGGCATATCCCTTTTTGTGTTTTAGAGCCTTTCTTAACTGTTTCATTAGTATTTAAAAATGTTTTTCTATTTACTTACTGTTTTAATAATTTATTTTAATAACTGGTATGTATATTACATGTAATTTTCCCTTAAAATTTTTTCCTTTTGTAGTAAAGTCGCTAATATTTAGTTAATACTGGCTTTGGAGTTGGCTGCTTTTCCACATTCAAATCCCAACTCCACCTTTTACCAGCTGTGTGATGTAATATATTGTTTACTATCTCTTAAGACACAGCTTCCTCATCTGTAAAATGGGAGTCTGTAATAGGACCTCTGTCCTCTCTCAGAGTTGCTGTGAACACTCTGTGATGAGCTTGCTAGTCAGGAGATCTGTTGACTGCGGGCACACTTTCTGCTTTCACTCATGGGAAGGAACTATGTTCTCTTAGTGACTGCACCCATGCGCCTTCTAGATATAGCATACTGTATGTACCTAGCTTATCTCTTACTGGTTTACTTTGTCATTGCCCATCTGAAGGTGGAAATTTGTTTTTCCTCTCAAGCACAGCTGCTGATTTGGATTAATGCAGAATTCCAGGGTCACTGCTTCCCTCTAGAACTATGGAAAGATTTTCCCTTTGCTTTCTGACATTTTTAATGTTGCAGATATGATGTTCATCACAGATAGTCTTTTTCCTCCGAAGGGAATCTTTTCTTTTTCTGTTTTGTTCTGACTAGAAGCTATAGCATTTTCTCTTAATTTTCTTTATTTTTGGAATTCAGACATCTAGTAGGTATACATATGCCTAAACCTATGTCTTTTTTCAGTGTTCTCACCTGACATTTGTTTTATAGTCTCAAGGATCTCCTTATAAATTGGTAGAGCTCCAGGGTTTTTCTTTTCTTGCTTTTGTTTTAAAATAAATCACTTTTCATCTGCCTTGTTGTTTTCAGTTTAATAAGGATTGACGCAGAATGTTTTGGAAAAATAAAAATTGGGTAAGTGTTGATATGTTATAACTTTTCTGGCCATCTTTTGTTAGTGTTTCCTACTTGCAGATGAATGAAACACAGTAAACATCCATTGCCGATAATGTGCTGTTACAATTGTGTGTATTATGTGTGTATCCATAAAGCCCTTTAAATTGCATCATGATTAGAAGATTGTCATTTAATTTAACTTATTTAAAATTGGCTTTACCATTTTATCATTTTAGGAGAAACTAATTCGAGATATTGCTCATTGTCACGGAATTTTGATCACTTCTTATTCCTACATTCGACTGATGCAAGATGATATTAGCAGTCATGATTGGCACTACGTGATCTTGGACGAAGGACACAAAATTAGAAATCCAAATGCTGCCATTACCCTTGCTTGCAAACAGGTATAACCTTTTATAATATGGGGGATTTCCAGGTAGATAATAGTATTTCTTTGGGAATAAACACCCTGATTTTAGTAACGTGCTTATTCTTTCCTTGTGCCTTTGCATAAGGAATTTGAAATATACATTTTGCCTTAATGCAGAAAATTCTTTATTCTTGCCCTTAATCTTGTTTTTTAAAATTGTTTGTTCACATTAGGAATCAGTTGTAGGAATCAGTTGTTAGAATGCAACCAAATCCAACTTGAATCCATAGTATTCAGCTTGAACAATAAGAAAAAATTCTTTCCAGTTTTTTTAATCTATATGTAATTGGAGAATTAAAATTGCATAAAATGTCAATCTTTAGGATGAGACCAAAATGATAAGTAAATGTGTTAAATAACAAGATTATGTGGGAGTATTTTGGGGTAGGTTTGGTGATCACTGTCAAAAGGTGAATTTAATAAAAAAATATTTTCTTTCCCAAAATAGTTCCGTACCCCTCATCGCATTATCTTGTCTGGTTCACCGATGCAAAATAACCTTCGTGAACTGTGGTCGCTCTTTGACTTTATCTTCCCAGGAAAGTTAGGCACATTGCCTGTGTTTATGGAGCAGTTCTCAGTCCCTATCACCATGGGAGGATATTCAAATGCCTCCCCAGTACAGGTAATGTATTAGGCAGGTTATACTTTTGCATTTTAATAATTTAAATGTTCCTGCTAAGTAACTATATCTGTAGTCAAGTCATTCATAATATAAGAGAAATGGCCAAACTTATAAATTGATATCTGATAAAAAAAAATCACAATTATTTTTGCTCGATAGCTCAGATTTTTTCCAGATGAGTTTTTACAAATCATGTAAAATATTAAAGAGCAGTCAGAAATTATGAAACAAGAATGAATCAGTTCTAGACAGCACATAATTTAGTGCAGGCTGAGTAGTGCATCTTCTAAAGTGGTATAAAGGCTTAGAAAAGCTGAAACCAGAGAGGATTGTTAACGAAATATTTAATGAGACACGTATCCCTTATCCTGATTCTGGGAAAATAGGCCAAGAACAACAAGGACATTCTGGATTAGGGCAACAGTATGAAGGCAGTCACATTATTTGGCCATGGGCAGTGAAGAGATATACTTGATTAGACTAGAGATGCTGGTACAGGAGTATCAGGAAAGCTGGAAATAGGAGCTTTGAAAGGGAGGTAGAGGTGCTCAAGCAAGGAAGAGTCACTGAGGATGTCTGAACTGGAAATTGGGAAAGAGCTGTTCTCAGGTTACTCAGGCTGCAGGTTGTATGGGAGGGAGGCTGACATTGAGAAACCTGCAGTAATCATTGGGGATGAGGTTGATGAGAACTTGGACTTGGACCTTGGTGGTGGTCCTGAGAAAGAAAGTGGAGAGCATGGGCCCCAAATGGCATTTTTTTTTTCTTTAGACAGAACATATCAGATGTGGAGGGCGATAAGATAAAAAGAAATAGGATAGGGAGTGGTAAGCCTATTGCAGCTGACCCCTGTGGTTTTAGGCCTGGGTAACTGGTAGAGTGTGATTGTCACAGACGAGAACATTGAGATGAAAGCCCACCTGAGTGCAGGCTCCAGCCTGGGTGAGATGCAGGAATTCTGCCCAGCTTTCACGTAAGACCTACACCTCCCAGGTCATGACTGAACCACAACGAAAGACTTTCACCAGAAGAGATATTTATATGTTTTGAAATATTAATTAGAAAAAAGAATTTTAGACCTTTAAAATTAAGAGGATTGTCACCACAATTTTAATACCTTTTACATTTGAGATTGAATCATTTTTGATTAACTTTAATAGGGCTTTCTTCCTCAACTGAATCCCTGTTGTTCTCCATTTGTAGTCTTTTTAAGAACTTTTTATTTTAAAATAATTTCAAACTTAACAGTCACAAGAATCATTAAAAGAACTATTTACTCTTCACCCAGATTCACCTATTGTGAGCATCTTGCTAACATTTTGCCACATTTGCTTTATCTTTCCTTCCTTCCTTCTCTCCACCTCTCTATGCACACAAATTTATATTATTTTTTTCTGAATCATCTGATAGCAAGTTGCAGATGATGCCCCTTTCTTCCAAATCCTTCAATGTGTATTTCTTAAGAACAAAGACATACTCTTACATAACCATAGTATAAACATCAAAATTAGAAGGAAATTTAACATTGATATAATTCTGTCATCTATAGTATGTGTCATTCACATTTTGCTGATTCTTTTAGTAGCATGTAAGTCCCTTTAGTCTCCTTTAATATGGGACAGCTTCTCTAACCTTTCTTATGTCTTTCACTGACCTTGACAGTTTTGAAGACCACAGGCCTTCAAAACATTATTTTACATAATGTGCCTCACTTTGAATTTGTCTTCCATTCTTTGTGATTAAATTCAGATTATGCATTTTGACAAGACAGTCAGAGGAGTGACACTTCTTTCTCAATGTTTCATATCTGGAGGTACATGCTGTTTATCCCTTTCTTGGTGTTGTTAATTGATTTCTTGAGTGTGGTGGTCTTTGCCAGATTTCTAAATTCTTCAAAGTTACCACTTTTCCTTTGGACTTAGTAAGTCATTTGTGGGAAAATACTTTGAGACAATGCATTATGGCTGTTTCTTCCTTGAAGTCCTTGTTTTAGAAGTTTGTGTACTTACCTTTCTTTCTTTTATAGATTATAAGCTCCTTGGGAGCAAAGGTGTTGTTTTTATTTGCTCCTTTGTGTTTAAGTCCATGGCTGCCATGCATTATTGAATCCCAAGAAGATATTCTGTCAGCAGATAATTATTGTGTCAGGGGAAATAAACATGATCATAGTACAGGGTAATAAAGTCTGTGATCAGAGGAGATCCAATATCAGAGCTGTGGAAGTCAAGAAACGCTTCCTGGGGGTGGGATGACTATGCTAGGGCCTAAAAGGTAGAGGAAGATGAGGAGGAAGGACAGTAACTACCAAAAATAGGGATTGCTTTTGGATTTGTATGTTAAACTTTGCAGAGGATTTTAGAACTGAAAAGAACCTGAGGAGTTATCTAGGTAAACCTCCTTATTTCAAACTCAAGATTATTGAGAGTCAGCATTTTGGTGACTTGCCTAGGTCACTCAGCTCTGGAAGAAGCAGAGGTGGGGACTAATTATCACTTTACTTTGTCGGGAATAGGAAGGAAGCATGGGCATGCTCAGCTAGGTATCTGTTTTTCACAGTACTAGGGAGTTGGGAGTGATAGAGAAATACACTTGGATTCTGCTCTTTACCTCCCCACCATCATGTTTTTACTTACAGAGAAAAAGACACCAGAGGGAGACAGAAATTAAATAAAGAATCTGCTTTATTGCCTGAAGCACGGGATTCCCTAAGAAAGCTGGACTGGAGAATGTGGCTTGACCTCGAGGCTAAAATAGGGTTTCTTAGTCTTTCCTGCCCTCCCATCCTCACCCCAGTCTATAGCTGAAGCTCTTTCTCTGGGGAGTGTTGAGTGTGACAAAAAGACTCAGACCTATCCTCACCAACTCTAGGCTCTGACCCTTGCAAATTCACTGTAGTGGCCCAGGAGTAGGGAGACTCTCCAGATGGGTGGAAGTGTGGAAAAGAACAGGAGCAGCCAGGGTACCTAACAACCCAGCGCTAGTTTTCTAGCATTGCCAACTAGCTCGCTCGGTCTGGAGGAGGTAAATGTGGATAGAGGCAAGGATATGAGAACAGTTTCTTTAACACACTGTAAATATTTTTAGGAATAATTTAAACAAGTACTCGCTTCCTTGGTGGGACTGTAATGTCTTGTTAAATTCCTAAATTTAATCATCTCTGCATTGTAACCCATAATATATACCTGTCTTAAAGGTAATTTTTATCACTGTGTGAATGATAGATACATTTACCAGGGTTACCTGTAACTAAAAGTTGTTGGTTAATTGAGCTTCTTTGTTCTTGTCTGCTATTCCAAGTAAAACCTATTTTTTTTGTTTACACATATATACACATGAGATAACATATATACATGCACATACATGTACACATACTTGATGTGTTCTTAGGGTCTTATTAAAATGTTTTTACCATGTTAATTTTGTAATGTGAAGTTTTCTGTATTATGATCAAGCTATTATTAATTTTGCAGCTAACTTTCTTAAATTTAAACTGGCTAGAATATTTCTTGTTCCATTAAATAGTAATTTACTAGGTTGTTAAGCCTATTTAGATTTTTTTTAAAAGTATCAATAATTTATTGAATTCTTTGTTTGCCTTTAAGTGGATTGCAGAGGGCGTGGTTTCCTGCACTGTGGGCCTGTGTTTTTTATGTACAGTTAATACCCATCTCATGTGGCTATGCTTCCATATGCCCCATTGTAGACTAGAGTGACCTTTCATTTCTGGGATCATAGGGCTTTTCTTGAACTTACTCTCTGAAGTCTCCAGTGGGCAGTGATCTCTACTGATTATCTGGTTACTCCCATTGCTGCAGCTTCCCCCCAGAGTTGGCTTTTGATCTTTAGTCTTGCAGAGAGCAGTTCCTTTGTAGCCTTTGGAGAATTCAAAGTTATAAACAGGTTTGTCTGAAAGCAGCATTTTCCCCCAGAGAGTGGTTGAGAACCAAATAAATCTCTACTTTAGGATTTAACTATGCAGTAATAATTAAAGCAAAGTATAGAAGAGGAATAGGGCATAAAATTGCCAGTTCTTTTGTTTGTACATTTTGGTTAATAAACTTTTTTACTGATGTTATTATGGAAGCTACCATATTAAACTTATACTAATTTTTCCAAACCATTTTCTAACCATTTCCAACCAATTTTGTGCAGTCATTGGTCATTCTTTTGAAAATTCTTACTTTAAACCTTGGAGTCTTAAAAGGTAAGAACAAATGTATTTTTTAAACATACAGTAATTCTTTTTTTCTTTTTTCTTACTAAAGGTTAAAACTGCTTATAAGTGTGCATGTGTTTTACGAGATACCATAAATCCATACCTACTAAGGAGAATGAAATCAGATGTCAAAATGACCCTTTCTTTGCCGGATAAAAATGAACAGGTCTGTAAATCCAGGAGTTACCAAAAGATTTCTAAAGCAGTGGATAGACAGTTGCCTGTCTATCCACTCTGCTTTTTCATATGCAGAATTGGTGAGACTAATGTGTGGTTGTAGGTGCTGTGGAGCAGGTGGATCTACATCTGTATGTAGCTGTATTTGACAGTTGAGCCTGCTATTGTATCTGGCCTCAGAAGGACTGTAGTCCATAGGCTTAGATCCCTCTTATTAACACAGATTCCCACAGCTGCTCTTTTTAAACTTCTCCATTTTTCTCAAGTCCCCAGTTCATTCATGCTACAAATTATTTTAGGTGCCAGCCACATGCGTGGGAAATAGCAGTGAACAAAGCAAACACTTGTTCTCATGAAACTGTCATTCATTCTTTAGGAGAGACAGTCATAAATAAATGTTATCAGATGGCAGGTGGTGATAAGTGTGGAGAAAAAAATGAGGCAGGGATAGGGAGTGCCGAGTGCAAGGATTTGAGGAAGCAGGCTTTTATAAAGGATGGTCAAAAGAGATCTCTGATAAACTGACATTTGAGCAGAGGCATAAAGAAGGTGAAGGAGGGAGTTAAAGGGAATTTCAGAATAACATTCTAGGTAGGTGGGAAGTGGGAGGGTGTTAGTACGTTCAAGGACCAGCAAGGAGACCGGTGTGGCTGGAGGGCAGGAGCAAGAAGAGGTTCTCAAAGTCAAATTGCCTGCCAGATCACCAGAGCCCACTTCCCATGGTGAAGATTTGGAGGAGATTCAGAGGAGAATACTGAGCAAAGGAGTGATGTCATCCAACTTAGGATTTAAAAGGGTCATCCTTTTAAATTTCATCCTAGTGTTCTGTTATCTAAATGTTTTACTGTACCTTCTAGTCAGGATCTGAAAGTAAATGCATTGTAGATTTTGAATGTGGAAACTATGAAGGATCTGAGAGATCTGTTATCAAGGCTACTTTTGTCACTGCCTTTTCCCCTCCCCACCAACACTTATCTCCAAATTGAGCCATTGGTCTTAGCATTTTCCTTACAGGTCTCTCATTCCTGCCAGCTACTTAAGACACAACTCTGAGCTGTCTCTAATTATAAATCAACCAGTTGCTGTGATACTCTATTTGTCCTTTGTCATTCTCTCACTTCTCTGCTTCACATCCTCATAAATTAGTGCAGTTTAGTCTGACTAGCACAATTAGTCTGACTGGTTTCTCAACCATTAGCACTCCCCACTCTAAACCGTATTGCACACTGTTGCTGGATTGATTTTTCCGAGAGTAGTAGTCTTCCTATCAACATACCTTTAATTTCCTTCTCCCCATCTAGAATGCCAGTTTTGTTTATTTGTGCCAATTTATTTTCACTATAGAATCTCAGAACGCTTCTTCTTATATCCCATACAGTAGCCAAGGCAAATTGCTTCCTATTTTTTAAACATGCACTATTTTTCCTTCCATTTACATATGATGTTCCCTTTGCCTAGAGGTTTTCCACCCTCCAGCAAACACAAAAACGTTCCATTTGAAGACCCCACGATGGTCTCTGCTAAAGCTTCTACTAGACTGGAATACCTTGAGGTTGAGACTTTGTCTCACCCCATCATCAGATTCTGCATGACACCTGTAAACAATCATTTGTAAACACTAGGTACCTGGTGAATAATTTGTTTAACTTTGCTATTGAGAGGAGAGGTTTTTCTCTTACCACTTTTAAAGGATTCAAATATGAATAAGAAATTAAGAATTATAAACACTCAGGTTCATATTACTTAGTCAGCATATGAAAGCATTGGAGGGGAAAGAAAGTGGAGGAAAAGGAATGAGTTACCCAGTCCCTACAAAGTCCTCAGGAGAAAAAGATACGGGCCTGAACCGAGATGAAGGTGGGGCTGGCAGGAGGAAGCTGAAGAGCCTGGTAACTCCCAGGTTTCCCATTTGGATGCAGGGAAGAATCTGCTGTGGCAGAGGCTTCAAAATGACAAACAGCTCAGAGGCAACAGCTGAGGAGTTTAATTTAGGTAATATTTGAAGTGCCTGTGGAACATCTGTTTGCCTAAAAGGCAGTTGTAATTGGGTTTAGAATTCTAGGAGAGTTCTAGGCTGGGATGTAGCTATGACCTGTGAGAGAAGGTGTTAAAGTTATGAGCAAGGATGAGTTCTCCTAAGGAGATTATGTAGAATGAGAAGAGACAAACAGCCCAGGCAAACGGCAACATTAAGGAGAGGGTAGAAGTAGAGGACCGAGCTGGGGAGATGGGAGGCCTTTGTAGAAAGGCATAAGCTGGGTCAGGATAAGTGGAGTCATGATGCCCTAGAGATCCTATGTGTTTGGCATCTAGGAAGTTATTAGTGACCTCATCCAAAGCAGCTTCAGTGGCATCAGCAGAAGTGCCCTTCAGGCTCGTGCTAGATTCATGCATGACTAGAAAGCAAGGAAGTGGAGATGGTGATTGTATGCGATATTTCCAGGAGTTTTCCCTCTCAATTTTTGCATAGTCTAAGGAGTGGAGCTCTGTCCTGAGGAGGATGGGAGGATTTTCAGAATTGGTAGAAAGGTTGAAGGGTTGCCCTTGATTCCATACAGGAACCTATTTCTCTGAGAATAAAGGAAAATAAGCTGAGGCAGATGAAGTATATAAATTTTAGGGAGTGAAAACTAGAGAATCATGCCTGATAGCTTCAATTTTAATTTTGTTGTTATGTTTTTGTTTGGTTATTTTCAAGTAGAGGTTGAGACAGAGGTGAGTGGCTTTGGGGGAGAAAGGAGTGTTGTCACAGCTGTTCTAGGTTTGCAAAAGGTACTGAACAGGGAAGTGCATAGAGCATTCCCTTGGAGACCAGGAGCAATCAGTGGCAGGATGCCGCCCTGGTGGGTGACTTCTCCAGTGCTGCTCAGCACCTAACCAGAAAGGAGTAGAGAAGGCAGGTGGTTGAGGTAATCTGCATTTGGAAGTTCACAGGGCAGATGCAGTGGGTGGCAGAGGGCTAGCTGAAGGAAAATACATTGGGAATATTACTAGCCAAGGAATAAAGTCAAGCCATGAGGTTGCTGTGGTGACTTGTAGAAAGAGAGGAAGGTTGAGAAACAGAGTCAGAGAATATGATGGCATGGAGTAATTGCTGCAGTTGGGCAACGAGGATAGGGGCTGCTGCCAGAGATGAGTTTGGTAAACTTGTGGAGCTGTGCTTAGAACCCCAGGAAAGGGGGAGTGCAGGTGAAGTCAGGGTCCCTGGTCAGGCTTGCTGAAGTGGAGTGTGGGAGAGGGACATGGGAGGTGAGAGGTCTGAGCACCTGTTGGCTAGGAAGAGGAAGGTCTGCACCTGGTCCTGAACTTTCCTGTGAGCAGGAAGCCAGTCTTCAGGGCTGTCGAGCCAGTGAGTGGGGACCAAGAGGTGAACCGATGACAGAAATGGGGGCTGGTCAGTGGAGGGGACTGTACTCATTGTTCAGTTGAAACATGACTTCATTTTGATTTTTGAAAGAAGAGATATGTTGTTAAAATTGCATATATTGTACTGTTTTGATTAGGAAATTTTGTTGATATTTTAATAATTTTATTCTGTTTTTTTTTGTTTTTTTTTTTTAAATTATAGTTTCTCTGTTTTCTCTCCCCTTAGGTCTTATTTTGCCGTCTTACAGATGAACAACATAAAGTCTATCAAAATTTTATTGATTCCAAAGAAGTGTACAGAATTCTCAATGGAGAGATGCAGGTCAGCTAAATGATAGAAGCTGGAGAAATGAATGGTAGACCAAGGGAAGTGGGGAAAGAAAGGAAACTAGTACCGGTCAGGGGTTCACTATTACTCTCTTGAAAACATTTCGGTGCAAACCTGCACTTAATTTTGAGCCCTTCCAGAAGTAAGAGTACACATGGTTATATTTCAGTATGTTCCCTTTTTGTCTGCGCTGCAGCACTGTTACACTTGAATCTAATAACTTATGGTCGAGTGAAAGAATAGCAAAAGATGCCAGGATGTGTAATGGGGAGTCCTGCAGGGACTGCCAATCCTGTGCTGAATGTAGGTAAGCAGCCTTGGAGTATCGGGGCTAGTAGGCACATGGAGGAAGAATTATTATTATAAATTTTTCTAATAACTTCTAATGTTTGGTAATACTCAGCAATCTGTAGGTACATGTCTGTTAATAGGTATATGTAGTAGGTTTATAATCAGTGTCTAAGTCTAACACTTCATTAAACTATTCAACTTCTTTGTGTTTCAGTATCTTAAAATGTGATTTATGTTTATTTACTTATTTAACACATAGGACTTTCTTAATCCTTGGTCTGCCCTCAAGGGTCACCTGTATTTTACATTTGTGGTACATCTCAATTTGAACTAGTTACACTTCATGTGCTCAGTAGCCACATGTGGTTTATGACTATTGTATACGACAGCACAGGTCTAAGGGAAGAAAGATGAGTACAGATGACTCTTTGGGGAGTTTTGACAATGTTCCTGATTTATCCAGATCTTCCATTATGTGTTTGTTTAACTGTCATTTACTGTTTAGAACTATCATACTCTTTGATTACTGACTTAATTTATGATTTGTCTTTTTTGCTTGAGCTTTTATACTGGTGAGCTTGATTTGAGACACGCTCTGAAAGCTGTGAAAGATGCCCTCCTGCTAGGCACAGACTGTAAGTCCGTGTCCTGCTGGGTGAACTCTCCTTCATATCTTTCCCATTTGTGTATTTTCCATGCAGATATATTTTCTGATATATTATTAATATAAAGGTAAGTGGAACTTCTTAATCCACCTGAGTGACTGTGATTTTACATGGGATAATCTGAGTGCACATAATTCTTTTATACCTTAGATTTTCTCTGGACTTATAGCCCTAAGAAAAATTTGCAACCACCCTGATCTCTTTTCTGGAGGCCCCAAGAATCTCAAAGGTATTCCAGAAGATGAACTAGAAGAAGATCAGTTTGGATACTGGAAACGTTCTGGGAAAATGATAGTGGTTGAATCCTTGTTGAAGATATGGCACAAGCAGGGTCAACGAGTATTGCTGTTTTCTCAGTCAAGGCAGGTGAGCATACAGACTTCATACAAGAAACAAGTTGGTTCTTTATGACTTAAAAGCATTAATTAAAAATGCGGGATATAATCTAAAATAGTGACTCCAAAAGCAGACCTACCCGCTGATACTGAGACAGATCTCTTTGGTAGCTTGGATCTTTCTCTAGAGTTGGTGCAAATAAGTTGGCTTTTTAAAAATTAGGCTTACGTACCATGCAGTTCTGGAGTGTGGATGAGTTTGGGCCTGAACTCAAATAAATGTCCAGCTATTTACAAAACGCGTGAGAATTAACAGTAAACATATAGTAAGAAAATACCAAAAATAATCTTTTAGCAGTTATATTTATCTACTTCAAAGTGAGAAACCCTTTTAATTTGAGCCCGTTGGAAAGGTGTGACTATTTACACAAATGTAGAAGCACTCACTGGGTGTGTAAGTTTGATTTTTAAACTCTTCTCCCCAATCCTATCTCCCAAACAGATGTTGGACATACTTGAAATATTCCTTAGAGCCCAAAAATATTCCTATTTCAAAATGGATGGTACCACTTCAATAGCTTCAAGACAACCACTGATTACAAGATACAATGAGGTAACAAGTGAATATGACGGTCAAGTCAAATAGTGCTACTGTATACAGTGGGTCAGGAAGGAGAGTGTCTACATCCACCTGACCAGTGCTTATATCTAGATTGGGCAGCAGGTGGAGGGGACTTTTAGCTTTTAACTCTGCACATTTCTGGATTGTTAGGGGTGTATATGTGTGTGTTCTTGAAAATACAACTTTTAAATATTATTACTATTGATATTAAAAGTAGGAAATGTGAGATGAGATCTTGACTGACTAAAAGTCTTTCGATCATAACCTATTCCTTCTATGAGGAATGTTTAGAATATGGAAAGGCGGAGGCAAAGAGCTCTAACTGGTCTTAAATGTGCATACTAAGTGTTGTATGTCTTATTTCTAGGACACATCCATATTTGTGTTTCTTCTGACCACTCGGGTGGGTGGCCTAGGAGTCAACCTAACAGGGGCAAACAGAGTCATCATTTATGACCCCGACTGGAATCCAAGCACAGATACACAGGTCCGTTTGTTTTTAAAAAGGAGTATATTGGTGACATACAGTTGACCCTTGACTAACACAGGTTTGACTGTGAGGATCCATTTATATGTGGATTTTTTTCAATAAATACAGTAAATGTATTTTGCTTTCTTTATAATTTCCTTAGTAACATTTTCTTTTCTCTAGCTTACTTCATTATAAAAATATAGTGTATAATACATAGAACATACAAAATTTGTGTTTGTTAAACTTCCTGTCAGTAGCGGGCTATTAGTAGAGTTTTGGGGGGAGTCAAAATTTATATGTGAATTTTTGATGGTACAGGGCTTGGTGTGTTGTTCTAAGGGTCAACTATAGTTTAATGGCTAGCACCTGGGAGTGTCCTTAGTGCTTGTGTTAGCTGCAGCATGTAGTTCATGTCTTGGTTGTTGCCTAATTTTCACCATGAGGAAGACATGTTCCAGCATAACAAATAGAAAGAGTACAGTTATTCTGTAGCATCTATTGCTAGATCTGGGGTAAAAAGAATTTTGATGTTATAAGCACACATTGTTTCTCAGGTAGAGATACCAGTCTTTCTTTGTCACCAGGCTATTTATCTTCCTTAGGCATATTTAGCCTCATTATGTCATTATGTCAAAATTCTAACCTTGGGAGTAGAAGGAAGCAACCAGCTATCTCTGTTTCTTTTAGTCAGTGCTTGTCACTGGGGAGGGCCCTTCTTGAGATGTATCTCTCTGCCGTAGGCCCGGGAGCGAGCATGGAGGATAGGCCAGAAGAAGCAAGTGACGGTGTATAGGCTTCTGACAGCAGGCACCATTGAAGAAAAGATTTACCACCGGTCAGTACAGATGTCTACCTGTTCCTGCTCTTCTGGCTGCACTGTGTGAAGGATATATGAGTATACCACCAGGGTTTCAAGCAGGGAATTTTTTAAAAACACTGTTAAAAAAGTCTTTTTTCTTGGAGCAATAGTTTCTATAAGTGAGGGATAGTATGTTTTTTTAAATTTTTGTTTTGTTTTTATATTTTTTCTTATTAAAATAAGCCTAGATGGCTTATTGTGAGTTTTTAAAAAAATGTCTTTGAATAACATCACTTTTCTACTTTCAAGGACTGCTTATGTGTAAATCTCATATTGTTGTTTGAGAGAAATGTTTCCAAATACTATAATGTCCATCTTCTTTCAGAAAAATTTTAAGAAGTGACAAAATTAAAACACTAACATATTGATATTTAAATATAACACACAGTTGTGCTTTAGCGTAGAGTATGGATCATTAGGTGGAAGTTGGTGAGATAGCTCCAATGAAAACTTTGCAAAGCCCAGGTAAGAGTTTCCTAATCCCCATCGCAGGAGGGTACTACATAAGACAGGGCAGAGGGCTCTTGGTCCAGGAGTTAGGAGGCTGAATCCTTCCAGCTGAGCATGGCTGTGAGTCACATGAATGTATATGAAAAGGTGTTTTTTGAACTGTGATGAATCTTGGAAGTTGCAAAAACCCAGTGGGTAGAAGTAATAATACGGTATTATTTCTAACTTAAATTTTGTAAAACACGGGAGACCACCTAATGTTTTATGTACCTACCGAATTGTAATTTTTCAAGGCTAAAAGTTTTGGGGATTATTTAGACATCCATACAGCCGCAGTTAGCATAACTTTCTTCTATTGTTTTATAATTAGTATTTTTAGGTAGAGCTAAATATTATTTCATATCAGTTTAATTTTTTATCTTTTAGACAAATCTTCAAACAGTTTTTGATAAATAGAGTACTAAAAGATCCAAAGCAAAGGCGATTTTTCAAGTCCAATGATCTTTATGAGCTGTTTACTCTGACTACTCCTGATGCGTCCCAGAACACGGAAACCAGTGCTATTTTTGCAGGTATTACATAAAATCATTTAACTGAAAGGAATTAATTATGTGAGAATTATACCAATGTAACATTAGCGTGTTTTTCCCCTTCATAGGAACTGGTTCAGATGTTCAGGCCTCCAAATGCCATTTAAAAAGAAAACTTCAACCGGCCTTTGAAACACACCATAATGTTCTAATGAGCAAAAAGTTCCATGATTCTAATGTATCTGCAAATGATGCCATGTCATCTGAAGAGAAATCTACAGCTGTAGGAGCTGAAGTAAATGTACCTTCTGATCAAGGCAATCCTTTGAGAGATGATCCTCAGACACCTAGTAATCTAATGAGCAGTGACATACTTGTAGAAAAGACAGATGCAGTGTCTAGACTAGAGGACTCATCAGTGTTGAGTGGAAATGGGGAGTGTTCGGATTCTCCAAAAATCAATAAAATGTACAGGACATCTGGTGAGGAAAGCATCGATGAAAAGCAAAGTTTTTCTGACAAAAGGGAAAGTTGCCAGGTTCAAACAGAACCTCTTTGGAAGAATGAACAAATTGAAAATAATTTTTGTAAGCACAAGTCAAAAACAAAACACAGTGTAGCAGAAGAAGAGACCCAGGAGAAACAGCTGAAGCCAAAACAAAAGTCTAAGAACTCTAAGCGTTGCAGAGATGCCAAGTTTGAAGGAACTCGAATTCCACACCTAGTGAAGAAAAGGCAGTACCAGAAGCAAAACAGCAAAAATGAGAGTGAGAACAAGGAACAGAGCAATGATGATTATGTTTTGGAAAAGCTTTTTAAAAAATCAGGTAATCCTTTTGCTGGATTTGCCATGGGGTGCTAGGAACAGAACATTAGTGGGCTATTTCTAGCAGTAACAGCCTTTACTGACAGTGCAGAGTGGACTCACAGCAGGAAGTATTTTTTCTTTTAAAAATCAGATTTGAAATGTATTTACATTTTTGAAAATCATATTTACCTTTATTTTTTGAAGACCTAGAAGAAATTTAAACTTCAGAGAATAATAGTGCTTGACTTATAATCACACACAGGATGATGAGTGCAGTACTTTAAGTAGATTTGTACGACCTGAGTATTACTAGGAAATTTCTCTACATGCTATATTTATCTAATTTTTCAACCACAGGAGATTAAAATAAACTCATGGGGGAGAAAGGTATGGGTATGTCCAGAGGCGGACACTCTGGAAGAAGGAAAGCTGATAGCTAATATCAAGGCAGAAAAATTAGGAAAGCAGACTCAACAATTGCTCAGGACCCTGCAGGACAGGCAGTCCTGCACGGCCTAGTCATCCCTAGGAGTGTCATCTTGTTCAGGCCTTGGCAATCATCATGCTCACACTGTCATGGCCTTGACTTTTGAAAGATTGCTATTTATGGTTCTCTGTTCAAGAAGGCAGCTTTTTGTATGGCATTTCAGAAAAACCATCTGGGCCTGATGCTTTCTTGTAAGGTATTTTTTTGGTAACTTTCTCTCTTTTTTTTACAGTTACTGTTTTCCTAGGAAATTATTTATTTTGTGTAGTTTAAAAAAGTATTTGCATAGAAGCACAGAAAATATTCTTGTAATAATTGCTTTTTAATTTGCTTCTGTTTCAAGATAATTTCCCCCATCATTTCTAATTCTGTATATTTTCTTCCTTTTTTCTTGATCAGGTTAAGCTACTGGTTTGTTTATTTTGTGATTTTTTAAAAAATAAATCAAGATTTAGGTTTATTAATTAGATCCATGATTGTTCTCTACCTCATTAATTTTTTATCTTCATTACTTTGTTTGTTTTTATTGTGTTTGGTGAATTTTTTTGGCTTAATTTTTAAAAACTGTTGGACTTGGAAATTTAGTTCATTTATTTTTATTCTTTTGTATTTATTGATATAAGTAGTTAAGTCTATGAATTTTCCACTGATAACTGCATTAAATTCTTCTGATATGTCATGTATTATTGTCATTACTTTTTAGAAATTCTATAATTCTGATTTATATTTTTCCCTTCAATAAATAATTTATTAATAGAGTATTTTTAAATTATTCAGATAGGAGGGAAGAGTTTATGTTAAAGTTGTAATCAAAGCATTATACTTTAGTTATTGAAAAACAAGGGTAGTAATAGTCTCTACCTCATAAGGTGGTAATGAAGGTAAATAGCAACAGCACATATAAAGTTTCTGTGGTCGTTTGGTAAATAGCAACTAAAAATATTCATGATTTTTCTCTACTCACAATATGCTAGACTACAAAGAAGAAAAAATTTAATTGTATACAACGTGAAATAACACGTTTACTGCCTCCTTTGTTCTTGTTAGTTGGTGTTCACAGTGTCATGAAACACGATGCCATCATGGATGGAGCCAGTCCAGATTATGTGCTCGTGGAGGCAGAGGCCAACCGAGTGGCTCAGGATGCTCTGAAAGCACTGAGACTCTCTCGTCAGAGGTGTCTGGGAGCAGTGTCTGGTGTTCCCACCTGGACTGGCCACAGAGGGGTTTCTGGTGCGCCAGGAATAAAGTAAGACATTGATGCCCTGCCATGCTTGTGAGAAAGCCAATCTGTCCAGGCTGGTAATAAAGTTAGGGCAGGCATGGATTTCTGTTTATCTACAGTAGTAGAAAATCTCCCAAGGAGGGGTTGAGCCACCCAACTTGTGTGATTTGGAGAAACACTTGTAATTTTACCTTCTTTACTTTTGTCTTTTGCTTTCTGAAGCTGATTTTTCAGGGGAAGGAGAAGTGATCTGCTTTGTTTTAAAAATGATGTTAAAAATAGTAACAGATGCAGAATCATGATTAAACTTTACTAAGATGATTAGCCAGTTTTCAGCAATTAGTAATTACTATGCTATTCAGTGTACTCCTTTAGAAGGATTTTCTTACCTAGGATTTGAGGGTAGTTTCCATCATGTTGAACAAAGGATATTGAGTGATTTTTACTCAAGATGCTGCAGTTATCTCCCAGGAGAATAAAGTAGAGGAATAAAAGGGGATAGAGCAGAAGTGTCATGGTTATGAAAGAACCATGGAGAAGAAAATTTTTCTAGGAAGAGTTTAATTTTTGAAAGGACATTTTCATCTCATAAGGCAAAAACAAACATTTTATCTACTATAATATTTGTGCTTATTTAGGAGTAGATTTGGTCAGAAAAGGAATTCCAGCTTCTCTGTGCAGCCGTCTTCTTCAGCATCTCCAAAGGAGAAATGCCAGGTAATATGAAAGCCTGTCTGCTTTTCATGTGTGAGACTGACTTGATTAAATTGCTATGAAAATTTAACCTGATTCCGATGTGAAGAAAATTGCTGACATGGCGACACCTGATATTTGTGTGGTGTGCTCTGATTTTGACACACTTAATTTGAATCTAAAAGGGCCAGCTAACTTCCTAAAAGAAAAAATCTTTAACCCAAGATCTGTAGTAGAATCTCTGTTTTGCCGTCAGAAAGTTAATACAAGGGTAGGTGACATATCAGTCACCAACCATACAGCTTGCCCCATCCAGAGGTGAAGTAGCAGCTCCAATGACCACTACCCTCTGGAATAAAGGTCTAGAAAATCACTCTGTAATTTACTGCTAGAGCATTGTACCCATCTCTCCCTGTCCTATAACTCCCTGAATGCCTCGAGTGCTTCACGGAGAGCATTGTACCCATCTCTCCCTGTCCTATAACTCCCTGAATGCCTCGAGTGCTTCACGGAGAGTAAATACTAGGACAGACTCATTCAATACTCTTTTTGGTCTTTTCTGGTTTAGGGTTATCTTATTGATAACATTGAGAAACTCCCAGGTTTAGAGTCCTATTTTAGATTCATATGAACACATTTAGGAATAGAGAATCTTTGTTGTTTTAAGGAAACACATGTGAGATATAAAGTAGGAAAGAATAAAAAGATTTAAAAGTGAAGAAAAAGAAGTACAGCTGTGATATTATTCCTTATCCCAACCCCTGGGCCACAGACCAGTACTGGTCAATGGCTTGTTAGGAACCAGGCCACACAGCAGGAGGTGAGCGATGGGAGAGGGAACAAAGCTTCATCTGTATTTGCAGCTGCTCCCCAGCGCTAGCATCACTATCTCAGCTCCACTTCAGCTTATCAAGCATTAGATTCTCATAGGTGCATCAGTCCCTGGTGCCAAAAATGTTGGGAACCGCTGCCTAATCCCACAGTACCTACCTAGATCAGAGTAAATTTGGGAGGAAGAACAAGAAAAGCCCACAGAACCCATGCCTCCTAGAGACAGTTTTCTAGAAGCCTTCCCTGGAAGCCTGTTCCCCATTCACTCTGCCCTCCCTCCATTCTCATTACTCAGAATGGTGACAAGTGGATAGCATAGTTGAGGGGAGGGGGTTCTTTTGTTTTAGGAAATGTTCTTTAATAGTGGGTGGATTTAGATTCTTGATTCTCTGCCTTTGCCTCCGTGTTAGACGGTGTCTCATTCTTTCCCCATCAACTTTGCTGCCCTGGGCACATGTGTTATTTTATGACTCTGCAGAGCCTTTGGTGAAATAAGTGGAGCTATAAACTAGAATTTAAATATATCAATTCAGTGGTCTTCTTTCTTCAGGATGACATCATGAAAAAGGATGGAAAAAATCTTGTTTCTGAGCAATTTAGTGGAAAAGTGGAAGATGCAGAATCCTCATCCAGGGCCCTCACTTCAGCCTCACTTTTGGCTAAAATGAGAGCTAGAAACCATCTAATTTTGCCAGAGCGATTAGAAAGTGAACATGTGCACCTTCAAGAGGCTTCTGCTCCGCCACCCTCCACCACAGAACACGATGACCTTCTGGTAGAAATGAGAAACTTCATTGCTTTTCAGGCCCACGTGGATGGCCAGGCCAGCACGCGAGAGATACTACAGGAGTTTGAATCCAAGTTATCAGCTTCACAGTCTTGTGTCTTTCGAGAACTATTGAGAAATCTCTGTACTTTTCATAGAACTTCTGGTGGTGAAGGAATTTGGAAACTCAAGCCAGAATACTGCTGATCAGCATTAATTTCTAAACTTCTAATAGACTTTTTCTAATGGAAAATTCTGGTTTTAATCCTATGATTAATAATCATGTTTGTTGACAGAAGTTGGCTGTATTTGATATTTACTTTGAATGATATCTACCTCATAATTAAAATTTTAATGAAGAAGAAATTCTTCAAAACTTAAAAGTTTTTAAAATATTTGGGTTATTTTTTGGGGGGTACTATAAATTATGTTATAAAATCAGGGACCTAACAGTTAATCCTTGGAAGACATTTGTTCATTTTCCCAAAAGATGCTGTCAGGGAGCACATTACTGTTCATTTAGATGTCTGTAGGCCAGAAATCTCAAGAATAATTTTTATTGGTGCTAAAAACATGTCTTATGTTCAGTCTGACCTGTTCAATAAATTAATTAAGTGGTATCTGATAACAGCGTTATTTTTAGTGCATAGCTTTTAAAAATGTTTATCATTTGCTACCCCAGAAAGATCAGATTTGTTATATTTTGAATCATTTTAATTGTGTTTAAATAATCTTTTAAGGTGCTGCTGAATTGGCAGGTATTTTTATTAGTAAAGCATGAAATAACTTGGTAATGATAAGATGTGTGTTTGCAGAAAGTTATAGTGTACTCAGTTTATACTGGCTTTACTTTAAGCAAAGGATATCATTTTTCCCCTCTACTGACTTGGTTTTAGAAAAATGGAATGTGTTATCTTAAAAAAAAAAAAAAAAAGGCAAGCAGAACCAAAAATACAAATAAAACAACCAACACACACCATGCACGGAAACAGCACTCCAGACCACAACCAGATGTACCATTGTTACCACCTAGTGACTACTGTTCCAGCCTGCCTTCTGCTTCCATGCTGGGGGGTAACTGAACATTTTAAATTTTATTCAGTGTTTGCTTTCCTAAGGTTGCTGGTTGTTTTATATTAGGCAGCACTGTTCTCCTTCTGTATTTATTATTTTCTGTCCTCTTGTTTCCATGTCTCTTTTTTCTTTGCATTCCCTCTGACCCTCCTGTTAAAAGGTTTGCTTTTCAGCTGCATCTGTTCTCTTTCTGTTATTTATATATTTTTAGCTCTGTAATGGTGTGTGTGTGTTTTTTTTTTTTAGCTTCAGTCTTAGCCTTGTTTTTTTTGTTTCCTTCTCATTGTTAAGATTTCAGCTCTGAGGTCTTATTTTCTTAAATTCATTGTATTCCTTATATTTTTTTCTAGAGCTATCGCAGTGCAATTTGTTTCTCGGATTTGTTTTCTCTGACTTGCCATTTGTCCTCTTTGATTGTTCTTTATTATGCTTTCTTTCCTCTCATGCCATTTCATCACCTCTTGCTCCTGCTAAAAGCGAGCATCGATATCCAGATCTTCTGTATGCTCTTCCCTGAGACCCAGACAGAAAGGATCTGGGCTTGGGGATCAGGGAGAACTTCTACTGGGTAGCCTGTAGCTTTGGTTGTAGGATTTAGGTTTTACTTTTACTTTTCCATTCTGAGATTTTGTTAAATAGCTTGGGCAAAGAATCCCTCCCCTTTGGCAGGAGGTGTCATAGAGTAGGATTCTTGAGAATTCTGTCTTTTTTCTTCTGTTTTTAGAGTAATATATGTTAGAGGAGGAAAATATTATTTTCCTCATTTTGTCATCATCATCTAGAAGTCATAGAAGTGATTTTTGGTTTAGAAGGAAGTCAGACTCATAACTGTTTTGTTTCTAGGAAGTTTTTTTATTTTTATTTTTGTAATCATTAGCTTGTAAGAGAATTGTGTCCCCCTTGTTCTCAGATTGAAGTGCTGATGCAGGTCATGAGTGCAAAGTGTTTGGGCATCATATTGTCTGAAGTCTAAAGTATATGGGGCTAGAGAAGTTGTAACCTTGTCAAGTAGAAAATGCCATCAAAAGTTATAATTGCAGTAAAAGCCAAATGGTCCTCACTCCAGTTCTTGTTTCAGCTCTGCCACTGGCATATTGTGACCTTGTGCAGGTCACAGCCCTGCCTGTGTCTCAGTGTGGCTATCTATGAAAATTATCATCATGCTTCTCTAGAGGAGAGACCTAGAGAAAGACGCTCTAAATGTAATGATTTTAACAATATAGAGTAACTTACTCATTTAGATAAAATCTAATTTTTGGAACTTTAAAAGCTTTATAGAGTGTAGATAGATTTAATGTGTATAACATGTCAGTATCAAGCTACAGATAAAGGATTTAAAAATGTTGTGAAATGTTTAAATTCCTTAATTAATGTGTAAATACACTAATACTATTTTTAATATTGTAGGCAGTACTCCCCACCACTCTGCTCCTATTCTAGAGATAAGGGCTATATTTGGTGTATTCTTCCAGTCTATTTTTCATGCATTTACAAATACTTGTGGCAGAGACTGCTGCTGTAATGTTTGTTTTCCTTCCTTTACTGGTAAATCCCCAAGTTTTACCTGGACACTGCTCAGCTAAAGACTCTTTTTCCCAGCCAACTTTATAGTTAATTGTGGCCCTGTGACCAGGCAATGGATATGAGAACTTCCACATTAGGTCCTGAACTAAGGAATTGGGTGTATACTTTTCCTGTCATTCCTTTTTCTTGTTGGCTGAGATGCCAATGGGAGTGACATGGGATCCACAGAAGTCATGCGTTGAGGATAGAGAAGTTGCCTTGCCAGTCTTGAACTGCTTTTCTTTTACCATTACTGAGAGCAAAATAAATTCCTAACTTGCTTAAACTGCTATCTTTTGACGTCTCTTTATTACAGCAGCTAGTTTTTTTTATATATGTGATTTACATAAATGGGATTATGTTATAGTTATTTTGCAACTAACTTTTCACTTAATATTTTGTACAAGAAGCTTTTCATTCCTGTAATTATAGCTCTACTTTCATAGAATTGCTGGATTAAAAATTATATAGATTTTTAATTTTAATGGATGTAATGAAACTTTTCTTCAATTCACACTCCCTTGCCAACAGTAAGAAGTATCTTGAGAGGTTTTTTATTTAACCAATTTTATGGTTGAAAATATATTTTTAACTTGAGTCTTCCTGATCACTTTTAAAACCAAACATTGTATGTTTTTTGGTCATTTGTAGATCCTCTCTTGCAGGGTCCCCAACTCCTGGGTCACAGACTGGTACCAGTCTGTTAGGAACTGGACCTCACAGCAGGAGGTGAGTGGGCAGGCAAGTGAGTGAAGCTTCATCTGCTCCCCAGCACTAGCATCACTGCTTCAGCTCCACCTCAGATCGTCAGGCATTAGATTCTCATAAGAACACTGGTCCCTGGTACCAAAAATGTTGGGATCCGCTGCTCTATTGTATATTGCCTGTTCATGTCATATTTGCCTAATTTTATTATTGGTTATTTATCTTTTAGGATCCCACCCCCAACCAAGTAAAAATGAAAAGGCAACTGTTGTCTCAACTATTATTGAATAGTTCATTTTTTTCTCCACTTATTTGAAATGCCAGGTTTATCATATGCTAAGTTGACTGTTTCTGGACAATGGATCTAGATGTCTATTCTACCAAACCACACTCTTTACTGTCATTTGACTTTGTACTGTGTTTTGCTGTCCGTAGACACCCTCTTCGTTGTCTTATCCTTGTACATTTTTTGTTCCAGGTAAATCTTAGAAGTAGTTTAAGTTCTATTAAAATCGTGTTCTTTTGATTGGGATTGCGTTAGTTTATCCATTAATTTGAAGATAATAGACTTTAATTTTTCCCATTAGTATCATGATAGGCCACTTTTTATTAAAGCATTTTATATTCTTGGATAAAATTTTAATAACTTTCTTCGTAAAAGTCTTACACATTTCATATTAGGCTTATTCTTAGGTACTTTATAGATTTTTAGTTTTGGTTGGGAGTCTTAATTTTACATAAAAATTGAGGAATTAGGACATTCATGTATCCACTTCATTTATGATGTCATTTATTATACAGAAGTTTTTGATTTAAATATAGTAAAATTTAGTCTTTCCATATTTTAAGAACCCCTTTAATAACCTAAAGTCATGATTACATTCTCATAAATTCTCTTGTAAATTCCATGTGGATGGTTTTTTCCCTATAGTACCTTTTTAAAAAGTAGTTCATCCTTACCCTCCTAATTTATAAAAACACATCTGTAATTATATCTAATTTCCGTGTAATATGGGAATGTATCTGGTCTCTGTGCCCTGTTAAATTGGGCCACTTATCTTTGCTAATAACCTGTTTTAACCATCATAGCTTTATAAATGGCTATCATATATGCTAGAATGACTCCCTTCATCTTCCAAAAATACATTAGTCCTTGGACCTTTGTTCCATATAAATTTTGGGATCACCTTGTTATATTTGGATTTTGTTGTTTTCAAAATGATAATGACTTTATAGATTGCTTGGGAAAGATTGTTTATGATATTGAGTTTCTCATCTATGAATAGGGCATATTGCTCCATTTTATAATACTATTTATTACAAAGACAATTCCATTATGTCTTTAACTTATAAGATTGTGCACATATTGATTCCTAATTATCCAATAGTTTTGTTTGCTATAGTAAGTGATATTTAAATCATTTTCTAGTTTTACTGTTGGTTTTTACATAGTAGTGTTATATCTAGCAACCATTATCATGTCAGATGCAAATAAAAGACAATTGTATTTCATCCACTCTAATACTTATATATTCCTATGATAATGTAAATGACAGTGGTTGACATCCTTGTCTTACTCCTGACATTGAAGATAAGCTGCTAAAATTTTACTATTAAATCTGTTTTTTTTTTTTTCCAGCAGATGGTCTTTATTAGGTTGAGAAAATGTTCTTTCCATTCCTAAATCCAGTGCTAAACTTATTAAATGCTTTTCCTGCATATCTTGGACTTAATTGTATATATTTTTCTCTTTTAAATATCTCTCTTAGTGTCAGAAAGTACACAGTTAAATTTTCCAACATTAAAATATATTTTAGATTTCCACTTCCAGAATGGCATGTGAGGGACCCCAAGGACCTGCTAATCAGAAAGCACCTGTAACTGGACAAAATTACAAAAGACAAACACAACCCCCCCCCCCCCCCCGCAAAAAAAAAAAAATTATGTTTCCAGAAACAATCCTAAGGGCACACTGCAAATGAAGAGACAGTCAAAACGATCTACTAAATCTTCGTAGCAGTAGTGAGAGTCTATTACTTTTGAGCCACAACCTATCCGCCACCCCCCTCCCCCGACTCCCCATCTCAGTCTGATGACAGATGCTGTAATCCATGTGGATTTAGCCCGGATAATGGGGATCCCTCCCTCAATTCCCAATCAAGGCGTACAGTATTAACTGGGAAGGACATGCTGCCAGCATTGAGCAGAGGCTAAATCCATTGATTTAAAAAGTGTAGTGACAAATTAATAACTCACTAGATAGGCTCAGCAGTAGATATGAAATAGGAGAAAGATTCAGCCAACTTGCATATAGATCAATAAAGATTATGCTATCCAAAGTATAGAGAAGAAAAAGAATAAAGAAAAACGTACAAAGCATCAAGGAAACAATACACTGTTAAGTGTATCAGTGTATGCAAAATGGGAATACCAGAAGAGAAGTGAGAAAGGAGAAGAAAAAAACAAACTGGCTGAAAACTTCCCAAACTTAATGAAAAGCATCCATGAAGCTTAACTCCAAGCAGGATAAATGCAGAGGGACCCACAGACAGATCAGTAAAAATGCTGAAATTAAAGACAAAAAAAATTCTGGAAGTAGGAAGCGAAAAGTCATGCATCCTAAGAACTTCAATAAGATACACAGTTAATTTTGCAGAGGAAACAATGGAGGCCAAAAGGTAAGGATAACACTCAAAATGCTCAAAGAAAAAACTATCAACCAAGAATCCTATGTCAAACAAAAGTATCATTCAAAAATGTAGGTGAAATAAAGACTTCTGATATAAACAAAAACAGAAAAATCTATTGCTATTAGACTTGCCTAACAAAAAATACTAAAGGAAGTTCTTCAGGCTGAGAGCAAGCAACTTCAGATAGTAATAAAAATCCACATAAAGAGTTTTAGTAAAATTAAGATTTTTGTAGTAAAAATGTCAAATTACACTATAAACGCACATTTTTCTTTAAACCAATTCAAACAGCAGTTGTATAAACATGTATAATGTATTGCTGGCCTATAACATACAGAAATGTAATATATGTGTAACATATTTGCTAATAGCAGCACAAAGGAGGTAGGTGGGAGTAAAGCTGTAGTGGGCTAATGAAATGATGACACGGTAAAATTATAATTAAAACAATAATGTATTTGTTATATTAATATGTATCACTACAATGCTGCAGACAAAAAAAAAGAAATGCAATAGAGCTATATAGGAGTAATATTTCTACCCCTTATTGGAATTAAACTAATAAATCTGAAATAGGTTCTGATAAGTTAAGAGGTATATGGTAGATCTTAGAGTGATCACTAAGAAAACTCGAAAACATTAATGAAATTAAAATACTTTGTTGGAAAATATTCATTGCAAAAGAAAACAGTAAAGGAGGACAATAAGAACAAAGAAGTCATGAGACATAGAGAACAAAAAGGGGCAGATATAAACCCAACTATATCAGTAATTAATGTGAATGAATTAAATAATTCAATCAAAAGATTGTCAGATTCAATAAAAAAAAAAAACAAGGTCCAATTCTATGTTGTCTACAAGAAGTGTCTACACTTTAGATTCAAAGACAAGAATGGAAAAATCATGCAAACAGCAACCACAGAAAAGCTGAAGTGCTATACTAATATCATACAAAATAGACTTCAAAATTGTTAAAAATGTTACTAGAGATAAAGAAGGACTTTTTTTTAATAGGAAAAGGGTCAATCCATTGGGAAGATATAACAAATATAAACATATACACCTAATAACAGCATCAAAACACATGAAGCAAAAACTGACAGAAATAAAGATAACAATAATAGTTGTAGACTTTAATACCCCATCTTTAATAATAGATAGAAAAACTCAGTAGAAGATCAACAAGATTTGATCAATACTAAAATACCACTTAACCTAAAAGACAGCTATAGAACATTCTACCCCACGATTACAGAATATATATTCTCAAGTGCACACGGAACATTCTTTAGGATAGATCATATGCTAGGCCATAAAACAAACCTGAGGGAATGAAAAAGGGTAGAAGCATGACCTAAAACAATAAAACTTAGAGAAAACAGGACAAAATTTCATGACACTGGATTTGGCTATGATTTCTTAAATTCATGCTTCAAAGACACTACCAACAGAGTAAAAAGGCGACCTACAGGATGGGAGAAAATATTTGTAAATCACATATCTGATAAGTGATTAATATTCAAAATATATAGAGAACACCTAAAACTCAACAACAAAATACCCAATTAAAAAATGGGCAAAGAACTTGAATAGACATTTCTTCACAGAAGATACACAAATGACTAATAAATACACAAAAAAAGTTAACATCACTAAGGAAATGCAAATCAAGATTAAAAGAGGTATCACTTCACCCCTATTAGTGTTAACAAAGATGTGAAGAAATTGGAACCCTTGCACACTGTTGGTGGGAATGTAAAATAATACTGCCACTGCAGAAAACAGTATGGCAATTCATAAAAAAAAATTAAAAAATAATTACCATATGATCTAGCAATTTCGCATTTGGATATATACCCAAAAGAATTGAAAGCAAGGTCTGGAAGAGATATTTTAACACCCATGTTCATAGCACTATTTACAGTAGCCAAAAGATGGAAACAACTGACGTGTCCATTGACAGATGAATTGATAAAATATGTTATACCCACAGTGTGGAATATTACTCAGACATGAAAAGGTATGAAGTACTGATACACACTACAACATTAATGAATCTCAAAAATATTCTGCTAAGCGACAGAAGCCAGACACAAAAGACTACATATTGTATGACTCCATTTGTAGGTAATATCCAGAATAAACAAATCCTTAAGAGACAGAAAGCAAATTGGAGGTTCCCAGAGGCTAGGTATTGGGGTGTGCATGCAGAGTTACTGCTTAATAGGCAGCTCTCTTTTGGGTTGATTAAAAGGCTTTGGAACTAAATAGAGTTGGTAGTTGCACAACATTGCAAATATACTGAACTGTACACTTAAAAAATGTCCAGGTGTTCAATAATGCTTTCAGTCAATTTTATTAAGTTATATTTTTCTAGAAAATTGTCCATTTTGTTTAAGTTTTCGAAGTTGTTCCTTTGTGGGTAGCATTTCTTTGTCATTAGTGTTCTGCATTTTTGCTCTGACTTGTATGAATTTATTTTTATCCTGTATGGAACTTTTGCTTCCTGAATTTAAAATTTCATCTTTCAACGATTCTGGAAAACTGTAGGAATTATTTCTTTGAATATTGCTTTTTCCTAGTTTTCTCTACTCCTATCCTTTTGGAACCATTTCTTTCTAATCATCTGTTTAAGCTACCCATTGAATTAAAAATTTTATAATTATAACATTTATTTCTAAAACTGTTTCTTCCTCTCCACCCCAACCATTCTGATTTTATTTTACAATACTTCTCTCTTATTGAATTTTTCTTTTATGGCTATAATTTTAACCATAATAGTTTCAGAGTCTCCATCCAATTATCATATTGGCTGAATTCTTAGTATTCATCCTGATCTTTGTTGTGTGTTTGGCTCTTCCTCATGGTGGATTGTTTTTGTGTGTGTTTGTAATGTTGAGTGTGAGTCACCTTCAGAGGGGCTGTTACCTGTGGGTGTGAGCCTTCCTCATCAGAGTGGTTTTGCATACTGATATCCTATGGTATTACCAGCTCGGGACCAATTTTTCTTGACTGGCAACTTCTTGGATCACATGGTGGTATAAATTTGAACCCTAAACCCATATGAACTTATAGTTATGAATTCTCAGAGAGTAGGTAGAGGATAAGGAATGAGAAGGGAAAAATTCCCTACTAAGAATCCAGGCCCAAACAAACACTTCTCTATCCCAAGAGGTAGATTCTATTCTAGCCTGCTGTTTTCTGAGAATTGTAGCTGCAAGTGGGGGGGTCCCAGTTCTGACTCTTTTCCTTAAGTAGTCACGTGTTCTTGTCTTTTGTTCATGTCTTGGTGTTAAATCCAAACTTCTAGATTTCCCTTGGTGTTTAAAGGAATTTATAGTTTTCGTTTGTTGTTTGTTTGTCCCCCCCACCCCGAAGCACTTTACAGTGAGCATGGACCACTCTTTTTTAGTTTCTGTCTCATTTGTGGCCCATGGCAGTTTACTTTGCTAAGATTTCAGCTTTTTGTTACGTTATATAAGATTTCTTGTTTTTTTTTTTTTTTACAAGGATTTTTAGGTATCCTTATCTGTTACACTGCTGAAAACATTTCATTTTCTAATTATGTTTGGTAAAGGGATTAAAGTAGTGCCTGGTATAAAAAATAAGAGCTATGTGTGTTAGCTGTTATTATTTTTATTGTTGTTGTTTTTTTTATTATTATTATTACTGTTGAATTAGCTTTATAATACTGAGTTTGACGGTTGGTTCTCTTACATTTTCTAGGTATACCAAATATCTACAAATAATAACTGGATTACCTCTTGGTTTTTCAATATTACCTCTTATTCTTTTCTTACCTAGTTTGCTACCTAGTTCCTCCAGCACAATGTTAGCCAGGAATGGTGGTAAGTATGGCTACCTGTCTTATTCCTACTTGAAAGAGGGGTGCATCCCATGTGTCAAGCATCTTTGCTGTAAGTTTCTGGTTGACACTTTTTAATGAGTAAAGAGCCTTTTTTCCCCTGTTCCTAGTTTTCAAATCATTTTTAAGAATGAATGTTGAATTTTTCATTTGCATTTTTTTGTATTTACTGAGATAACTCTCCCTTCTTTAATCTGCTAAAGATGTAGTTTTGGTTAAATCATTCAGTCAATTCTAGTATATTCTCAATCCTGGGGTGGAGGTGGGGGTCCCTATTTGGATCATGCTTTTAATATACTATTGGTTTCATGGCTCATAATTTATTAGATTTTTAACTTCTTGGCGCTTAAGGAAATTTCTTCTATGGTTTTTTCCCTCTCATTTTTTAATGTGCTGTGCTGTGTGTGTGTGTGTGTAAAGGTTAGCCCAGTTTTGTGAATTTGGAAACTCTCTACCTTTTTATGTTCTAAGAAGAGTTCACATAACATGGAATTATGTGAACATCCGATAGAATGCTTGTAAAACTGCTTGGGTTTGGTGCCTTTAGGAGAATGTTTCAGCTTGATCCTCAGGCTCACTAAATTGCTTTTCAACAGTGTCAATTCTGTTATTTTGTCTATGCTTTGCTGTTTTTCTTTTAATTTCACAATATATTTGTTTCTAAGATTTGTCATTGGTCCTTCTTTCATAATATTTCTGTTTCTTTGCCATGGAGGCATTATACTTTCTTATTCCTCGAGTGTATTAATTACATTTAAGATCCTTTTAGCTTCCTCTAGTCAGCTGTTTCTTTGAACTATCTTGCTGTAGTTTGCCACTTTGGTATTCCTTCTTGTGGTGATGGTTTTCCTCAGCTCTTTGGTGATTCTTAGTTATGTTTACATTGATAAGTTTGAGCTGTACTGTTGGCCTGTCGATGATGCTCCTGTTTATCCTAACCTGCCTTCAGTGCTGTGGAGAGAGGTGGGCCATGCTGCTGGGGAGGAAGTCCAGAGGTGGGTCTCAGATATGTGTGGACTCCCCATTTCCCAGGCTGCTTCCAGCCTAAAGGCATTGTAAGGCCATTCTGTCCAAGTGACCCGCCCCCCCCCCCCCACTAATGGCTGGAGTGGATTGGGCAAAGGCAGGGGTGGGAGGGCCCAAACCCTGGCTGATCCTCATGCAATGACCTCCCGCTGTCCTCAGAACTGCTGCTTGTGGGCTCGGCACCCCCTCCCCAGCTACTCTCATCTTGGCAGCCATCACCTGCTCTATCTGTGGTTGCGTTCTTGTCTCGTCTGAGTCTGTCCTTCAAAGACTCTTAAAAATTTATGATTCACAGTGATTATATATATATAATTGTGCAGGCCCTTTGTTCTGCACATATCTCTTTACCTGTACTGTGGATTTAAGATTTGAAAAAAGGCTGGAACCAGCTTCAATTGAGATTATTGTTTTGGATAGTCTCTGAGTTTAAGACAGAGAAAAATCTGACTATTCATTTCACTAGCACTGTCACTGTGAAGAATTTCTAAGTTGCTTCTTATAACTTACTGTTTCTTTGGAGGAGGAAAGGCAGCACCTTAGCTTGTACACTGGTTTGAGAAACTGTGTATCTAAATATCGTTCACCACCATTTACCGTTTTCTTCCTCACAGTGGATTTGGTGCCCTCAGCCTTGGAAGCATGGCAAAAGGCAGCCCACAAACTTACCTTTTGTTTCTCAGGACAATAAGGGTGGAACAGGACACTCTGCTTAGGGGCGGGACCTGCGCATAGGGCAGCACCAGGGAAAAAGCCCCGAATGGGGTGCAGTTCACAGTCTCCTGTAAAAGTGATCTTACCTCACTGCAAAAATTGTAACTTGGAGGACAGTGATGCATACATATTAGGAAAGCTGGGGCATTTAACTCTTCTGCTTAAAAAAAAAAAAAAAAAAAAAAAAAAGAAGAAGTTGGACATTTGCAACTCTAGTATTCAGTTTAGTTTTCCCAGGAGAGGGGAAAACCTCTAGGCAGGAGACCTGCCACCATACAAATGCTATGGGCTGGGGATGTGTGAAAGCCTGCAGGTCGACCTGAAAGGGCAGGAGACCCTTCAGGTTTCCTTTGCTACAAGGAAATTTCTTGGCTTATCTCAAAAGACAAAGTTTTACTTTAAATTTTAAGTGCCCATTCTACATATTTCTTTTGTTCTTTCCTCACATTCTTTCAAATTCCTGCCTTATCTCCTTTTGGTTTTTAGTGGATGGTAACCAGTAAACAAAAAAAAAAAAAAAAAAAAAAAAAAAGCACCATTTTCATACCTATCAAATCTGAAAACACCATTGTGCTCATTGCAGCCCCAAGAGCACCCAAGAGTGGGCAATGCCGGGAGGGTGTGGAGTGTCCCCCTGGAGAATGGCTGCTGAGACTGGCAACTGTAGGACAACACAATTTATTGTTAAGCAATCAGGATGCAAAATTGTACAACATGTAAAAAGAGTTTGTATAATGCTAAAGAGGCAAAGAAAAGGGGAGGATGTAAATAGCTGTTGTGATTTTACTAAGAAGGCAATTTTTTTTTTTTCATTAGCTATAGTTTTATAATGGTCACATTTTAGAGTAATTTTAATTTGCATTAAAAAGGAGCCTCCCCCCATTTGATAAGCATAGTTTGGAACCTGAAACATGAATGAGATGTAAAGGTGGGAAGGTGGTATTCTTAATAGGGCTTTCCAGCTGCTTCCTGTTTCCACCACCCCCTTAGCTCCTGTCCCAGCCACTGAGCAGTTTCTTCTTCATTAATTTCAGCCCCTGCCTCTCATGCTTCTTATTCCTGAGGATAAATATTCATTCTTAGGATGCTTCTCCCACCTGGTGTTTCCCCTGTTTCTGAGTAAATTTTTATTAGTTTTCAATGAACTACTCCTTAGGTTCTGTTCTTCCATGAAGGCAGAATTAAATTATATTACATCCATGTATCTTTTTCCAGCTTTAGCAAATATCAAGTTTACACAAAATTTGTTTCAGATCTTCCTCCTTAAAGAAATAAATGTAACAAAAAGAATTAACCATCCGATTTTTTTTTTACTTCCTCTCTCCCCAGAGGAAACTATATACGTAAAGTTGATATACATATATTAATCTTCTAAAGTTGACACACATTAATTAATACAGGCATGTTTTTATTCACTGACATATATATCCATATCCATATGGATAATAAAAAATATAATAAATAAATATTATTTAGAAACATTTTTAAATAGAATAATGTCAAAACGTGCATATTTTTTGCAACTTGCTTTTTCATACACTATACTTTTGAGATTTATTCCATGTTGGTAACACAAAGCTTCTGTTTGTTCATTTTAACTGCTGTATAATATTTCATTATAATCTAATTCCCTCCTGAGAGATAGGGGTCTACATTTTTTTAGCTATTACCAAGAATGTCAACAGCATGCCCTTGTTCACATGAACAAGGGCTGCCCTATGACAGACATCTAGGTGTGGGGTTGTGTTTTCAGCTTCTCTAGGAATGACAGATTGCTCTCCACAATATTGATTTACACTCCACCAGCAGTCTATGAGAGCTATCCCCTTGCCAACACTTGTTACTATATTTAAAAAACATTTGCACATTAAAAAAAAACTTTTAAATGGATAAATAGTGAAATTGTATCTTGTTTTTTATTTCTTTGATCACTAGTAAGGTTGAACATCTTTTCATTTGCTCAAAAGATCACTTATGTTTCTTTTCTGTGAATTACCTGTTTATATCATTTGTTCATTTCTATTACCCTCTTCTAACTTATTTTAGGACTGACTTATATATTCTAGATACCAGTCATTTATCTGTTTGTTGCCTCTGAGGGGTTTGTGTTTTTACTCTGTATAACAATTTTTAATCAGAGAAATTTTCAGTTGTCAGCCTTTTTATTTATGTTTTGAGCACATTATGTAATGTTTATGAAATCATTCCTTCTTCTTAATGTCATAAAGATCATCTATATCTTCATCTAAATGTTTTAAAGTTTTGTTTTTCATATATAGATTTTTAATTTCTTTTGAATATGTTTCGGTGGATGATGTCAGGAAGGAAATGAATTTTATCTTTTTCCATATGGATACCTGATTGACCCAGCATAATTTCTTCCCCACTGATTTATAATTTTACTTGTGTCAGATAAATTTTATATATACATATATATGTATATATATATACACACATATACTATGTCAATTTCTGTAACATTGTGATGAGGTTTGATATGTGAGGTAGAATCTCTATCATCTCTATCTTCAGAGTAGATTTGGATTTTCTTGATTCCTTTTTTTCCATTGGAATTTTAGGATCAATGTTTCAGGTTCTATGAAAAATCATACTTAAATAAATTAGAGTTGTATGAGATTCATAGATGGTTTTAGTGAGATTTACCATATTTATGATATTGACTAGTCTATTCAAACATGGTATACTCTCCATTTATGTAGGTCTTTTAAATCCTATGAAATTTTATACCTTTAGCAATAAAATTTCATGTCCGTTTTTGTTAGATTTATTCAAATATATCTATAGATTTTATTGCTATTGTGATTAACGCCTTTTAAAAAATTACATTTCCTAATGGTTTACGTATGTATTTGTCAGTTGGTGATTGAATCCTCCCTATAAAATAAAATCTATTAATTTTATCTGTAGATTCTCTTACATTTTCCTATGTAAAAAATTCTCATTCCTTGTTTTAAAGGTAATGATTTCAAATTTTCACTGTTATATATGATGTTTGCTTTAGGTTCTGATAGCTGGCCTTCATCAGACTAGGAAAATTTCCTCTGATTTTACTAAAAATCATTATCACAAAGGGGTGTTGAATTTTATCAAATTCTCTCTCTACATCTTTTGAGATGATTGTGTGTGGTTTTATTTCTTCTTTTAACATTGTAATGTGATAAAGCACACTACTCTGTTGTCTAAGGTGAAGCCATTATTATGTTTCTGTGATAAATCCTATTTTATCACTTTTTTGAACATACTGTTAGATTCCATTTGCCACGTTTTGGTGTAGAGTCATTGCATCTGTGCTCAAAAGTGAATCTGAAGAATGGTTTTCCTTTTGTATACTTTTCTTGTTTAGAACATATATTGTATGAGGAGAGTTTTCCTGCTTTTCAACTCTGAAGAAATTTGCAATGATCTGTTCTTAAAAATTTTGGAAAAATGCACTTATTTTACTATGTATGTTTGTATTTGTAGAAAGGGTTTTAACTACTGATTCTAATTAAGTAAATAGATATGAATCTACTTTGCATTTTAATGTCTTCTCGTGTTACTTTTATTAAGTTCTATTTCTGTGGAAAAATTTAATTTTATTAAGGTTTTCAAATCTATTGTCATAAACTTATTCATCTTATTTTCAAATTGTTTTTTTTAATTTTATCTATATCTGTAATTGTTTCTTTATATTTCTAAGGTAGTTTTTTGCGTCTTTCCACTTTATTTTCATATCATGGTGGATGTTTGTCTCTTTATTAGTCTCTTCAAAGAAACTTTTTAAAGAAAGCATTTAAGTTTTGTCATTCTATTATTTCTTTTAGTGCCGTATTATTAACTTCTTAGTGGACCTCAGATGCTCAGAATTGGATAAACGAGAATTCTTAGCTCTTATCCAGAGAATTCTGTCATTACCTGTTTTATTGTGTTTATGTATGTAAACGTGGAAGCCCACTGCTCAACATGAGAGAGAGGACACCTCTAATAGTTCACATCTACCTATTTATTCCACCTCTCCTTTCCCCAACTGGCAACCGCTATTCTGGTTCTTGTGCTTTTCATTCTCTTACTTCTGTGTTTTTGTGTGTGTATTTCTAAAGTACATTACTTATTTTTAGTTGTTCTTAATCAAAAGTGTATCTTGCAGGATATAATATTCTGGGACTTATTTTTTAAAATCAGTATTATACTGCTGTGTTTCATCATGTTACTGCATGTAGCTATACTTTAATTTTCACCATGGTACAATATACCATTTTGTGAATAATCCACAATGTATCTATTCTCTTATTGAAAGTTTCAACTGAAGATCGTCTTCAAAGTCAATAGCAGTCCCAAGTTTGGGGTATGATGAAAGGGGAGAGAGACTTTATTCAGTGCAAAGAGCTCAATTATGAAACAGCTCAGCTGTGGAACTGGCTGTGAGGTGGCCCTGGGGTTATTGCTCCAGGATTATAGCTCAGCTCCCCTCTGGTATGTGAGATAGCTCCAGTTGCTGCTCTAGCTGGAGAAACTCAAGTCTTTTTTTTTTTTAATGGCTATGGCACCTGGTCTTCCTAGGTGGTCTCTCATCCAAGTACTAACCAGGCCTGTCCCTGCTTAGCTTCTGAAATCAGATGGGATCAGGCATGTTCAGAGCAGCATGGCTGTAGACCAACTCAAGTCTTTGATGGAAACTAAAAGTGTACTCCACTAACAGAGAGGAAAAGCTGACATATAGAGAATTCCCACTCCTGGTTGCTGATTGGTTCATTCTCATGCAAGTGAGAACTCCAAATCCTTACAGTCTGATTGGTCTTAAAAGCACTGTTGGACTAATCCGATTGGTTGGCAGAGATGCAAATAAAGATATAGCTGGGAAACCCAATTACCTGGAGCAAGTCTTCAGCCCATTGGTTAACTCACAGTCCTAAGAACTCCTTTATAAGAATTAGCAGGATCACAGTGCTGGAAGCTTGGTAGGCCAGTGGTAACTTTCTCTAAAATGCAGCTTGCATGAAGGACCTGTGTAAACAATGGCTGCTAGGCTCTGGGTATGAATTTGAGCCCAATTAACTACAATGAGTCCTTTTTGGCAGGTGTATTCTTCTTGGGGGATCAACAAGACATTCAATTTTTATATTATAAATATTGAAACTATCAACATGCTGCTGTATGCTTCCTGGTAAACCTGAGTAAGACTGTCTCTTGGACAACTTTTCTAGAACATATAACCAGGAGTAGCATTGTACCAATTGTACCAAATATCATCCCTTCAAGCAGAGTATAAGCAATCCTGCTGATTCATATCCACTCTTGATGCTATCTGGTTTCTTAGTCTTTGTGGATCAAATGAGTACAAAATCTCATGCTGATCTTACTTCGATTTTCTCAATTCACTAATGATTTTGAACATTTATCCATGTGTGTTTCCTTTTCTCTTTATTTCTTCTCCTATTCGTTTTTTTGTACATTTGGGTTGCTTGTCCTCGTCATTGATTTATAGGGTTCTTCATATTCTTGATTCAAATCTGGTATAAGTTATAGATTTTATAAATACTCTATCCCAGTTCGTAACTTGTCTTTTCTCTCTCTTAAAGGTGTTTATCAATGAACGTAAATTCTTAGTTTTGATATAATCAAATTTATCAGTCTTTTTTTTCTCATCTTAGTAAAATTTATTTATTTATTTTTTATTTTAATTAGTTTCAACTATACTGTACATTGGTTAGACATTTATATAGTTTATAAAATGATCTCCCCAATTGCTCCCTCCCTCCTCTGACCCTCCACCTAGCCAATGTATTAATGCTAACTGCATCCCCTATTCTGTGCTCCCCATCCCCATGACTATCCATCAACTACTAATTTGTACTTCTTTAACTCTTCACCCCATTCTCCCAGGCCCCCAATTCCCCCTCCCCTCTGTCCATCACTAAATTGTCCACTATATTTGGGAGTCTATTTTTGATTAGTTTGTTCTTTTTGTTCCTTAGATTCCACATATAAGTGAAATCATATAGTGTTTATCTTTCTCAAAGCAGTATCTTTTTCTATCCCCTTCCTTTTCATATGTAGGAGTCTTGTTTTCTTATACTTTCAGCTACTCTATCTTTTGGTTGGAGCACTTAATTCTTTTCCATTTAAGGTATTTATTGATAGGAATGTAGTTCCTATCAATTCTTTATTCCTGTTTTAGATACATGTTTTTCCTTTACAAAGGAGTACCTCCAACATTTCCTGTAATACTGGCTTAGTGGTGATAAATTCCTTTAGCTTATTTTTGTCTGGGAAGCTCTTTATCTGTCCTTCAACTCTAAATAATAGCTATGCTGGATAAGTTAATCTTGGTTGTATATCCTGGGTCTTCATCCCATCAAATATTTTTTGCTAAGCCCTTCTGTCCTGCATAGTTTCTTCTGAGATATCAGCTGCCAATCTCATGGGTGTTCCCTTATAAGTAATTATTTCTTTTTTCTCTTGCTGTTTTTAATATTCTTTCTTTGTATTTAACCTTTGGCATTTTAATTATGGTGTGTCTTGGTGTGGGCCTCTTTGGATCCCTGGGGTTGTATGTCCATTTCCTTCACCAGGTTAGGGAAGTTTTCCATCATTATTTCTTCAAACAGCTGTTCAACATCTTGATTTTCTTCAGTTATGCTGACCAGATGGATAATTGGACCTTTAGTAGTATCCCATATTCTCCTTAATTTATTTTTGTAGTCTTGGCTTCTTATCTCTTGCTGTTCTGATTGCATATCCTTGACTTTCCTGTCCTTTAGATAAGGCATTTGATCCTTTTCTTTATTCACTTTGTTTATTTCTTTGTTTATTCTATTTAATATACTTCTCATCTCAGATAATATGTTCTCCATTTTAGACTGGTTCTCGTTTATAATTTCCATTAACATTTTTGTTTTTTATCTCTTTGTTGAATTCATCTACACTTCCCAAAAGTTCATTGAGCATTTTTATAACCAGTGTTTTGAACTCTGCATCTCTTAGATTACTTGACTCCATTATATCTGGATCTCTGTTCTGTTTTCTCAAATGGTTTCTTCTTCTTTGTCTTCCCATTTTAGCTGCCTTTCCGTATTTGTTTCTATGTACTAAGAAAAGCTCTTAATTCTGTCAATCTTATTAGCATGGATTTGTGACATAGGTGCCCATTGGTACAGTCCTATAGGGGTTCAGCTGAAGGCCAAATTTAGCCCAAGCCTCTACCCCTTCAGAGTCACTTGTTAAGATTCAGCAAGTGATCCAAAGATGTTGTGCTCATAGTCGTCTCAAAAAGCCACACTAGAAACTGAGGCCAGTTGCCTCCAGTGTGAGCCTAGGCACTGCTCAGCAAGGAGCACCTGATTCGCCAAGGATATGCCTGGATGTGGCTCGGGTGGGGCCGCGAGTTGGGTGAGGTGGGGTTTCAGGGATTCCTCTGAGCAGACCAACCTCTGTTTTCCAGTTTGATGATGTCACGGCTACAGCGGCATTGTGTCTGGTGCACTGGTAGGGAACAATGGATACTGCTGTCACTTCTGTACAAGTGAGTCTCATTTTGGCACTCAATCTGTAAATGTCTCCTGGTAAGTCCCTGGTTCCCCCTGCATGCAGCCTAATTGGCACTGGCGCTCAGAGTGAGCAGGTTCATCATAGCGAAAATCTGCTTTCAGACTCGGCCCCTTTAAGAAGCGTCTGCTGCAGCCACAGCCTCTGTCTCAGCCACTCAAGACCAGGCAGCCCCATGTCTTCACCCCATCCTACCTTCTGCCATTACTGAGTGATTTCTTGGACTTCTCCCTAGTTGTATGGCTAGTTTATCTAGATCCTAGGCAATTTTTCCTTGCTGCTGCTCCTTGTTTCCATCACAACTTGGATTTGGTCACCAGAGGGATGAACAGAGCCTCTATCATCTACACCATTTTTTTTCCCTCTCCATCAGTCTTTTATTTTAATGCTAGTGCTTGCCATGTCCTGTTAAAAAAATTTTTTTTCAAAAATGTTGTTACTTTTTTTTTTTTTTTACTAAAAATGTTACTTTTGCTGTTTGAATACATAACTCAGCTGGAAATGATTTTTACGCATAGTGTGAGGTAGAGGTTAAGCTTCATTTATTTCTTCAAATGAATATGATCTTTATCATTTTCTTCATTCCATGGTTTTAGTAGAAATTTAGCCTGTTAATCTTTCAATAATGTCTTGAGTTGGACTCCTGTTTTATGATTTACCAAAATTCCTTCTTTTTTAATACATGCATTTAAAGCTATAAATTTCCCTCGAAGTATCACTTCAGGTGCATCCGATAATTTCTAATGTTACGTTTTCATCGTTATTTGGTTCTAATTTCTAATTCTCAATATGATATCTTCACCTCATAAGCTGTTTAAAGGTTTTGAATTTTTTAAATTTTTATAATTAAGTTTATTGGGGATAACATTGGTTAATATAATTATATAATTTTTAGATGTACATTATAAATTGACATCTATATATTTTATTGTGTGATTACCACCCAAAGTCCAGTTTCCTTCAGCTACCATATATTCGATCTCCTTTACCAACTTCACCCTCCCCCTGTCCCCCTATATTTGACTCTCTTTACCAATCTACCTATCCCTTCCTCCCCTACTCCCTACCCTCTGGTAACCTCTAGTCCATTGTCCATGTCCCTGAGTCTCTGTTTGTTTGTCCTGTTCATCTTTTGCTTTTAGGTTTATATCACACATATAAGTGATATTATGTGGTTTTCAACTTTTTTCTGTCTGGCTTATTTCTCTTAGCATGGTTATTTCAAACTCCATTCATGTTGTCACAAATGGAAGTATTTCATCTCTTCTTATGGTGGAGTAATATTCCATTGTATATATGTACCACAGCGTCTTTAGCCAATCATCTGTCATAGGACACTTTGGTTGCTTCCATGTCCTGGCTGGTGTGAATAATGCTTCTATGAACATTGGTGTACAAATATCTTTTTTGATATGAGTTTTCAAGTCTTTGGGGTAAATACCCAGTAGAGGGATTGCTGGATCATATGGTAGATCAATTCTTAGTTTTTTGAGGAACCTCCATACTATTTTCCATAGTGGCTGTACCAATTTGCAGTCCCACTAGCAGTGTATGAGGGTTCCTATTTCTCCACATCCTCTCCAACATTTGTTATTACTTGTCCTGTTGATTATAGCTATTCTAACAGGTGTGAGATGGTATCTCTTGATATATTTGTTGGCCATTTGTATGTTTTCTTGGGAGAAGTGTCTGCTCAGATTCTCTGCGCATTTTTTAATGGAATTGTTTGTTTTTTTTTTGTTGTTGTTGTTGAGTTGGTTGAGTGTGTTGTGGACATTAAGCCCTTATTGGAGGCGTTGCTTGCAAATATATTTTCCCATTTGAATGGTTGTCTCTTTACCTTGTTGATAGTTTCTTTTGCTGAGCAGAAGCTTTTCAGTTTGATGTGGTCCCATTCATTTATTTTTGCTTTTACTTCCCTTGCCTTTGAAGTCAAATCCATAAAATCCTCTTTAAGTCCAAGGTCTTTGAGTTTCGTTCCTATATTTTCTTCTATGCATTTTATTGTTTCAGGTCTTATATTCAGGTCCTTAATCCATTTTGAGTTAATTTTGGTGTGTGGTGACAGACAACGGTCTAAGTCTAGTTTTATTCTTTTGCAGGCAGCTTTTAAATTTTCCCAAACTATTTATTGAAGAGCCTTTCCCTTCTCCACTGTATGTTTTTGGCTCTTTTGCCAAAAATTATTTGCCCATATAAATCTGGGTTTACTTCTGCACTCTTGATTCTGTTCCACTGTTTCGTGTGTCTGTTTTCCTGCCAACATCATGCCGTTTTGATTACTGTCACTTTGTAGTATAATTTGAAGTTGGGCAGAGTGATGCCTCCAGCCTTATTCTTTGATCTCAGGATGGCTTTGGCAATTCAGGGTCTTTTGTACTTCCATGCAAATCTGATGATTTTTTTGTTCCATTTCTTTAAAACATGCCAATGGGATTTTAATGGAGATTGCATTAAATCTATATAATGCTTTAGTTAATATGGTCATTTTAACTATGTTGATTCTTCCAATCCATTAACATGGAATATCTTTCCATCTCTTTGTATCTTCTTTGATTTCTTTTAATAGAGTCTTGTAGTTTTCATTATATAGGTCCTTCACATGTTTCGATAAATTTATTCTTTTTGGTGGAATTGCAAAAGAAATTATTTTTTCTACTTTTTCTGATGCTTTATTATTAGAGTATAGGAACACTATGAAATTTTGAATGTTGATTTTGTATCCAGAAACTTTACTGTATTTGCTTATTGTTTCTAGTAGTGTTCTTGTGGAGTCATTATGGTTTTCTATATAGAGAATCATGTCATCCACAAATAGTGATACTGACTTCTTTGTTTTCTATTTGGATGCCTTTTATATCTTTCTCTTGTCTGATTGGACTTGCTAGGACCTCTAATGTTATATTGAATAAGAGTGGTGATAGTGGGTAGGAGGTGGGTGGATGAAGACAGATAGGCAGGGGCAATTCTCTGTTACAGAGGGAACCAGGGTGGCCATGCCGAACTTGTGGGCCATATATGACAACCCCTCAACCAACATTATACTTAATGGTGAAAAACTAAAAACCTTCCCTCTAAGATAAAGAACAAGACAAGGCCACTGAAAATATACATGGAAAATTAGTATACGATCAATGGGGCCAGGAAGAAAAGGCTGAATTATTTAATAAATGGTACTGAAAACCTAAATATACCCTTAAAATACAGTGGATAGTTGTAGATCATCAGGTAAAAATAAATTTCGAATTAAGGAACTAAAAAAAAATATAACAGTATTTTGAAAATTTATTGAATAATTTGTGCATAAACTTAGAACAAGAATGACCTTCAAAAGCTAAACACACTCATATACACAAAAGAATATGAAAGAACAGAAGAAAAGGTTGATAAATTTGATTCCTTCAAAAATGAAGAACTTTTGAGCCTTAATAGATACCACAAGCAAAGATAAAAGACAATCTGGAAGAACATCTAGAACACAGGATCTGTATCCAAGACATATAAAACTATTTACGAAACCATAAGAGAAAGATGAACAATGCAATAAATGAGTAGGACATAGCAATTACCAAGCAATTTATAGAGAAAAAGTTCATGTGGCCAGGAGCATGAAAAGATATATAATTTTAGTGGTGATCAGAACTAAATAGCTGACAATGGCCACTATGATCCTCATGTAATTGTTTCATGCAAAATTGAAGAATGTCCTGAGGTGGAAATGAGGTGCTCTAACCATCTGTTGAAGGAAGTATAAATTGACCTGGCTCTTAGAATGGTAATTTTGCTATTTCCATTTAAATGAAAAGCAAACATATCCTTTAACCCAGCAATTGTAAGGCTAGGGTTCTAGTCGAAATTATGTACACAAAATGCACATATACAAGTGTTTGTCTTAAAATTACAACAACACTGTCTGGCAGGAAGCGTCCAACGGTGGTTTGGCGGTTCGGTCTCACTACTGAGGGATGCATTTCTTTATATACTGAGTGTGGTTTAAAAACACGGGAGACATTTACTGATGTAGAAATGTTACAAAAACCTATGGCTAACATAACATACTAGGGAAACCTGTTGCAAGGTGGGAGATAGTCCCTGGATACCCCAACACATGCCAAAGCATGTGCCCAACATTCCTGGAGCCCAGGAAAGTGAATGACTGGGGAGGGTCATTCCTCAGAATAAAGATCAGTGACAGGGACGAGGACTCTAATCAGCCAGGAAACTCTTCCTGGACAGAGTCACCCACTAGAGGTGCGGACAGTCCCAACCCATTAAGGCAGAAGCCTGAGCTGCAGGAAGGGGCCCCACAACCTTCTCTTCTATCAGTCCCTAAGTTCTTGTGGGAGAAATAGGGGTGAAATGAGTTCAATATTCTAAAAAAGCAACAGGATAACAGGATTATCACCATTATGGGATTCCCAAACCACTGGATTGGTTTACTTTATGAAATGACTTTTCCCTTTGAATCCCAGATGAGGGGGCCGTATTTTTGGTTCAGTCCTTTGGGCCCTCAAAGTCCGCCTGGCCCTGGGGATGGCAGTTGCGAGAAGCTCCCAGTTCCCACCATCCTCTGGGATTTCCTACTGAAGATGAATGATCTTGGACAGGAGGCACCCAGCACCAGCTCTCCCATGGAGGAGAGTGATTTTGATCACTAATCCTGATGACAGCCCTTGACAGGACATTGTCATTCCTTATTGTAGATGATGAAACTGAGCTAAAAAAAAAAAAAAATGTTTGCACAAGTGGCAGGATATACAGTTAGGTTTCTCTGACTCCAAACCATGTTCTAAACCCAATTGATGCAAGAGTCACAGCCTTGCTCTTGTATTTCCTCTAAAATTGTTTCCTCAGATTTTTGGTTTTAAAGATATTGAAGGCCAAACAGGTTTACCAATCTCTGATTTTTGTCTAGGCAGGAATGTGAAAGGAGAAATATGAGGTGGGTAGAACTGGTTTTTGTTCAGTGGAGTGGGCTGGGTGGGCTCATGACCTCATTTTACTTATTGTTCCTTGCAGTCTTGTGAAGAAAGTATGTATTAATCCCTGGTTTGCTAATGAAGAAACGGAGGCAGGGCAAAGTGTGCTGATTTGGTTGGCCAGATTCTTGGCCTTGTGCCTGGGCTGAAAGGATGCCCCAGTCGAATTCTGTCCTGTGAGGAAGGAGAGGCAGATGAGGGTTTGTTGGCAGGATTCATAAAGACCTTTGGAGCCCCCAAACCCTGAGGATATGATAGTGCTTCTTCCTTACCATTAACTTCAAAATAAAAACAAGTATTGGTTTGCCTCCTGTTCCCTTCTTGGGGATTTTTTTAAGGTATCCAATGTGAAATCCTTTAAACTAGTTAATATTTTGTGCCTGTGTTTTGCTGGCTCCCCACTCCCAGCCTCAGACTATCTTTTGGTGTACCATAGGAGTTTCAGGAGCTCCTTGCATATGGGTAAACTGAGGCTGAAACACAAGGAAGTCCCAAGGCCACAGAACATACTCATACTTTCTCTATTCCTTCAGAAGGCCTTCCTCCCAGGGAGGGCTGGTTGACCTCTCCTAGACCCTTGATCACCACCCTCCACCTTTGTTGTCTTCCCTGGGGATGACACAAAGCAGAAGGTGCCCACTCACCAGGTAGCCATCCTGGGGCCCAGAGAGTGGCTTCCCTGAAGCTGTTCAACATGGGGCTAGCCATGCTCTGCTACTCTTGGGCCTGGAGGTACTATCAGCCAGGGACTAGGTCTAGAAGAGGTAGAAGCCAGTATAGGAGATGGAGGATTTGTTCACTGTGGAGTTGCTTAGCCATGTATACATAGGACCCACTCCGACATCCACCCAATTTCATGTTGGACCTCTTCCAGAGGGTGGCCAACCCCAACAGGGTCACCAAGGACCCTTAAGTCCTCACAGATGACATGGTGCGGTAATTCCAGGAGAAGGGTGAGCTGGGCTGCTCTGAGGGCCTGGGATTGGGGTTACTGGTGGGGTGGTGGGAACATGCAGGGCAGACCCAGAGGCAGAGGATGAGTAGAGGTGTGAGGGGGGAGCTGAGCAAGGGGAAAGAGGAGTGAAGGGTGAGGCCAGATACTCTCACTTCCTGGGCACTGAACATCACCCCCGGACCTATTGGTTCCTTTCCACTGACTGAGCCACCCTCTGCCTTATCCTTCTCGTATCCCAACCCCAAGTAGGTTGAGAACGAGGGGCCTTGGACTGCCCCTACCTGTCCTTCTGGGACTTTTGCAGGGCACGTAGACCAGTCCCACTTTTTCTTCCTCTCCTTGGTGGACAAGCATGAAGAGGTTCTGAGAGCTGAGCTCCATGTATTAAATTTCACTATCTGCACAAGAACCTTGCTGGTGACAAGGCCCACCATTTCTACTGGGTAAGTGGGCCTATGAGGGAGTGAATCTCTGAGCCACAGGTAGAGTATGTGGAAGGGACAACCAGATTTGGCCCATTCACATGCATTTCCCCTGAGTGATCAGCTTGCCACAGCTGGTGGGCACAGAGGTAGCTGCTGGACATAGTTTTCTAGCTTTCAGCCTATGAAAGCTAGAAAAGGAAATGCTTTCTCTCTCTTTCAAGTGGACTGGGGAGGCCTGTGGGGGAGAGTGTTAAGGGAGAGAAGCCATGGAGACAGCTTTTCTGCTGCAGGGGCCTCCTTCTAAAGGAGACAGGGTGGGCATTCTCAGCAGTGGGCATCAAGGTGGAACAGGGCAGAGGCTCTGTGTTTCTGAAGAGAATTTAGTAAGTCCCCCAAAGCACTCTTTCCTTTCTTTCCCTATCCCCTCTCCTCTCTCATCTCTTCTCTCTTTCATTTGGTCATGTTTATTGTACCATTAATCTAGTCTCTAAGGCAGTGGTCCCTGTAGGGACCAGTGCACCTATGAGATTCTAATGCCTGATGATCTGAGGTGGAGCTGAGGTGGTGATGCTAGTGTTGGGGAGTGGCTGAAAATACAGATGAAGCTTCATCTGCTCACCCACCACTCACCTCTTGTGCAGCCCTGTTCCTATTGTTCCCAGCCTCGGGGTTGGGGACCCCTGCTCTAAGGGTCAAGAAGGTAAGGGCTCTGTTCTCAAGGAAACCCAGTCTAAGGGGAGACAGGCAGTCTCTCAATGGACTATCAAAGGCAGGGTGAACCAGCACTCTGGGAGGGATCACAAGAGACAGATGGATTTCCATAGGGATTCCAAGGAAGGCTGGTGTGGAAAGCGGCATTGCATGGATTCATTCCACAGTCATCTAGGACTCTTATTGCAGGCCTGGCAGTGTTCCCAGAGAGATTCCTGCCATCTGTGCCAGCCCTTAGAGATGTCTGGACATTGCTAGGCAGAGAAGGGAAGGTATTCTAGGAGGGGAACAGGGAAGGCTGCGCTGGTAAATGAATGGTGGTGAGTTGGAGATAATCCTAGAAGACATAGAATGACAAGGAAGGAGCTCAGTTTTACTCCATAGATAATAAAGAGACATAACACATGCTCATTGGAGGAAATTTGAAAATTATGTAAGGTATAAAGAGCTAATTAAAATATCCATAATCACGCTACTCATGGACAACTATAATTAACTCCCAGGTGTATTTCCTTCCAGTTTTTTTTTCTTCTGAATAGTTTTCCATAATAGGTTATCTTTTACATGTTTTTTTTTTTTTTTTCATTTGGTGTCTTAAATGACTCATTCCTATGTTAAGAATTCTTTTGGTCACATAATATAGTATCATGCAGGTATATCACAATTTACATAATATGGGTTCCTATTTTTCCTGTTATAAATGATACCGATGGACCATCCACACACAAGGTCTTCTCTTTGCTCTCATTCTGGATCAGATTCCTGGAAGGATTCCCAGGTCAGAGCCCCTCAACCTTCCTCAGACTGGAGGAGGCCAGTTCCTTGGCTGATGAGGTGGCCAGGGCTGTGGCATTTCTCAGCATTAGGTCTTATTTCTTAATGGTGCTGTATGCAGCCTTTTTTTTCTTCTCTTTTGGGAATGAGGTCTCAGCTCCTCACAGATTGCCATGTCTCCAGGTAGAAATCCACAAGATCCTGGGATCAACCTTAGAGTTAGAGTGAGGGAACATCCTCTCAGCCAGGGACCTGCCTCTGACCTCTCAAGGATGACTGGTATTCGATGCCACCCAGATGGTCAGTTGGGAGGCCTCAGTCCTCTCAGCTGGTAGGGCTCGGGGCAGTGAGCGAGACAGAGTTGTTGAGCGCCCATGCTATGTCAGACACTACTCCTATGCTTTCCTATTCATTGTCTCAGATGAGCCTCCTCTGCCTTCCCCAACCAGAAGTCCAGCTGGACCGGGTGGCAAGGTCAGGTGTGGGCATGCCAGGACACCACAGACAGGTGCTCGGATGCAGGGTGGTTGTCAGCCACACCTCTTTTCCACTCTTTAAGTGTTGCCCAAAGCAGAGGATCTGGGTTAGCCCATATATATCTTTAATTAAAAAAAAGTTTCTGTTTTAAAATAATTTCAAACTTATAGAAAAGTTAAGAGAATGGAAGAAGACTTTCACATGCCCTTGACCCAGTTTCACCAATTGTTTACATCTCTACCTTATATGATTAATGTGCACTCTCTCTTCACACACATATACACACACCACCCTCACCCCACCCACACACTACACTCACCTACCTACACACATGCACCTACACCTACACCATGCCCACACCCCATAAGCCACACCACAAATGTCATACATATCACATACACCACATACTACACACACAGCAAACACACCCCACACATACTACACACACAGCACACCACATACCCACACATACCAAACACACATAACCCACACACCTGTCCAGGATCAGGTGTACCTTTGATCATCCATCCTTTTAGTCTCCTTTAAGAGGAGACTTTCTCCCATCTTTCCTTGGCCTTCACGACCTTCATAATTGGGACTGCCAAATATTTCTCATTTTGGGTCTTTGGGATGTTTCTTCATGATTAAGGTTAGGAGAAGCATTTCAAGCAGAGAGGGCATGGTGTCCTTTCAGGGCACGGCTTTGGCAGGCATGATAAACATCTGTCCTTGTATTGGTATGCGGATGACCTTGATCACTTGGTTCCCCCAGGTTCCTCTACTCTACATTACCCTTTCCCTCTTTGAGCTCAGTAAGTAATTTGTGAGGAAATGCTTTTGAGTTTATGTGTCTATGCTATTTCTCATCAAACTTTCACCCACTGTTTTTTACCTTCATTGATGAGTTTTGCCTGAATCTATGATTACTACAATGCTTGCCAAAAGATTTTCTCACTCCATCATTCCTTCTGCATTTATTATTGACATTTACTGGAAGGAAGAGCTGTCTCTGCTTACTTATTTATTTGCATCAGAATGGGCTCATGGAATTTTATTTTGTCCAGTAGGTTATAATCATCAGCAGGTTAGTATCATCATTTATTTTGATTGAGGATAGTCTTGGCCAGAAGCTGCTTTAAGTGAGCTCTTGTGGCCTTTTGACATGTTCCCATAGTTTTTGATGACTTCCTTACCTCTTGGCACAGCAAGATGGCTCAGGCTCATAATGTACTTTCCCTATCTGATTTGGAACCAGCCATTTCTTTGAGGAGTCAGTACTATTCCTCCTAGCTTGGGGCAAAGCCTGCCACTCTCCTGGCTCTCTGGCTGGTGGATGGTGGAGGCACTCCACCTTAGAAAGTGAGTAAGTAGTGGAGTTTATGAAGCTTATGGAAGCAGATCACTGGCATTGCTGAGATCTTGGGCATCCACAGGGGTCAGGAACACCTGCATCCTTGTGCAGCTGACACAAAGTAGTAAAGGGAAAGGTCTCTCTCTGATTCTTACCCTTCTTCCCCTTGACACAACTGCTTGGATTCCAGGTGAGATCACCAGAGGTTTCATAAAATCAGAACAAGAGCCTTATCTTGCCAGTAAGCTGCTGCTGTCAACCAGGTGGCGGAAAGAAAAAGATGTCTTCCCTTGTGTTCCATCATAGATGCATGGTATTATTTAGATAAAAGTGAAGTAAATGAGAAAGAAGAGACTCCTACCAGCAATCTTTCAGTGTATTATCAACAAGAAACCATTTATGTGAAAATTTTAGAACAGTTGTGAATTAAATATCCATCTATAGTGAACTAACTTGTGAATAAACAATCCTTCCTTCGTTCCTTCTTTTGTTCCTTCCTTCATTCATTCGTTCGTTCCTTCCTTCCCTTCCTTCTTTACTTCCTTTTTCCCTTTCTTCCTTCCTTTTCCAACATCCATCCATCCATCCATCCATCCATCCACCAATCCAAGTTATGGAGAAGACAGTAAAAATGATGTTCATAGCAAGATGCTCACAACATGATTGGATTAAAAAACCCCACAAAACTGGTTACTGAGGTCTTTACAATATAATTATTTTTTTTTCTACAACTGTTTGCATAAGAAAAACATTACAGCCAACACTGTTGTTTTCTTTGGTTGTGGTTTTTGTTTTCTTGTTTTTTAGCTATGTTTTCTACATTTTCTATGATGAATATATATTAACAAGAAAGAAAAAAACAACTAACGTTATTTTTAAAAGAAATCAGGTGTGCTTCCTGATTTGGGCAGCATGGAACACTGAGTGGGAAAGAGGTGTGTCTGGGTAGTGGAGAAGCAGGGACATCTATAAACCTTGCCTGCCAGGCTGTAATGGGCTCCTACCTGGTATGAATAATGTTCTGCTGACCTCTGAGGCTTCTCACAACTCGAGGCTCCTAGCCCAACCTAAGATTCCATTCAAGAACCACTTCTCCATGTCCTACAGACCCAGAGAGGAAGACAGTCAGGTCTCAACCCTTCACGCGCTAAGAGTGTGGTCAAAGTCCTGTGTTTGCAGGAGACATGCACTCCTAGTGAGGGAATAAAAACAGACACTAGTTCACGTAAAAGCTGGCAAAGAAGATGGATCAGGACCAGGCCGTGAGCATCTGGGAGTGGGTTTTGCTGGACTTCCTGCAGTACCAGGTTTAGCATAGAGCTGATGTTTGGGACATGCTTGCTACTTAATGAAGACACATGGGAGACAATGGGACCAAGAAGAGGGAGAAGAGGGACCTATGGGGGTAGGGGAGGCATGCCGGTAGAGGGTATAGCACATAGCACCAGCAAACATGTGAATGAATAATGGTTGAATAAACAAGCTGGGTCTAGGACAGGGTTTCTCCATCTCAGTACTACTGACACTTGGGGCCAGATAAATTATTCTTCATTTTCTGTGCATCGCAAGATGTTTAATAGCGTTCTTTGCCTTTTCTATCAGTTGTGACAACCAAAAACATCTCCATACATTAACCAATGTCCCCTGGGGTCAAAATCACCCCAGGTGAGAACAACTGGTATAGAGAAGTGAGTAGGAGCTCAGGCAGGTAAGAGGGGAGTGGGGTGCCTTGGGAGGTATTCGGACCTGCAGTTTGAATGAGTAGGACCAAAATATGGAGGTGTTGACCACTGGCCTAGACAGGGCAGAAGCAGCACTCACAGTCCTTTCCCAGTGCTTGGGCTCAGCCCCTCCCCTCGCTCCCACTTTTCCTTGTGTGGTCTTGCATGCTGGGCCAGCAGGAGGCTGCTCAGGCCCCATTCCATTCACAACGTCTGAGCTGGCAGACCCAGTTTTCAGTCCTGGCTCAGTTTTTCCATCAATCCATCATGAAGGGGCTGGGAGAAGAAATGGCAGTGTCTTGTCTTGCCCCAGCTCAGCCCTTCCATGGCTCTTTTACCCACCTTTCCTACCTTTCCTGGGTCTGGAGCCTACAGATAAGCTTGGCAGTGAGAGGCCCTGGCCTGTGGATCCCCTAGCTCCCAGCCACCAGTGTCCTTGAACCCCTAGCCCAGACAGTGCAAACCAACTATACAAGGACTGCAGGGCAAAAGGGGAATGGATTCCTTAGCAGCCCTGTTGAGCCTGCTGCTGCTGCATGGGGAAGTGCCCAAAAGCAAGACTTTCTGGGTATGTTTGGGCCTCTCTGGCCTGGGAACACTTTGCTTATTGAAAAGATGGAAGCACATGTAAGACTTCCTTTCTTTGAGTAATTCCTTGGTCATAGTTAGGAGTCATTCAAGTATCACACTTCCCTCTACTCCCCTCCAAGAGTTCGTGTGCCCAGGTCCAAGCTCAGGCTGAGCCAGAAAGTTCCGTGAGGCGCCTGTCCCTTACTTCTAGCACCCCAGCTCTCAAGGAGCAGGGGCAGCTTATGAGTGGCAGGATATGACTCTGCAGAGTCACCTGAGGCCTTACTATTTCCAAGGTCCTTCTCTGCAGCTGACACAGCCTCTCCAAATCCCACCATCAAACACTACTCCGAGGGATGGTGGATATGGAAAGGAGCCCCTACTCTTTGCTCATAGACTGGCTACCACGATGTTTAGAAATCTTTCTGTAAACATGCGCAAGTGAAGACATGTCATCATGTAAGTTGCTCCCAAGTGCTCATCTGTGGGGTTTTTCTGGATATTTCCTTTCCCCTTAGTTCTCTAACTAGTGATCCAGGCTTGGTTTTTCTTCTCTTAGTCCCCTCCTTGGCAGAAACAGATTCAAAGGAGTCAGGACTAAATGCAAGGCTAGAGTAGAACAAGTATTTCTACTTCCTAAGGCTGGAAAAGCAGGGATGCAGTAGTGCAGGGTGGAGGATGGGCGATGGGGGTGACATAAAGGGAGATCGGGGTCCTTCCAGGTGCTGGAGAAAAGGTCCCCCATCTTGGGTAGCTTTAGAACCAGGTCCTGAGTAAGGAATAAAGGAGCTGCTCCCCCTGACTTGTCGTGGGGGCTGTGGTGGCGCAGCCCTGCCATCGCCAAGGTGTAAGTGCAGAGAAGTTGAGATTGTCTTGCAAGTGGACACACAGCCACCGCCTCACAATAAACCAGGAAAAACATTTGCAACAGAGGTAGCAAAGAGAAGAGTAAAACTCTTGTAAATCATTAATCCTCCAACAATAATCATGAACCCTCCGACAGAAAAATAGGCATGAAATAAGATGATGCCTCCCTGCAAAACTCCAAAAGAAACACAATATAGTCAATATGTGTATGGTAAACTGCTTATCCCCATAAAAATGAAAAATAAAAGATAAAATAATATGTCCTTTTTGTGTGTGGTTTGTCAGACTGTCAGAAATTATTTAAAAAATTGCGTGTTGCCGCATCAGTATGGGGGAACAAATCCATGGACCTGGCTTGTAGAGAACTATTGTCCCCTGGTCCCTAGTTCCTGATTCCTTTCATGAGGACAGACATACTGCCGGGGTGGCAGGCCTGCAGCCAAAGGCAAAGAGGGATGAATAAGTGATAGGTTTCTGGGCACGTAGAGGTGCCTGGGATCACAGTAAATGAACCTGAACAACAAGGCTCTCACACACCAGCGCCCTGCACAGGCCAGGATCTCCCTTGTGCATGTTCCCCCTAGTTTCATTATGGTCCATAAACAGCGATAATTAAAACTATCCAAAATCTATTGGATTTGTTTATCCTGGACTTGGTAAGAAAATGAGGTTTGCACTGGTGGTAGTGCAGAGGTAGTACTACAGGGCTTATAATCAGCAGGGTGATTAAGGAGAAGTTGCCTTTGTAGCAAGAAGGTGCACTTCTCAGGGATAATGAAGTTTCCTGGTGGTGAGAAGTCCTGGCTAGGGGCAGCTAAGGGGACCAGGTGTTGCCGAAAACTGCTCTGGACAGGGAAGAGCTGGGGTTTGTTCAGTCGGCAACATGCTACATGTCAGGCACTGTTCTAGACATTGGGATGCACAACTGAGCTTGCATGTTAGCAGGGAGATGGATGCTAGGCATATGCCAATACAATCAATATCCAGGAAGATGTTGATGGCTAAAAAGGAAATTATAGCCAAAGAAGGCCAGAGAGCTGGGGGGAGTGGGGCTATGGTGGCCCTGGAAGTCTCTTGAGCTGAGAATGGGTGAAGTGAGGGCCAGAGCCTTGAAGCCTTCTCAGACAGCGAAAAGAACAAGAACAAAGCTGGGGTGGGAACAGGTACACTAGGGGCTTCTCTGACTGCTTAGGTGAGATACATATTAGGATATCCCCCCGATCTCTTGCTTTTCACTCCCAGCATAGAGGGTAAACCTGGTCCCCACAAATTTTTGTACCCAGGCTGTAGACCCAGAAGAAGCCAGAGACAGTAGTACATGGGAAGTCCTGTGCTTGGGTTGAAACTCCTTGTGAGGTCCAGGACACATTTCCAGTTTCAACTCAGTGCCCACTTGAAGGAAAAGGAGTGCACAGCTTTTGCAGGGCGAATGTATCCATCCATCCATCCATCCATCCATCCATCCATCCATCTGTCCGTCCGTCCGTCTTATAACCAGCAGATATTCTAAGATCTCACTCTGTGCGAGGGCCTTGGTGGCAGTGGCAGTGCACAGATAAATTAGCCCTTGCTCACGACTTCGACATGCAGCTGTATCTATAGTATTTCCTGCTGAAGAAGAAAGGAGCTATTCCCTTTGCAGTTTGGTGCCACCAGGTGGCAGTTGTTGGCTCTGGCTTCAATCTAAAGGAGCGATTTCAGATTGGGCAGCTCCTTGTGACTTCAAGGCAGCCATTTCAGAAGCTGCTCAGTCGATTGGTACCTCTTTCTCAGCCCAATCTAAGGAAATTGGCCTGGAAGGCCTGGGGACTCAGAAATCCTCCCTCCATTTCTCTGCTTCCAGAGATGAGGTTTCTTAAGGTTCCCACTATCTGCCTTTCTCCCATTTCCCCTGTTCTCCATTTGAGGCATCAGTTGCTATTCTGAATTTACATTTTCATGGAGTTTATGTGACCCGGGAAGTATGGCAACTCTGTAGGGGTGTAAGCAGAGAGACCCATCTGTTGGTGGCAGTCACCTCTAAGAACCCTCAAAAGACCTGAGTGGCCTCCAGAGGATCCCTGTTAAATGACCCTGCCATGGGTAGAAATCCGCTAGTGGTCTGGCATCTTGACTGCCCTGCTATCTGACCTTGTGGATTAATATCTTCCTCCTTAGCCCTGGAAAAGGAAGCCCAACTTTATGCCTGTCCTAAGACCTGTCTTCACAGCATTCCCACATTCGCCCTAGTGTTCTTTTGTCTTAGGTTTCTCGATTGTGACCTTTGTCCCCAATCAGCCTCTTTACTGAAGGATCTGTCTAGAGGATCAAGGACTTCCATCTGGATTTCAATCCCCTGGCCTGTGTGTGGTTCCTTACCAACAGTACCTAACATCCCAGACCATCTCTGAGACTGTTTGGTTCCAACTTTGCCACCCTGACTAGAGGGGGCTGACTCAGGCCTGTGGGATTTGCACTATGGACCTGGTTTTCAGTTGGGGCTTATACTCATTGATGTCTACTACTCAATGCAGGTTGGTCCCCTTGTTAAAGGATGAAGAGCTGAACCATGCTCAAGGTGGAAGGGAAGCCAAAAAGAAAAATATTTAAGTGGGTATGGGCTTTTACAGAAATGGAAAGAAATGTGAACTCAGAAATCTTCAATATGCTTATTCTTTGATCAAATAGTTTGTCTACTAAAAATTTATTTTAAGAAATAATAATGGGGGTGCAAATGTTTCACAACAGTCCAGATACTGACCGGTGTCTCCCATTACCCTTGTACCAGATACTGAGAGTTGTCCCTCAATATCCTATCTCTTTCCTCCCAAAATCATAGAAACCGATACTTATCTGGGCGAATGGATGACAAGATAAAAACTGTTTCTAACCCTCCCTAATAGCTAGGCGTGACCAGTTATGGCCAAGGGGATGAGAGCAGAGGTAACACAAGCAATTTTGAGATCCTGCAAGGGCTGTGCCCTCCAAGGCAGAGTGTGCCACCTCCTTTTCTACTCTCCTTGGTGGCTGCAGTGCAAATATGGTAAGGGGTCCTCTTGGGCCATGTAGATAAGGGCCATATCGGAGGGATGGTAGAAAAAGCACATTAAAGGGAGCCCTGCCACCTCACAGAGCAGAGCTACCATACCAGACTGGACATTCACATAAAAGGGAAATGAAAGTAAACTGTATTGTTTAAGACACTGTTATGGGTCTCCATTACAGCAACTGGACTATATCCTAACTACATATAGAACCTCTACAAATATTATAGAAAAACATTTAATGACATGAAAAGATATTCACAACAGATTGTAAAGCGAATAAGAAACTATAAAACCAGGTAGTGGTATGATCCCATTTATTTTTCTTTAAAAAATATACATATGATAAATTCATATAAAAATCAGTAAGCTATATAATAAAATGTTAATAATGGTTAAGTTTAGGTTGTGAGATTGTGAATGGTTTTAATTTTATTGTCTTACGTGGGCTCTGTAAAACATTTTAACATTTAATTCATTTATTTATTTATCTTTCCTTTAGACAACTTTTTCTGAAGAGCACAATAAAAGGAGAGCCAGACATAAACCCAGCAGTATAAAAAAAATCTATCCAGGGATTGTAAATTCAGATGCCTTCGGACGTCAGGCCAAAATCATCATTGTGTGAAGAGGCAAGATATTACAAAAAGGCAGGGTATGGACCTTAGCCAGTTCTGTTCTGTACAATAGTTTTCACATTTTAAACATTATCAAATAAAGCCAATACAGATTTTAGTCAAACAAAAGCCTTTTACCATGCTAGCCAGGTGGCAAACTCTGCCTTCTCCACTCCTACCTCCCCCATCCAAACACTCTTTCCTAGTTAAAGGGGCGAAAGCAATGAGAGGTCAAAGCTAATGCAGCTGTTCTTGCGAGTGCTGCTGCAGAGATGAAAGGAGACAGGGATGCCTTGGAAGAGCAGAGATGAGCATAAGCATTGCCTGATAGTAGCTGGACTGAAATAGGGGACAGGGATGACTATTACCACATCTACAGGGCATTTTGCCGTTTTACAAAGGACTTCTTCTGAGATGGAATCATTTCTCTTTTGCAGATGGGGAAAATGATGTTTAAAAAGTTAAGTAGCAACAAGGATTTTGGACACAAAACACCATATCCATTCTACTATATCAGGGTACGTGCAGAGTGGGGAGACAGACGACACCAGAATGATTTGTGAATAAAATTGGGCAAAACAGGCTAGGAGATGTGCTCTCATACTGTTTTAGTCTCTCCTATAAGATTGACAGTGTGTCCACCTTGCTCTGCAAACTATGTGCCACTTATGATCATCTTGGAGGTGACTGCTTCTAACTATTCAAAAAACCCTCATCATCATTTAATAAGAGGTACAGGAGAGAGAAGATGACTGATTGGCCCCTGATTCATGCGCTTATTTATGCCCCGAATTATTCTAGAGAGCATTGAAGGACATAAGGCTCGCGCTGCAGGGAGAGGTATTGTTCGCCAAATGCTCTGTTCATGTTTGTATCCTCTAGGACTTGAGCCTGTAGATCTTGTCTTATTCATTTATACATTCTACAGATACTGATTGAATGCCTACTAAGTGCCAGGCATTGGGATAAGTGTGTAGAATATCATGATGAGCCCAAGTTGACCTGCTCTCTACCTTCATGGCTTGATAGTCTACTTTTTTTACTGCTTAGTAAAAAAAAAAAAATCACACAAATATATTAAAAGGTTTTAAAAACAGTGAAAGAAAAGACATCTCTTTTCTCTTGCCCCACGTATAAAACTGGCACAAACGTGATTCTCAGTGAGCATCTGTCAAAGTAATTAGAGGATGAAAGAGAAGAGGAAGGTGCAGAGTACAGGATGGACATCTGAAGGACTGTGTTGGGGATCTCCATCCCCCCAGCAAAGGTGAGCTCTGTCCATGCCTGCTTTAGTTGCCCTGCAGCAGCTAGGGCTCACCCTCTTTGGATGGGACTCACTGGGCAAGCTATTCAGGGCCTATGGGACAGCCTTGGAAAGCTGGAGCCCTCTCCACAGGTACACTGTGTTGCTGGAGACCTGGCTTTGGCAAGCTCCACTACAATACTTACGAGAGGCTTTCCTCTTTCCTAGATCCCTGGGGTTTTGTTTACAAGTGCATCCCTGAATGCTACAGGCATTAAAATGGTGTTCCACAGCTTTTTGTGGAATAAATGAAGAAATGAATAGATGAACAGGTAAATGGCGAATGCTTTCAATGTGTATCAGTATGTCATGCTGAGCCTTGCCCCTTACCAGGCTGTACTGTGCGGGCTGTGGGCTGACAGGAGATGGGGCTAAGTGGGGGGAATCACCTGACCAGCCTTGCTCAGACATCAGTCAATTCCATTCAATAAATATTTATGTTGGGATTTAAATGTGCTCTGAAAGCCTGCTGTTGGGTGAGGCTGAGGTCAGCAGGAGGAAAGACAGGGAGTGTGTGCCCTACCTCTGGAATGTGCTGAGAAGTCCTGATATACCCACATAGCCTATCCCCGCTAGGCAAGATGATGGTGAACCACGTCACAAAAAGAATCAGACAGTAGGATTGAGCAGTGAAGTGGTTGGAGACAGGAACAACATCCCGGAGAGGGAGACTAACCATAGACGAGAATGAGCTATTTAGAAGGGAAGAGGAAGGGTCTTGCAAAAGTCACAGTTATAAAGAACCTACTGTGTGTGTGTGTGTGTGTGTGAAAGAGAGAGAGAGAGAGAGAGAGAGAGAGAGAGAGAGAGAGAGAGAGAGAGAGAGAGAGAGAGAGAATAAGCTGTTGACGGTGGCCAGGTCAGATATTAAAAGATAGGCATTGCCAATCCTTTGTAGAAAAGAAAGGGCTGCGGGGTCTAAGAAGAAGCCACATTTGACTCTAAGTCCACCTGATTGAAAAACCCACTCCCCTCCCACTTTCATTGTGTTTACTAATTATTCACTTAGCTAACTTATTTTATTTCTTCAACAGTCATTTCAATTAAATCCTGCACATTTATTGAGCACTTGGCATGAGTACTCGACTGTGCATTTTGTTTCAGCAGAAACAAATCTTATTGAAGAAGGTGCAGTGAAGAGTGTTGAATGTGAAGAAGGGAGATTTGGATTCCAGTCCTGCTTCTGTGGTTTATTAGCTCTGCAAGGTGTCATCTCCCACTATTACTCTTAACATTAGGCAACTCTAGTTATTTCGTTGTTATGGAAAACTGTTTCACACCAAAGAGCTAACCTAGAAAGTTATTTTTCCTAGAAATTTATTGGTGAAATAATTTGTATTTGGAAACTGAGGTCTTTCTTCTATTTTTGGCAGAATCTTAATGAGATTTCCTTGGATCAATTATGTTTTCTTATTAGCAATTCATTATTACATCTTTAATAATAATCAGCTAGACTTTTCAACTAATATTTATAAAATAATCCTTCTGAAAGTCAGTGACTCCAGTAAATCCATCAGAGTAGTCCTGGATGTTAGGATCTTAGAAATTGAATATTGTACAAGTACCTGTAGGTTGTATCCCAGATGGAAGAGTGGTCCAGTCCCCCAGTATTCCCACTTCAGCTAGAACTGGTAAGCAGGAGTCTGAAGGCTAATGCTGAGCCCTGTAAAGACCTCTGGTGTGAAGGCTTGAACACCAAGGACACATGAGAGACTATTCCTATGGGCTTTGGGGAGAGAGGGTACTTCTCCATCTGTAGCTGCATGAGGGAATACAAATATGGCAGCCCTTCCCAGAACTGGGAGTGGGCTGTATTCTGAAAGCTGACCTTCTGGAAAGGTCTCTAAGGCAGTGGAGAGAAAGTCCACTTAGTCCAGTGCCTTCTGGCATGGTACCATGTGATGCCAGTTTCTCCTCTCCCTACTACTCCTTCTTCTTTCCTAGCCAGAGTCTCAGGGGCTAGGTCTTAAGGCCTAGAGCTTAGATCTGTGTCTCTGTGCTCAGCACAGGGTAGGTGCTAGGTAAGTGTTTGTTGAGGTGGACTGAACTAGACTCTGAAACTCCAGAGGCTGATTTAGTCTCTCTCAATATGTCCCTTCCCCATCCTAACACTTGTAAAGAAGTCATTATCAATCTACAAGTTTGATAAAGTCACACAGAATTTATGTCAGGGGTAGGGAAGTCAGATACCTGCAAGAACTAGGTGAGTCACACAAATGTGACAGGTGGCCTGGAGGAAAGTGCTGTGGAATAGTGAGACTAAACAGAGTTGACATGTGCAGACTATAGGTAGTCAATAAAAACTTCCAAAACAGTTTCTGTTGGCCAAATGAAATACCAGTTTAAAGGCCCTTGGTTTACATTTTCTAGTTATAGGTGTGTGCTGAGTAAAGCTGGACAAAACAGGCAATGAAGCATAAAGAAGGAGGAAATGTAAGGAAATGAGCATGGCAGACTGGCAATGGGTGAGACGAGGAGCCACAGAGGAGCCCTCCCAGGGTGGTTTCGCTTTGGCCCCAGGTGGGCTCACCTTGGAGATAACCCAGAAGAGTCAGATGTCCTCTATAAGTACCCCAGACAGGTCTGGGCAGCATGTTTCCAGGAGTGTGGCCCCCTAGTGGGCCATGGTAGTGGCAAGACGGTAATGACGATAATGAGAACAGTCCTAGCTGGTGTTTATGGATTGTTTGCTACGTGCTGGGCATTGTTTCCAGCACTGTCTTTTTTTTTTTTTTTTAATAAATTTTATTTTTTTAGAGTAGTTTTTGGTGCACAGCAAAACTGAGCAGAAGTATGCATATCCCCTTGGCCCCCATATGTGCCGCTTCCCATTAACAACATCCCCCCGGAGTGGTACATCTTTTATAATCAGTCAACCTACATTGACACATCACAATCACCCAGAGCCCATGATTTACGTTAGAGTTCATTCTTGGCGTTGTACATTCTAAGGGTTTAACAGAAGTATAATGATATGTCTCCAGCACTGTAGTATCATACAGAATAATTTCACTGCCCTAAACATCCTTTAGTACTGTTTTTAATCCTCCCATCAGCACTTGATGTAAGCATTTTATCCACCTTCCCAGAGGAATTAATGGAGGTCCTGAGAGACTAAGTAACCCACCTGCTCAAGCTTATCCAGCTCATGAGGACAGGAGCCTACTTAAATGGAGCTAGATATACACAGGCTCTGCAGAGGATGGGTTTGCCTCAGGTACAATGCTTTCTATTTTGTGAAGATAAGGCAGCCTTGAGCTGAGCTGTTTAATTCCCTGGGAACCACATGGGAATAGACTCTGTCCTGTGGCCACTGTCGGTGAGGTAATATTGGAAGCTGGCTTGCATATAAGTAGCTACTTTTACTTTTTACATGACAGTAAAACTAATGATAGAGAATTTCCAAGATAATAAAATACATATCCATCCCTTGTCGTATATACACATTTTCTGTTCATGGTTCCCTGTTCATCTGGAATTTCAAGTAGCTGCTATTTTTTTCCCCACATAGTTTATCACATTTAGCTAACCCTAGCTTTCTTGGCAATTTCCAAAACTACAAAATGACAAAAGATTTGCCGATAAGTAGAAAATGCGGTGTCCATACTGAACAGGCATATTCGGAACCTTCAGCCTTAGGAGAACTGTGTGGCCACTGGGGATTATACCAGAGAGGCCTTTAAAAATTTTTAATAACAAAATATTACGAATCACTGGGACTCTTCTGAAACACATAATTAGAAATTTAGGTGTTTTTTTCCTTCCTGAAAATTGAAGTATTTTATCTGCTGCACTCCACTGTTATGATTTTAGACCATGTATACTGAAATTGTTTCTGCTAAAGAAAGTTTTAAAGAGAGGTTGGGAAAATCTCTTCTGAGTACAATTCAGATATCAGGTCCAACATATGTTCATGCATTTGGGCTCAAAAGATGTTGACAGTGGTGCCTCTGAATATTTCTCCAGTTTTCCTAAAACAGAGCTAATGGTAAGAAATGAATATCATATGTGGTGTTTGAGACATTAACCTGGAGCCTCAAATCCCTACATTTTCTAAGGATTTAAGATTCTTTTTAGAAATCAATGTAAAATAATTCATAATTCAACTGAAAAACAATTTAGAGCTTACAGGTATAGATGCTCCAACTTCCAGAATTTTATTGCTGCTCTCAGTGTTTTTGAGATGACAGTTTTCCCTTCGTAGAAGAAGCTTAAAATTAGAAAAATCAAACACGCATTAGAGAAAGCAGACATACTCTCTTGTTAATTCATACAGGGATGTACAACTCTCATCATCCAGGCGGGAGCCCAGTACATTTCCTGCAGACATTTTTAGGGGCTAGAGAATGGGTCAGCAGCAGCCGGCTTCGCCTATCCGAAGCTGTCAGCTTTTAAGAGCTGAGGCTTGAATTTTCAGTGATAGGGATGTACTGGGGGAGCCACCTCTGTAACATCTACACATAAGTCTTAGGGTGTATGTGCTACTCTCTTTCTGCTTTGTTTTATTTTTTAAAAAGTGAACAACCTTGAAAGTTGAACTCTACGCTCTGTTCTGGCTTCTCTCTGTTCTGCAGGACAGGAGGTAAAGAAGCATGCCTGTTTGGTAACCAGAAAATGATTCTTATAGGGAATGGAGACTGTGGCTGCTGTGTATTAAATACCAAGAAGAGGACCAAACACAGAGTTATCTCCTTCCAGAGGCTGGAAGCAACCCAGGAGGGGGTGGGAAGAGCCAGGAGAGTGAGAATCTGGTGAAATACGACCATGGTTTTAACTTGAAGCATTTCCATCCTAATAGAAGCCCCCTCTAATGTCTTCTACAGCTTTGATTTTGGAACACGTCACATTCCTCATTAAAGCAATCACTGTTAAAACATAAAGCAACACAGGATTTATTTCTTCATTAAACTGATGATCCGTATATGAAGCCAATTAACATTATGAGTCTGGTGAACATCAAGTGTAAAGAGGTTAGAGAAAATTAAAAGCAGTCACCTTGGTCTTTAGATAAAGAAAGTACACTTTTAGGTTGTAAATCATCAGAGTGTCCAAGCGGGACAGATCAGTGAATTTGGTTAATTGAAAAATACATTTTACCGCACAAGAATTAAGAAAAAAAAAAAAAAAAACCTTTTCGTTACTAATGCCCTTTTTAGCAGGGAGGAGGACGGTAGCAAATACATATTAGTCACCTTATCCCTGGCCCCGGGTTGTCCGAGACGATCTGAGGGAAAATGGGGGCTTGGCTTCATTAAAGTTTGCTGTAGCCTTTCGTTTCTAAGATTGCTTGGTTGATTGTTTAATCGCTGTTTTGCTAACAGGAACGAGTCCGGCTTAGCGGATCCGGGAGAGGGTACGTCGGTGAGGCGAGGCCGAGGGTCCTGAGCTGGTGCCAAGCCGGGCGCCGAGGTGGGTGTTTTCCGAGTGTCGGACTGGTTGTCCGGCCAGGGAAGCAGCCAGGCTCGCGTCGGGACGCTGAGGGGGCCAGGACCAGGCGGCGATAGGCTGCGGGAAGCTTCCCGGCTAGAGACGCAGATCAGGAGCGGCGCGCGGGACTGCGGAGTCGAGATTTCGGTCTCTGCCGCGAGCGCTGAGCGCGCGTCTCAAGTAACTTTCGCATGTTTGGACCAGTCGGTGCCCCAACGCCCAGGATACAGAGGGGCAGGTCCCGCCGCGACACAGCGCGAGGCTCCGGGAGGACCCTTGGGACACGCCTTTTACCACTCCGCTGCCCGAGAGGAACCGGTGCCCTGTCTAGGGTTCGGACCCGCCGGGAGGAGCGGAGAGAGCGCTGCCTGCAGACCTAGGACAAGCTTGTCTAGCTCCGGGATAGCTCTGGGCCTTGTTGCCTCGGTTGATGTCGGGATGGGGAGCTGAGACTGGGGCTTGGACTTCGATGGTTTCTGCGGCCAACGAGGCGCCCGGCGCCTGGTAGATTCTCTGGTGCGCCTGGAACATCTTGGCCTTCCTAACCTCGATTCGCAGGCACCAGGCGCAGGGCGCGCTGGCAGGAGCCTGAAGGGGCTTTTGGCAGACCCAGGCGAGCAAGGGGAGCCTCAGGCTCTTGGAAAGGGCCCCAAAGAGCAGGAGTCATCTGAGAGAAACGGAGAGAGAGAGAACGCGCACTGAGCCTCCAAACAGGGGCCGAGAGAGGGTAGGCTTTCGGGGCTCCAGCCCTCTCTGGGTGAAGTGGAAAGGGCGCTCTCAGATTCCCCGCCGGCCCCGCCTGCTACCACCCCCATCTCAGGACCTGCAGGTGCCCTACCTCCCGGGCCCGCCGCCTGGACTCGCGGAGTCGGTAGCCCAGGCTGAGCTGGCGCCGTAGGCGCTCTCCTCTCTTAATCGAGTCCGAGTTTCCAGCGATTTCTTCCGTGCGCTGGGGCGACTCCGCGCGCCAGGGCGGGCTGTGCCCAGGAGGGGCCACTGAGGTACACCAGGCTCCGACTTGCTTCCGAAGGAGCCGTGTTGCGTCTTCCTCCAGGTGGTTTTCGGAGATGTGTCCACAGGCGGACCAGGGCCCCGGCACTCTGCCCTACAGCTCGACACGACTCGCTGGGGCGGATGTCCACGTGTGGGCCCGCCAGGCCTTTTGTTTCCAACGCTCTGTGTCTTTAAGGTCAAGGCCGATCCTAGGCGGTGCAGGGCCCCGACCCACCACCTCGCCATGGCTCCTGAACGCAGCATTAGAATGTTTATAAAATATTCAATTTAAGCAGTCTGTCCAAGAAGCCATCGTCCCAAAATAAAATCAGCAGTCTAGACAGAACACAGACACCAGAACTTATCAACAGTTGTCTGACTTGCATCTTCTGATGCATCTTGAGTGGGTCATAATACCAACTTTATTTTCAGTGGTGCATAAATTAATTACACGCATTTAATAACCAAAATATCATTATATCCCCCCTTTAATATCATAAAGGCTTTCCGCCAGGGAAGCACTTAATAGTGCAGGGGGCCGTAACGGGCTATTATCCTGGTGTAATGCTATTACAGAACCAATTATGCACCATTAGACTTGCTTTTTTTGCAGTTTATGTGATTTGATCCAATCCTGCGCCCCTGACTTGAAAATTTCAGCCCGGTACTTTAGAGTTTAATTTTCACCCAGGCAGAGGGAAGGGCGGTCTCTCTCTGCTGAGTGTCTGCCTCGGATGCATTTTAAAAGTAATTGCGAAGGGTCCCATCGCATATCATTTGCATCGAGAAACAAACATAAATTCAGGGACCCCTTGCTGAGAACAAAATCAAACTTTCCTTTTGTACGGTCGCTTGGAAAGGGAAGCCGTGTGCAAAGAGTCCCCCCAAAACCCATCCGGCGGCGAAAATTAGCAGCGCTTTGTCAGTTCACTGCCCGGGAGCCGCCAGGCCTCTGACAAGGGCGCGCCCAAATCTAAGCTCTTCAGGAGAAAGTAGGTTTGCGTCGGGGGACGCGGGTCGAGGTGGGGTGAAGTGTTCAGAAAATAATGCCTTTTTTTGGGTGAGTGGGAGGTCATCGTTGTTACTAGCCTCTTTTAGAAGAAATGGGGGAAAACATTCCTGATGTTTGCTGGAAAATGACAGATTTTTTTTTTTTTTTTTTTTTTTTTACACCACGTGGGCCATTTGTAAGGCCCAATAGACCTATCCAAGTTACTCGCTGTAGACAGCGCTGGAAATAATCAGATTAAGGCCAATTATGCGTGAGATTATAAAGGCGAGTGCTGAGCGGCGGCGCGCGCTGTAGACAGACAGCAAGACATCTGGCCACTTCCAGAGTCACTTTTCTAGTACTGCGGGCGCCAGCCGCGCGGAGCCCCGCCCGCCTCCAGCCGAGCTGGGCGTGTGGACCTGAGGCAGTCGCGCTCCGGCCTTCTTCGCCCGCCGCCCGCCGAGGTACGCGCGGCTCTAGACCCGCTCACTGGGCCCCGCACGCCGGGCCTGGGGGGCTCGGCTGCCTTCCTGGCCGGGACTGCTGTTCGCACAGATGGCTTGGCACGTTCGCGGGACCCGGCTGCGGTGGCCTGGGTGCAGCGCTTGCGCCGGAAGCACCTGAGAGCCGGGAGTTGAACGGGTTTGGTATGGGGGCTGGGGTGGGAGCACAGCTATCCCGGAGGTAGACCCGAAATGAAGGGCCGTCCCTCGGGGATCCGGCATGAGACGGCGCTGCAACCTTCGCTCCAGTCCGCACAGTGGGTGAAGGCGTTAGGAGGGGATTTTCCCGGAGGAGAGCGCCGGGTAAGCTCTAGGCCGGGATGGGGCGCAGGCTGAGAGAGACTTTAGACTATCGCTCTTTGCTTTGCAGCCAGGCCGGAGCGAGGCGCGCCTGTCGGACCCTCTGAGTCCTGGCAGTCCAGAAGATCCGGCCGTCGGCAATGTTTTATTTCCACTGTCCACCACAGCTGGAGGGTGAGTAAGCGCCGCTTCCAGGAGCTCCGAAAGGCCTGCGTTGGCCAGAAAAGGCTCAAGCGGCAGTGGGGCTGGCGGGTGGTTGGGTTCCCACCTGCCAGGGGTGCAGCCGACAGACGGTGGGTCGAGGCGCCCCTGCCCCCCTCCTCATACCCTGCTTCAGCCTCCCGCCCAGTCGCCACCTGCCTCCTACCATCTCTCCCCGCCTGAGCTGAGCAGCCCCGGGCTATGCGAGCTATGCGAACCGCAGGGACCAGCCGGGTCCTCCCAGCACAGATGCTGGTGTCACGCCTCTAATCGGGGCTGCCCTGCCCAGGGGGCCGTATCAATCTTTCACGGTGTTTTGCAAACATCCCGAAAAGCGAAGGCAGACTAGAGAGATGGCCCGCATTGTCCTGGGCCCGACCATGAACCAGAACGACCCATTGCTGGCTGCTGTCACTCCAGCACAGGGCAATACTGCTTTGGGGCTTCAACGTCTGCTCCAGGACACTGTGGAGCCAGGTGGCCTTGCCCACCACCTCCCTGAGTGCCCTGGCCTGGCTCCTCCTCTGTGACTCACTGAGTTTCTGACCTCAAATGCCAACCACTCCCCAATCCCGTGGGCAGCCCCTTGGCCAGGTTTTGGGTCTTTGAGGGTCTCCAGGCCTTAGAAGAAATTTCACCTCAGGATCCCCAGTGTGGTCTCTGCACTGGACTGTTAGATGGTGGTAGGCTGGTGAGAAGGGAACAGCTTGAATCTCTGGTGCTCCCAGGGTGGGGAAGGGAGTAGAAATTTCAAGAAGGGGGCCCTTCGAACAGTGGGGATTAGTATGCATCAGGCAAAAGGAAAGCCAAACACTTTGGTCCTTAACAGCACCTTCCTCAGAGCAATAGTCTCAGCTATGGGACATTAGTACTTATAACTGTGAAAGCAATACCAGTACTTGGTTTTGGCAATCTATTCCTTTGATTTATTTGTGAGATGGAAGAATTTTGAAGGCCAAGAAATCCAGGGAAACATGGGTCAGGGCAAAGGTAGTGAGACACTGAGGGACCTAAGATATCTGAGGATGCTTGTTCACCTTGCCCCGGGTTACCTTGAGCAGTAGCTGAGCCTCAGCTGGCCAACAGCACAAGGATTTCAGAAGTTTGTTCTTGTTTTTCCCATGGAAGCTTTTCAGAGGTCAGTAGGATTTTCTAAAGGGGGTTAGTGAGAACCAGTGTTTAAGCATTGCCAGCTTGATCAGCATTCCCAAGGAAAGGCCAGACACTTGCCTGCATTTCACCTCCTATTATCTCCAAGGACCCAGGTAGAAAGGCTTTATAAAAAGCTCTGAGAAGTACATACCTTGACATTGTATCTCAGGCCTGGAGGGAGACCCTCTGAATGTGCAGCAGTCACATTGCTACAGTTCTGAACGTTGAGTTTGGACTGATTGACAACAAGTGGCCCACCCTTCTGGTCAAAGTGGGATAGGCCTAGGTTTGGGGCATTTTAGCAGGTGGTGCGCTGCCTGGATGACTTATGGGGAAAGCTCTGTCTGCAGGGCAGATTACAGAAGCCACTTAGGGAGAGTCCTAGCCCAGCCTGCCATGGCCCCAACACAGAGCTGCTTGCTGCTGTCAGCTCAGCTCTGTGGGCTCACCTTTTATCCCACACCCCAGGAACATCTCACTTCACAGCTGATTCTGACTGCTATGATCACAAGAATAAAAGATGGGTCTTTAAGAACCTTTTTTTCTTAATCTCTTTGCAGATGTGTTTCTAAGCCAGTTTTGCAGAAAGAGGTGTTTATTTTAGCTTAGTGATGCTGGAGAGGAGGTGATCTGCTGCAGGGGGAAAGGCTGCGAACATACCTTTGGAATATTAACTTTTAAAATTTTTTTTGTATTAATGTAGAGAGGCACAGCATGGCTCCTAATTTCACTTCTCAGATAATTTTGCTGATATTAAATTAAAAAATACTACATATAATTGCTTAGGAAATCAAAGTAAAACAAACCTATACATTGAAAAGTAAAATCCTCCATCTCTTTTTCTATTAAACCCTATTGTTGGTTTCTTGTGATCCCTTCAAGAAAAATACGTTTTTACCCTCATTTATGTATTTTTCTGTGTATATTTTATGATGCCTTATTTGTGCTGAGGTCATACTGCCATGTTATTTAGAACTTTCCTTTTTCACTTCATAATATATATTTTAAGGGTTTTCCCATGTTGACGTATACAAATCTAGTGATTTCTTTTAAACTGCTGTGTAGTATTCCATCAGATGTGCAAAAAGTGTCTACCAATGGGGACTTTGGCTGTTTCCAGATTTTTTTCTAAATTACTGTGTTGCTGAGACATTCTTTTCTCTTTACTTTGTCACAATTAAAAAGTATATTCATAGAGCAAATGCCCATATGTGCACTTAAATTTTTTATGAAAATTGTCAGATTACCCTCTAATAAGTCTGCAGCTACAAATGATGAATGGTGTGCATATTTTATTATATTTATGTCTGTACTGGGTATCATGATGCCATTTATTTATTAATCTATCTATCTATCTATCTATCATCTATCTATTTATTTATTTGCCAAGATGGTAGAAATAGTAGTTCATTGTTCTGTTTTGTTTGATTATCGACAAGCGTTAACATTTTCATAACATTATTGACTACTGTACCTATTTTAAAGTAAAAAGCCTCTTTTCATATTTTCCTCTTTTCTATTAGGTTGTCAGCGTTTGTTCTTATTAATTTGATGAAGCATCAGTCTTTTTTTAGGATTCAATTTGATATGCATTATTTCACTTAAAGCTCTTATGTGTACACAAGGTGAACTAATTTGGGACCAGCAGGTGTAAGTTAGAAGTCGGAAGCTGATTGTAATTGGAGAGCCTTAGAGATTGCATCCCATCCTTACCAGTGAAGTGCTTTGTTTCAAAAAGAAACAATTTGCTTTCCCACAAAATAATGAAAATAAGACTGCTTTGAGGCTGCTCTTTTAGGTTTCCAATGAGCTGGAGAGAAATTTTTATAACTAGGGTTTGAAGAATGCAATTTGGACAGGAAGACAGAGGGAGAAGGCTCCAGCAGAGAGTCAGGGTATTGTGGCAAAGGATGTGGCACTGGAGAATAATAAGTAGGAGGAACTCCCTTCAGTAGATAGAAGTTTTAAAAGCCTGAAGGATCTTGCTTTTTGGGGGCCAAGGTCCTTCTGAGGGGCATTGTCTGGGCATGTGGCTTGCCAGCTCCTCATGCTGAATACGCAGTGATTCTGAGACCAAAGCCCATGGCAAGTATGACATTCACTGGCTAATGGGAACTTGCTCATTTCTTTTCCTAAGAAACCATTGTGGACTGTCAAGTAAATGGTGCATATTTGGAAAATGATTTGAATGCATATTTGGGGCCAAACCGTTCTGGCTTTATAGGAGCTTTGGAGGCTGCTAGGAGGACAGTGGAAAGAACACCTTTCTTTTCAGGGAAGCACATGCAGTGCCTTTATGAGCCTGGCCAGAGGGGAGGGTTGTCCTTTGACAGCAGCCCTATGTAAGTCTGCTTGGAATTCAGGACAGCAGTTATTGGTGCAGATCTCTTGTTAATTGACATCTATACAGCAGATCCACTATGGTGCTGGTGAGCTGTGACCAACGGTAATTAATATTCATTTATAAACTTCTTACTTCCTCCTGTCCTGAAGTTCTAGGAGAAAAGTGCTGTGAAAAGCTCTTGATGTTTTGTTTCCTTCCCTACCCCTACCTTTTAACCCTTGTTTATAGAAATACCTGCAAGTAGACTAACAGGTGAGCAAAAGGAAGACATAGCAGCTTCCATTGAGATAGGAGATGAAGTAAAGACATATTGGACAGCGGTGCACCTGGGAGCTGGAGGGCAGATGAAGGCTCTACCTCAAGCCAGTGACCCTTTCTGCCTGAGTCCAGAATGTCGCAAGAAGCGAATTTGGCTGTCTTGGGGAGTAAGGTCACCACCCATCCCAGGAAAGAGGCACAACTGGGCCTAAAGTCATAGGTTATTGGGAGAGAGAGTGTAAACGAGTGGAAAAGAGGAGGTTTAATAAGAGAAGTGGGGAAAGATGCTTTGGGACTGACAGGGCTCTGTCAGAAACGGATGGGTTGGTACCTTCAAATGACTGTGTGTGGCCAGGGGATGGTATGAGGACTGGGGATCCTCTGCTCAGGCTGATTCTATTTGCTTCCAGCAGGCACCGCACCCTTTGGCAACCACTCTACAGGAGATTTTGACGATGGGTTTCTGCGCAGGAAACAGCGCCGAAACCGGACGACATTCACTCTTCAGCAGGTAATGAGGGTGTTCCCCCTTCTGAGATGTTGCTGCTTCATGCCTCGAACAACATCAAGGTTTGAGCTGCTCTTCTTTGTCTTTTCAAATAAAGCAAACCGATATGTTAACTGGATCTTTGTTTTCCTAAACAATTTATGTGTCAAGGAATCTGTTTTGGGAGAGGGCAAAAGACTTTGACCTTATGATCCTGGATAGTAAGTGAAGAGACAATAATGATTGCCTCCATGTGACTAAGATTGATAATCGGGGAACATTTCCACATCAGCAATATCATTTGAATCTTGAAATAACCCTTTTGGGAAGGCAAGTAGAACATGTTTATCCCTGGTAGGTATGAAAAGACTGGGACCCAAGAAGCTGATTGATTTATTGTTGCCTATAAATGGGAGGGCTACAATTGGAACCCTATATTGTTTTTCCTGGACCTGGGCCTCTTCTTTCTCTTAGATCTGTTAAACTTCTGGAGCAAACTGGAGCAGTCAGGAAGGTGACCCAAATACCCCTAGGCAGTTTCTGTGGGACTGACACAGGGCGAGAGTCTGCAAATTGTTTCTTTTCTTCTACACCCTATGGCGAATGCTGTGTAGACTGCTCTAATTTATATGGCCACCCTTAGATTTTGATTCCTATGAACACATTTTAATGTAAATGCATGTAAATATTTGCACTTCTCTTCTTACTTCTACTTCTTGGGGGAGCATTTAGGTTGTTAGCAAGTCTTAGCTCCTAAGTTATCAGTGGTTGAAATTTTAATTCTGTGGGAAATTTTCAAAGAGCTCTATTCTCCTTCTTCTCCCTTGTTTGATCTGTGAAATGACTTCCTCACTACTCCGAGCAAATTTGAAATATGTATCTGTTTCCTCCCACCTAGCCACAGCCTCTCACCAGTAAATATGTCTTCCTTTTACCAGTTGGAAGCTCTTGAGGCAGTTTTTGCCCAGACGCACTACCCCGATGTCTTCACTAGAGAAGAGCTGGCCATGAAAATAAACCTCACGGAAGCCAGAGTGCAGGTGAGCCTTCTGTTCAATTATTTAACTCCCTAATATTAAAACTGGCAAACTTTTTTTTTTTTTTTGACATCATGACTGCAGAGTGCACATTTGGCCAAAGAAAGCAAATGAAGACTATCTGTCATTTTCATGATGCACTTTAATAACATCAACATAATGTGGAATATTAGATTAGGTTGATTAATCGGTCATTCATAATTAACTAGTGATAATGTTCTACACTAATTTGTCCGCGTCTCTAAGGTACTAAATTACATCAATGCACATCCATTTCCTTTGGAGAAAAAAAAAAGAGCTGAGATGCTATTCTCAAAGCAGCTTTGACCACTCTGGGGTAAGGCCGGTCAATTGCAGAGAACTGTGTTTTCAGATGGGAACAGGGTAGGATCTGCTTTCCAGAAATTGCATCATGTCCAACTTTTCCCCGGCACGTGGACTCTTTTAGCAAAGTAGATCCGAAGAATATGTGCAATTTAAAAATCTTTAAACGGCAGCAGCAAGAGGGCTGCCTCAGAGATGAGCATGGGTTGTGGTGACTGTCTCTAAGCAGGATATCTTTTTAGAAGCTACACAATGATTATGTTTAAGTGCACAAACCCATCGAGTCCAGCAGATGATGTGCCCGAGCGCAGGAGGAACAGATTCCCAGTCCCGCCTCTCCAGGCGAGCTATTCTTTGAGCACAATTATATATTCATTTTATTTATGGGGTTTCCTCCATGCTGTTTCTGTTCTTTTTTATGTAGGAGCTTGGGGTTAAGACTATGCAAAGATCTAATTGTAGGAAATATAATAGTTTGCTTTCGATTCCCCTGGGTCATGTTAGTATCTCTTAAAAACCAATGGCTGAAGAGAGATAATGGAATTCTGAGCAGTAAATTGGGGGTTGTAAACAAATTATTTCCCCTATAATCAGATTATGTGATCCTGATTATTAAATCCGAACATGAATCATTGGTCATATGCGGGCAAATTAAACTGATTATTATTTGGAAATGAAAATCTCCTTTGGCCAGGATGCCGTCTCTCCTTTCTTTTTTTAATGCCAGCTTGCCAATAGCTGCCTAAAGACTGAACTGCAAATTGAGATAAATGACACAATTATTGAGTATTCAGAAGTGGAAGATCATAACTTCTCCCTGAAAGGTGTAAGGGTGAGATAGGGGTGTGACAATTAAAGCCGGGAATTGTTGTTGAGGCTGTTGTTGGCTATTATGCAAACAGACAATGGCTGTGAAGCATTTGTTTAGTGAGCCTCCATGTGGGAACATGGGCTTCGGTGGCGGGAAGGGAGATGTGTTTACATTTACGCTGCTTGCTCATTCAAATATGATTAATGTTCTATAAAGCAGGGTCTTAATCGAAGCTGATGTTGTCAAACAATAACTAAATAGGGAAATAAACGACTCCATCATGCTCTTTCCTCAGAAGCAGGCGAACTGTCAGTGCAAAGTCATTAAAATATGATAATGAAAAATAGCTCAATTAAATGTTGTTATAGCTGTGACCTTCATTCAATTAAGACGCAAGAAAGTGTCTGCATTTTGCTTTGCATTTAACTGCCCTAAATTTAGAATAGAGTAAAAATCATCATTCAATGGTTGCTGATATGTGCAATTAAAAGCCAACTCAATTAAAAAAGAGAGAAAGAAACCCGAATAAAGGAGAATGAAAATTCAGAGGTGGGAAGGGCTGGCAGAGTGCTCAGCCTCTCGGCTCAGGCACTCTCCTGGGCCAGGCTGCTGGCAGGAAGAGGAGAGGATGTCCTGGGAAAAGGAGGGAGGTCTAGCTAAGCATGTTTTTAAAGCCAGGCATTATGTCCTAGGAGAGGCAGGAAGACGTTTTGCAGGATGGAGTGAAGAGCAGCAGGATTTCACTGACCTTTGGGAATACCTTGGGTCCTGGCTGCCTGGCTGCCATGCAAATACAGTCTTGGTTTCCAAGGCTTAAAGAATTCTACACCAGCCTCTAAGAGCAAGTGAATTATAAGCCACCTCCTAGGTAGGATGGCAGAGATGATAACACTAGCTAATGTTAACTGAATGATGGATTACTATGCATGAGACACTGTGCTCAGTGTTTTTTGTGCATCTCTGTGGTAAATCTTCCTAATATGCTGGGGTGGCCACTATTATTACCCCCTAAACAGTTTGGATTAGGGCCCAAGCCAAACTGGGTTTCAAATCGCAAATCTACCACTTACCACCTGAATGACCTTGGGCAAGTTAATTGACCTCTCTGTGCTTAGCTTTCTCTTCTGTAAAGTGGAGATAGTGAGACTGTGTACCTCCTAGGGTTGCAGTAGACGCTAAAGCAGATTCACTGGGATCCAGAATTCTAAACCAGGACTGACTCCAGAGTCAGTGTTTCTAATGGATACACTGGGCTGCTGGTTATGAACCTGTCATGATGTGTAAGAGGTGATATCAGGGTTAAAGCATAGGGCTAAAGCACACTTAGGTACTCAGGCCAAACCTGCTGAAAGAGCGAGTATTTTTGATGAGGAAACTCCGGGAAATGTTTTATAAATTGCTTGATCTTAATAATGAAACCTTACCACCCCCACTTAGAAAATACATTTTACATCAAATAAATGTACCCACATAAATTGAGAATTTGCACAAAATAACACTTTACCTTTACTGCTCACTTGGATACTTCCTATGATTTAACTCTCATTTAAAATGCATGTCATACCTTCTGCACTGACCTTCTGACCCATCCGTGGGTCCACAGCTGCAGTTTAGAGAGCACTGCTTTGGCTGATATCTTGGCAAGGGGAAGCTGTAGCTCTGTGCATCTGTTGCAAGGTGAGCTGTGAGAGCTTGGCCCAGGGTCCAGGCATTTGGGCTTGGGTTCTGGTTCCCTCCTCGTGTCTGACTTTCCGACTCTGTTGGGTGTGTTTTCCTTTGGGGACTCAGGTTTGGTTTCAGAACCGAAGGGCCAAGTGGAGAAAAACAGAGAGAGGAGCTTCTGACCAGGAGCCAGGAGCAAAGGAGCCTATGGCAGAGGTAACACCACCACCTGTGAGAAACGTCAATTCCCCACCCCCTGGGGACCAGGCCCGGAACAAGAAGGAGGCCCTGGAGGCCCAGCAGAGGTAAGGTTGGCTGGACCCCTGGATCTGGAGGGCCAGTGGGTACACAGGTCTGGGAACTCATGTGATTTTCTTTCCCCCCAGCCTGGGGCGAACCGTGGCTCCCACAGGACCTTTCTTTCCCTCCTGCTTGCCGGGAACCCTCCTGAATACTGCCACATATGCCCAGGCCCTGTCACATGTTGCCTCCCTAAAAGGTGAGTTTGGCTTTACTGGCTGGGGATTTTCTGGACTGGATTCTGGATATTATCTGACTGTCTAGCATTCTCAGGCCCATCCTTGCACCTGGGCAGGTGTAGCTCCTTTTCTCTTTTTGTCAATAATAGGCAGGTTACGAACAGCATCTATTTCCACACATGCCATCTTGCTTGATTTCCGCATGTCCTGAGAACTTAGGTGAATGTCAAGTATCACTGTACCTGGTGGGGGCTTGTCCGAGAGGTGGTCGTTTCAAAAGTGACTGCTCCATGTTCGCAGATTGCTGCCTGTCATGAGTAACAGTTTTAGAAGTTAACCTGAAGCTGATGAGTGAAGCCTGTGAGGAGCAATTGTCCCTGTACAGGAGGCCCCTCTCTACATATGCAGCTTGCCGACCTGCCAGCCTGGGGAACTCCTAATGTCAGAGGTCGGAACTGTTAGGATTTGTGGTTTTCCAAGACTTGCTCTCCTCTCAGTGGCTGTTGTTGTCTAAAGGATGGAAATTAGTAGGGGTGTTTTGCCAGGCCCAAAGAAAGGAACTCTTGTGGGCTACTCCTTGGGGATTTCTGAGAAACCACATTGGATGAATGGGCCCATCCTGTCTCTCTCAATTCCTGGCTCCAAACCTACTCCTCCTGCGATGCTGCCCAGGAGCAGTGCTAAGCCTCAGAGATGGTCTGGAGGAACCAAACCTGAGTATCCGATGGGACTGGGGCCTTGCCTGTCACATGGGGTCTGGAAGGTGGAGGTACAGGTGCAGCTGTAAGCTTTTTCCTGATAATAAATGATGGGAGAGGCCCCCTCCAGAGTGTCTGTTTATTCTGTATTAAAGTCTAGGGGGATGAATGAGAGCATGGTGGAGCCCCTCTGGGGAGTCTCCTGAAGGAGAACAAAAAGATGTTCCAGGTATAAAGAATAGTACATGCAAAGAGCACTGGAAGTAGGGAGGAGAACCAGGTTTGTCTGGAGAATAGCTGGTATGTCAAGTGCTCATGGGTGAATGTCCAGAGACAGATGGAGGTGCCCGGCAGGGGCTAAAGCTTGAAGGTCCTGAATGCTACGCTCCTGGATTTGGACTTTCCACTGTAGAAGGTGGATCCTCAAAGCCCAGAGCCACTTCTGGGTGGTCTAGGAAGCTGGGCAAAACCCTGTGCTCAGATGGCTGGCATGGGTGGACAAGGCTTAACACCATCCAGCTCTGGGGCCTTCATATTTCTAGTGCTTCCTCCAGCGGCAGGGTCTCTGTGCTCCAGAGGCCACATAGAGCCCCTCACAGAGCAGACTTGGGACATGTCCACAAGACACAATAGGCTGATAGGGCACTATAGAGGTGAGGTCAGCCAACTGGAAGGGGCTTCTGGAAGGAAATTATCAGTGAGACTTGAGTATCAGCCAAGGAGCTGGTCTGGGCAGAGGAGTAGTCCTGTGTCTATGTTGACTCTTCTCTGCTGTGATGAGGGCCAGCTCAGTTCCTGAGGGGAGCCATCTTTTATAAGAGTTCTTTACTTGCCTCACTCCAGCCTCATGAATTGGAGGCAATTCCCACATCTCTTTGCTGTGACAGCCTGTGGGCATCTCTGGCTAGCCAAGCTGAGGTGGCTGAAGGAGAGCCGAGAGGGCTACACTGCTGGGCAGGGAGGGCAAGACTGTCTGCAACTGGGAGGTCACGACAGAGCAGGACCTTGTGTCTCCCACACCCTGACCCAGGAGAGAGGCAGGGGTTGGTAAATCTGTCAGCCCTCCTTTCTTCCTCATTCCTACTCCCCTTGGCCCTTCCCTAAGTCTTCCTGGCTGGCTTCGTCCCCAGGGGGCCAGGGCCTGCACTGTGCTTGCCTCAGTGGAAACACACTTTCCTTTCATACTGCCCTTGCCATGGGGGTTAGGGGATGGGGGACTTAGAGTGTGCAGGAACTTGCAGAGGTGACAGAAATCACAGTGTGCTCACCAAACTGGGATGCATATTTGTGCATTGTATTGATATTGATTAGACAGCCTGATATCCCTGTGAGAAGTTTTTCTTGACTGTAGTCAGGGGGACGATGCTTGCTGGGGCAGGTGACACACTCAGATGTTTCCAGAGCAAGGCAGGAAATGAGTGCAGTGAGCATGTAGACGTTGTCTTTGCTTCCCCAAATACAAATGAGCTCTTACTTTTCTATCTTTCTTTATTCTTTCTTTCTTTTTCTTTCTTTCTTTCTTTCTCTTCTTTCTTTCTTTCTTTCTTTCTCTTTTCCTTCTTCTTTCTTTCTTTCTTTCTTTCTTTCTTTCTTTCTTTCTTTCTTTCTTTTTTGCTCTTACTTTTCTTGAAACATGAGGCCCTCTTGGTCTATTTGTCATTTTCCCACTTTTGAGAGAGAGGCATGGGGAAAAGCCATACTGCTCTACTGTCAGAAACAGTTATTCAAAGAGCATGCTAAGGGTCACCTTCAGATTTGGGCTAGGCAGAGGCGGGAATGAGGATGGGCTGGGGAATTTTTATCACTCAAGGGTCAACTGTCGCTCAAGCCAGCTGACCGTGGCCATGGGAGAATGCGGACATACCGTTGTCAGAACTATTGAATCTTTAGGAGAATCTGAAAATCTGGCTTTTTATTAGAAATAATCCCATGTTTTAAAGGTTGCCTCCAAGTCTTTGGGGCCAAACTGGTACATCTTTGGTCAGACCAGCCTGTTATTTTGTGAGGGGGCACTTTTCTTCTGCTCGCTCCCATCTCTGCTTTCTGTGTCCTTCTCCCTGCATACACAGTTCCTCCTCCGGCCTTCCTCCCTTCAAAGTTCTCCTCCCGTGGCTCATCCTGACCCATTAGCACCGTAGCCCATTCCCAGCTGGCCTCTGATCAGCTGGCTTTTTAGTCTCTGGTAAGCTATGTCATGGTAGAAAAAGAGGGAAATGAGTGGTAACTGAAAACCTCTTCTGTGGTCTGCCAGGTGGTCTCATGTTGTAGACCCACGTCCTTCTCACAGGGCAGGAAAGATTATAAGGAAGGGCTCTACAGCTACAGGCAGTGGAGCTGGGGTCATTCTGAGATAATGCTAGGATTGATTGGGGCTATCTCTGTGTTCTAAAAGTTCCTGACTCCGTGTGGTGGCACTTCAGGAAGGGAAGAACTCTGAGCTAGAAGTCTCTGGGGCTGCCTCGGAATCTGCTGACCAGCACAACTCTGCTTTAGTCCAGGTGGGCCTGGAAGTCCCTGGAGATGTGCTTGGGGAACTTGGCATCTGCCTCAGACCTGGGGTGAGAAGTGTGAACCTTCAAATCAGGTTCTTAATACCCCTGGGTTTGATGCTTGATGATTTTGTGGAATATCGTCAAATGATTTTGGGCCAAGGTGGCTTTCTGACTCTTGTAGCCCACATCTTCTCACTCTCTCAGGTCTCCCCAAGCTAACAGAAATTAAGAACATAACCCAATTTGGGCCCAAGAGAGGAGCAACCCAAATTTTCTAGGGCCCGACTCAGTGCTGAGGACCTCTGGGCTGTAACCTGGCCTCTTTCACCTTAACTGCACTCCCAGAGGTGGCTGGGCAGCCAGATACTGGCAGAGCTGGAGGCTGAACCAAGGTTTCCTTCTCTCAGACCTGAGATCTGCTTCTTAGGGGCTGTAGGACAACTAGGGCACTGCCTCAGCTAACTCAGAGGAGCTTCATGTAGATGGTGCTGAAGCCACCCTTTTGGGCTTCTAAGCCTATCCTTTTTAAAATGAGAAACTGAGACTCAGGGAGAGGGAGTCACTGGCTTACACATGGCTTATTCAGGCAGGTCTTCCCTTTGTGGTCTAGGCTGTTCTCTGCAGGATCCTGATGCACCCTTTCTTCCCAGCGCCATTTATTCATTCATTCCTTGGGATGAGCAACGCTAGTAGGGGCCTTGGATCCCCACCCTGCCTCTCCCAGCAAGTGGGGAAAGCCATGAGTCCATAGCTATGAGATTCTCCCAGGACTACCAGAGACAGGGCCAATGTGAGCTGAGTGCCGCAGCCAAGCTAAAGATCCCACTCCATTCTGTAGGCCTGGAGGAACTTGCAAATGACCCAGAAGAAATAAATCAAAGTGATCTTCAGCTTCTAGACCCAAACCAGTGCTCGTGTCTCCTTCCTCAGGCTTTGTGGTCTTAGCAGGACCACACAGCCTTGGACAGCAAGTGTCCTGGGTAGGCTGCTGAGGTTCTGGCCTTACCCAGACCTCATACTAGGAGCTACTCCCCCGAGACTGCAAACCTGCATCTCCAGTCCAGGGCCTGAGTAACCAAGTTGAGGCTCTCGTGCTGCATCAGCACCTGGCCAGAGTGTGAGAACAATGCAAGGCTCTCAATCCCAGGGCATGATTATTTCTCCCAGGCATATGGAGCACCCCAACTAGTGGTCCCAGAACTCAGTGCCTAGGGAGCATTATGTATAGTTACAAGTCGAAAGACTCTGCTTTGAGATCTTGGTTCTAGGCATTGCTGTGATAGATATGAAGTCCTTGTCTGGGAAATACTGAGAGACTCCTCAGGAGTGTTTGTGAAGTAGCTTGGGGGTCATTGAGATACAGTTTGCTGCGTTCTCTTAAGTAGTGATCCTTGAAGCTCTTAGTTCCTTTCATGTAGTTTTATGGGTATTCACTTGCCTGAAATATTTTTTGCTTTGAATGTGCTCTGAAAATGGAAATGCTTCTGCAGTACTGGCTATCAGCTCCTGAGCAAGTGGCACTCGGGGGAGGAAAAGGGCCATCGGGTGGGTTGGGGGCGCTGGACTCCAGAGCACAGAGTTGGGTTGGACTCCAGAGCACAGAGAGGCTTTCGTGGTAATGCCAAGCTCTGCCTCCCACGTGAGTTGGGTGGACAGTCCTAGCCCTGGCAGTTCTATAACTATAGCCCAGAACATGCCAGTGGATCTGGACTTTCCTTTTCAATCTTTAAATCATGGGGGCAAGTGGCCAGGAAAATGTGAATGGGGCAGGCCACTTCTCTGAGCCTTAGCATACGGAGAGAAGTCAGCAGCAAGAAACTCTGGATTATGGTTATATTAGGAAATTAGAGAGACTAATTTTGATTCCTTGAAGATACCCGTTGTGAACAGGGACTTGGAAGCAGGTGGAAAGCTGGGAAAACCAAGTTCAGGCTGTAAATTACCCTGTTTTTGGACAATCTGCCCAGCTAAGAACTTCCACAGCACACACTATAGCTCAACTTGGTGGTTCTGCCTCAGCCTCGGGCGCGAGGGCAGAGACCTTTAGGAGTTTTGCCCTCAACTACAGTCCTGTCATTCTGGGGTGTTGTGCTCTGCTGCCAGGTTCTCCAGCTTAATCAGGCATCTGAGATGCAGTGCTGAGGCTGCTCATTCAGTATTCTTAGTGTTGGGGGCATGCCGGGAGGCATATGCATGGGGGGAAGTGTCTGGATAGGTCACAAGGTTGCTCAGGCAACAGAGAAGGATAGGAAGTGGAGGTACCCTTAATGGACAGGAGGCCATGGCCCTTCTGTGGTGGCTGGTTAAGCAGAATGTCCACACATAGAGGTGTGGCAGACTAGCCTCTGGGCTCTGGTAGGCAGCCCCTGGACAGGCATCAGGCTGCCCCCATCAGGAAGTAGGGCAGCTGGCTACCTTAGGCCAGGAATCCGCTCACTGGGGACAGAGCCAGGTAATTGAAAATCAGGCACTTGTGGGGTTTTCCTTCTTTAATTATCCTTTAATTATCAAGCAGCCAGTAGCTCAGTGGCTTCAAGCAAGGGCTCTGGGTGGCCTGCCTGTTTGAATCCTCATTCTTCATTTTCTAGCCTTGTAAGTTTTGAGTAAACTCTCTATTTCTGCTTTCTCTTCTATAAAATGGAGATCTGATCATCATAGGACTGGATTCATAGGACTAAATGAGGAGCACATGAGTGAGAACATCCGAGACCCTTAGGACAGTGTGGATAGTGTGTGGCACATGAGAGGTACTTAGTAAATACTACCATTTATATTAACCAGGTTCCTCTGTTCTCATTTTCAAGTTACTGGGTCCCACTCACCTTTAAAAGACCCACCAGAATGTCTGCTTCTTTCAAACTTCTCCCATTTCTCTGAACTTAACTGCTGCTCACATTCACCTTTTCTTATAGCCCCCATTGTTCCAGTTTTTAGCAGTGATGGGGGTTCCTTCCTGTTCCTGGTATGATTTCCTGGTCAGGCACCCGTTCCCTCCCCCTGCAGCTTCACAAGCTGCAAAGTGCTTTACACTCTGGGATGGTCAGGGAGGACCCATCCCAGCCAGGCATGTAGTTACTGTGTTTCATTATTGCGTGTGCCTGGAAACTGTCAAATAAAAAGGCAGCAGGACCCTACCCCATGCAGGGAGGGTTTGCATAATAATAATGGGTGTCCAGAGAAAAAGCCTTAGCAGCACAAAGAATTTTCCTGTGCTGTCTTAATGGCCAGGCTCGTGTTCACAATTCATTAATGCAAAGGAGGTTATTAATGGCCAAGGGAGGTGCTTGGGTTTGTTCAGGGGAAGTGCTGGTCACAGGACAGGCAGTGCGCTTGGGGGCTGGAAAGCCACATTCAGCAGAGGCTTGGTCCCTGGTGCACGTAGACCAGCTGCCTCTAACCTGTGATTCAGAGAGCTGGGTGTGAGGTGAAAGCTAATTACAGCTGCCAGGGAGAATTTCATAGCTCAGTCTACGATCAGGCCCAGAGTCACAGCTCCTCTCCAGATCTGGGTGGAGGCATCACGGCTGACTTTCCTCAAACAGAGGGAACAGGAGGAAGGGTGGGCCACCCTTCTGGACAAGGCCGGCATGTGAGGGCACTCAGTCCCTGGTGTGGCTCCCTGGAGTCAGGCCTGAGGTAAAAGAACAGCAGCGAGCAAGGGAATAAGGTCCCGTGCCTTCTTACTCTGCCCACTCCAGGGGAAGGAGGTGGCCCCAGCTGTCCCAGGTGAGGCCCTGCCTGGGAGGAGCCCGGAGGCAGACTGGCTGTACTCGAAGTCTTGGCCATACCTGCACTTCTGTGACTGTGCTTGGTCAATCCAGGTCTTGGATGCTGTGAGGGCTGAGGGAAGTGCTGTATGAGGCACCTCCCTTGGTGCTGGCACATAGTGGGTGCTCAGTGGATGTTAACAACTGGAGTAGCAGTCTTGGGCCTGCATCGAGCATGTGAGGGCAAGGGGAGGCAAGGGGCAGGGTGTCCGGTGCTGGGAAGCAGTCTGGCTATGTTGTTCCTGAGAGCAAGGCATCTTAGTTAGCCAAGATCCTGTCCTTCCTCCTTCATGTTGGCCTTCACCCTTGGGCTTCCAGGCCAGGGTAAGGTATCCAGGTTATGAGACTGGAAGAGCTTTATTGGCCAATGAATATTTACCCACCAGGGCTAAACTCAGCCAGAGACAGCCTCTTCTTCCCCTGAGCTCTCTGAAAGCATACACCCTCCCATTCCTTTTTAATCACTTTTACCTTTTTTTGTGATTTTTTTTTTTAAAAAACACAAATTTTAAGAACAGAAAATTTGTTTTGTGAAATGTAATAATCATTAGAAAAATTTCAAAGAACACAGATCTAGAGCTTAATGAACAATTTTAAGCACCTGTGTAATCACCCTCTGGAAATTTGCTTGTATCCCCAAAATCCCTGAATCCGTGTGCCCCTTTCTACTTCCCCTAAATAAACCCTTTGCTGACTTTTATGGTAATATAGTTTTGCCGACTTCCTAAGCTGGCTTTCTGAAACACTATTGTTTAGTTTTTACTTTTTTGAACTTTATGTGTATAGAAATATAATTGGAATTATACAGTATGTATTTTTCATGTCTGGACTCTAGCTCAGCATTATGTTTGTGAGATTTATCTATATAATTTGGTTTAGGTGTAGATTCTTTAGGATATTCTATGTACAAGATCAGATTATCTGCAAATAAAGACAGTTTATCTCTCCTTTTACAGTTCTTATACTTTACATTTCTTCTTCTTGTCCAATTGTGCTGGCCAGAACTTTTAGTACAATATTGAATGGAAGTGGTGGTAATTGATATCTTTGTTTTATTCTATTTTTAAATAACAGTTTTATCGAGATATAATTCACCTGCCATACCGGTCATTCATTAAAGTGTACAAATCAATAGTTTTAAGTATATCTAACAAGTTGTGCAGCAATCACTACTATCAACTCAGACATTTTCATTACCCTGCACCTGTTAGCAGCCACGCCTCGTTTTTCCCAACTCCCCTGCTCCAGGCAACCACCAATCTTTCTGTCCCTATAGATTGTGGACATTTGGCTATTGCTATTGTGGAAATTTCATATGAATGCAATCATAAGATATGTGATCTTTGTCTCATGGGAAACTCTCAGGGTTTCACAATTGTCTCTGTTGTCCTTTTAAATTTTCTAGATATTCGGTATCAACTAAAGATATTTTCTTTTTGCCTTAGTTTTCTAAGAGTTTTATTCTAATTATTATTTTAAAAAATCATGAATATGAATGGTGTTGAATTTCATCAAATACTTTTTCTGCTCCAGTTGAGATGATCACATGATTTTTCTTTCTTAATATATTAATATAGTAAATTACGTTGATTGATTTTTTTAATGTTAAACCAACTGTGCATTCCTGGAATAAACCTAAATTAGATGTGACAAGTTATGAATTTCATAGATAGCTAGATTTGGTTTGCTAATATTTTGTTTAGGGTTTTTGCATCTATTATCATAAGGAGATTGGCTTGTGATTTTCTTTTCTTAAAATCTCTATTCCAGGTTTCAATATTATTTTACTTTACCCCAAAACTTAGTGTAATAAAAGCAGCAGCAGACCTGCATACCTGTTTTATTATCTCTCCTAATCTGAGGACTAGGTTGGCTCAGCCGGGCAGTTCTGCTGCTCCTTTGCCTGGGGAGCTACAGTCAAATGACAGCTGGGGCTGGTACATATAAGATGGAATCCCTTCTGGGTCTGGTGCCTTGGCAGGGATGCTGGGAGGCTGGGAGCTCTCTCCCTCCACCATAGAAAGCCTGTGGGAAGGGGAAGGATGGCGGTTGGGCCCCAAGACTGTAAGAGCAGAAGATGCCAGGCCTTCTTAAGTCTTATACTCAGAATAGGCACAACGTTGCTTCTGCTGCATTCTATTAATTAAAGCTGCTCACAGAGCCAGCCCAGATTCAAGTGGAAGGGACTGCACATGGGTATGAATACTGGGAGGTTGGTTCATTAAAGGTTCTCTTCAGATACTGACTGGCACAGGTATCAAGTATATTCTGGCTTCATGACATGAATTGGGATGCTTGTGTTTGAACATTATCTTATTTCCCAATCCTGGCTATAAGTACTACAGGGGTACTGGCCATATCTGACTCACCTCCATATCTTCCCAAGTCTCTCACCTCTGCCTCTGACACAGAATTTGGTACAGAGTAAAAGGTAGTGGAGTATGAGGAAAGAAAGAAAAAAAGTCATGCTGCCCTGGGCCTGGGAGATGATTCTCACTTAGGAGACTCTGATCTATGACCCTGGCCCTATACCACTTGCCACCTGATGGACCCCAGGAACTACTGGACCCTGTTGTTCTTCATTCAATACTCACTGAGAAACCTACTTTGCCAGACTCTGAACCAGGGGCTGAGCATCTGGTGATGATTAGACACATCCTTACTGTAAGAAGCTGGTAGGCTGGGGGTGGTCTTATGAAGAGAAAGATAGGGCAATAAATAATTCCATCACATGTGACACAGTCATCTACTCTCGCAGAGGCAATGAGGATATGCACGCTGTGGGGGAAGCCCTGAGGAAGGAAGCATGGGGAAGGCTTTCCAGAGGAGATGCTTGAGTTGGGCTTGAGTTGAGCTGAGATGGAAGTGTAGGAAATGTAAAGTGGGTGATGTCACTCCAGGCAGAGAGAACAACACTAGCAAAGGCACTGAGGCTGGCATGGCTAGTCTGTTGAGAAAAAAGCAAAGCGTGAGATTAGACGGAGCCATAGTCCTGAGAGAGGATGGCATGGCCTTGAGGTGAGCCCAGGCTCTTTAATCAGACTGGCCATGGCCCATAACTGCCTCTCTCTCATTGTGGGGTCAACTCATAGCAGATCCTAATCTCCTTATCTGTGAAATAAAGGTCATGATGATCATTTCTAATAGTGGTGGTAGGGTGTGTAACTGTGCCTGGAACATCCAAGTGTCTAGTAGGTGCTGGAAATTATCAAGATTATGATGATGAGGCCTAGAGATCACTAGGGATCTGATTAGGTTTGGGTTTACAAGGTTTGGATTCACAAGGAAAGCCCCCTCCATGTCTAGCTGATGTCAGGAAGACAAGGGTGGTGACTAAAGAGCTGTAAGGAATCTCCTTGATAAGTATGTTATTACTGCTTCCAGAATTCAGTGGGAGAAACTGAAGCCCAGAGAGGGGAATAGGACTGCCTAAGGTCATACAGTGCATCTGTCAGAAGTAGGACAAGTCAGGGACCTAGGTGTCCTGACTTCCAGCCTCCATGCCCTTTATTGATTTGGTTTCTTTCACATGCCCCTGCTATCATCCTCTGGCTTTTAAAACTGCAACTCACTTTCCAGAAGCCATTTCCTATGGGTGCTGATGGGTTTCCCCTTCCTGCTAATCAATGTGGCCCTCGAGTGCAGGGAGCTGAGCAGAAGGTTTCTGGCTTGTGCTCAGTCAGTGGGAGAAACCAGGTTCTGACTGCTGCTGGAAAGAGGGAGGGCAATGCTAATGGGCATTGGGCTAGGACGCGTGCCCCTGCCATTCCTCTGGCTGTGCCAGGGTCTCTAGATCTGGGTGCTGTCACTATTTGTTTGCCCCTTCAGAGACATGCAAGCTGAACTGGGAGCTGGGCACTGGCCCTGAGACTGTATCCTGGTTGGTGAGCCCATTTCCATTAAGGAGCGTTTGCTGAGCAAATGAGATGTCAGGATAGTGAGTGTACAGTCACAGCTGGAATGAAGATGGGTGGGATTTAGCATCGGTTCCACCAGAATAACCTGCCAAATTAATGTGGGGATTTTGACATTAATCAGATTGGGTAACTTTGTTATGACCACAGTTTTCCTTTCTGTGGATAGTTGAGGAAGCTTAGAACCGGGAAGATGGCAACTTTGAGGAACTAAAATATGCCAGCTTGGTCAGGAGAATATGCCAACTCCCTCCCTTTCTTGCTTTCTCAAATATTCAAGTGTTCGCTTTGTACCAAAATGAAACATTTTAGTTCTATGATCAGGAGTGTAGAGATGAGGGTGGATGAATTGTACTTAGAGCAAGTTTGGGAAGTGAGGTGGGTACAAAAATAAACAACTCGTGGTAAAAGGGCAACAAAAACCATCAGACAGAGACGGGAGAAAGTACTTCAGGGGATCTGTGGTAGAAGACGTCTAGTATGAATTAGACCTTGTTGTGTTTTTGGTTATTATTGGTGAGCACATTTAGCCACAAGATCTATATCTAAATATTGTTCGCAACCGCACCAATTCTCACTCAAACACTTCTTGTGAACCGTAAGGAATTGGTGTTATGACTCACAAAATTGTTTTACTATAAAGCAAAAAGAAATGAGGTTTAGTATTTGTATTAAATGTCTCATAAACCCACATATCCATTTCCTTGCTCAATTCTGTTACCCTCGGACTGAACATTCAATAAGAAATCAGTGTGCAAGAGCTCTATTTGTAACCAAAATTGTAGCTCACGTGCCTTTTTGATGAAAACGTGCTATCGGCAGAGATGAGACAGAACTAACTTAATTTTTCCTGTCAGTCTCTGTAGTAGATCAATTAAACTGCCAAGGAGATCAAATATTTCAGACTGTATTTATTACATTAAGTATTTATGTTTAGGCCAAGCCTTTAAAGCATGATGTCATATAGGAATGTAGGCCGATTAGATCAATTCAGCAGAATTTGCTGTAACTTAATGGAACTCTAATTGTGTGTTTTAATTTAGTGTCCAAGAGGTAGCATGTTCTCCAAACAAAACAATTTTCAGGCTGCATTTAGTGGCCAGATAGGTCTTGCATAGACTTTGGCAATAGCAAGTTGGTAAGGTTAGATGGAAGAAGTCGTGGCCTTTTAGAGGCTTTGCCAGCTGCTGGGTTGGTTACTTCCCATGCAAAGGGAATGACTGACTGTGATGCCCACAGAATGGGAGATGGACAAAATGTTCCTAGTAGATTTTCTATGGTGAGCCTGTCAGTGACTACAGTGTAAACTGAGGCCATTGGCATCATGGAGTCTTAGCTGGGTGTGTAGACACATCTTCATTCCTTAGCAACTTCAGTGGGATTCTCTTCTAAAGGAGAGCATCTGTTCCCATCATCCGAATGAAAGGAAATAGGAAATCACAAGTAACAAAAAAGACATCATTTTGATGAGAGTAATATCTGGTCAATTTAGAAAGAATAGAAAATATAATAAGACGCAGAGAAAAAGATCATTCATAACCTGTTACCCAGAATCAACCAGTATGAATATTGGGTATTGGTACATTTGTTTTTCTCCCATTTATAAAACTATATCTCCAATAAATTTGTTAATTTATAACTTATTTGGAAGTTAAATAATTTTAAATTAAAAGTTAAAATTTATAAATATTTTCTATTTCTAAATAAATTTATATATGTATATATACACCTATAATCCCATGTGGATATGGTAGGTACATGGCTGTACATATATATACATATACACATATCTACTATGTGTGCATATATATTATGTATAATGAATGTGCATGTATGTACACAAATATACATATACTAAAGTGGGATCATATTGACTTATTGTTACTTAACCTTCTCTTTAAACTTAATATTTTACTCATATGTTTTACGGCACTAAATATCCTCCTATAAGATAATTTTATTATAGTTTCAGTGTGTTCTATATGGACAACTATAACTTATTCAGTTAATTCCCTATTATTAGGCCATTAGGTTACTCATAGTTTTTTGTTGCTATGTGCCACTCTGGGATGATTGTCTCTCTAGTTAATTTAATTTTTAGCCCATCCATGATTATAGCTTTTTGATTGATTAAAAACAAACAAACAAACAAACAAACAAACAAACAAACCAAGAGCTCCAAATCTGGAATCTAGTAATTAAAAGATGAGACTTTTAAAGTTTGTTTGGCTTATTCCTCAAAATTCTATTGACAGAGAAAATTATTCTACTTTTTGGTCAGATAGGAAAGGCTTCACAGAGGAACCGATATAACCGTGGAGATTGTGTGAGCATTGTGTGTAATGCAGGGCAAAAAGAGCAGTACTGGTGAGAATGCTACAGCACAATCATTGCCTTGTGGAGGGATCTCATTGCTTATCCTGGCTGTCCTCTGGGGTGATGCTCAGAGCAAGCTGAATTCTTTAGCTGGTCGTTGAAACAAATTGGTAATTGGAACAAGCTGTGACTTGTGACTTAGAATTGCCCTTTAATTTGCACGGGGTTATGGAAATAATAATTTTGAGGATTTAGTATCAGGTGCTTTATAGAATTTCTCCCAGAGGTAGGTGTTTTACCTCCTCTCACAAATAGGAAGCTGGACTTGGAGAGATGGTGACAAGCCCCATGACTGTTAAGTTCCAAGCCTAATTCCTTCCATCTCCACAGGCTGCACCTACCTGGCTTTCAGATCCCAGAGTCCTGTCATCACTCTCATTTTATAGGGTTTTGATAATGGCGACTCCATTTTGGGGTAGACATTTTCTACAGTGTCTTTGTCACTTCCCTGACCCAATAAAAAAAGAATGCTGAGCCTCCTTCACAGCCAATTCAGCATCGCCCCACCACTAACAGTTGTAGGTGTGTCGTGGTTTTCAAAGCTCTTTCAAACATCATTTCATGTGACAGTTCCTGCTGTCACCAGTGATGGCTTCAGGCCATTCTGAGGTGTGCTGTTTTGCTTGTCCTATACTAAATGGCTCAAGTACATTTTGAGTTTTTTGTCTGTCTTATAAATTTTTGTCTCTCTTCTCAACATTACCCATTAATGTCTGCCATTGGCAGCCACATTGCTTTTTAGTTTGTGACAGTCTTGTAAAGCGGACTTGTGTTAGAAGTGCCCTGGGAAGAATCTTTAAGAACTTGGTGAGGGCCTCGAGGGTGCTTTTCACAGGAAAGTGCATTTGCTCTGGAGTCTGAGTTTTCACTCAGGAATTATATGTTCATCTGCTGCCCTGAGTATCACAAAGGACGAATCTCCATTTTGTTACTTCTAGTTTTCAGTAGTGTGCAAGCCAATGAAATTGTTTGGGTAGGAGACGTAGGGAGAAATCTGGTGATGCTATTGATACTGTGAAATTATGAAGAAATCAGGAGTTAGTTTTATAAGGATATTATTTGTGGAAGTCATTTTTTTCTTTGTAGAAAAATAAGAGTTGAGAGACGTGTTGGTTGTTGGACAATTTAGGTTTAATTGTGATTATTGAACTTCTAAAAACATATGTTAGAGTTAGAAGGAAAACTCAGCTTTGTAATTGACATTACATTCTAAAACTACTCTTTTTTGTTGAAGGGGATTAAAAAATTTGTCTTGTCCAATAGCCTATATTATACACGAAGTTTCTCTACAACATCCTGTCAAGGGGGCTTCAGGTTATTATGACCAGAAACCCAACACTCTGGAGGGAGCCCACTGTGTATGCATAGCAGGCTGATGGTAAAGAAAAGAAAACCCCTCTTTTTCTCACTTCCACCCATTGCTTCTGTTCCACTCTCCACACCTAGAGAGGTAGTTGGAGGAAGTTACTTTATATCCATTGTGCCTTAGGGTCAACTAAGCTAAATAGCCCCAGTTCTTTCACTTTTCACTCCATCTTTCCTGCTTTCTTTCCCCCTCCTTCCTCCCTCTAGTCTGATGGTCCAACCATGACAGAGGGGAGACGGACTTTATCCTCCCTTTTATCCTCCCTTTTTCTGTAGGTTCTGCCTCTGTTAAGGTAACCCACAACCATATGGTGTCACAGTGAGGGAACTGTGAAGTCATAATGACCACATGCTCTATTGCTGAGCCAGGTCTCCCTCTGCACAGTATAGATCATAGACTTTTACGATCTTCTCTGATAAATATCATTGCATTGGACTTGTCTCCTTGCTCGCCTTCGATCTTGTCTGTTGTACAGATTGCCTCTCTCAGTCTTGCCTGCATCTATGTTCTAGATTGGCACTTCTTCCCTGTTCTTATCCAGGTAAGGGCAGGGCAAAGAGAAAGTGACTTCCTCTGGTTCATTTTCAGCTTTCCTCCATGTTGCTGTTCAGACATTTGGGAGTCCACCTATAGGCATTGACCCCTTTGGTGGACACTTAAGCTGCTGTTTAGAGTTGGAGTTTAGAGAAGGAAAGAAGGTGATATTTGCGAGTGACTGTATGCCAAAGAATTTTGTTGGCCTGGGTGCGTCTCTCAGGGTCTGCTGCCCTGCTGTGGAAATGCCTATCCAATGGGCATGGTGCAGAATCTCGAGCCAGAGGCCGGTTTCCAGGGATGTGTACAAACCATGTAATGCTCCCTTAGCCAAAGACACAGCAGGTGAGGTGGGTTGAAGGTGTCTGCCCATGGAAGTGAGGCAGTGTGTGGCTGGGATGAGTGTGGGTGGCCTGAGGGCCTTTGAGGTCCTTACCCACTGGAGTTGCCATAAAGGAGTCTCAACAGCCATGGGTGGTCTTCATCTCCCTGATAACTTTGACCTGAACTCTTTTTTTTTTTGCTCAGTTTTGTTTTTAAGAATTTATTTTATTTTGATTTGATTTTTAATTGTGGTAAAATACACATAATATAAAGATTACCATCTTAACTAGTTCTAAGCGTATAGCTCAAAAGTGTTAAATACATATTGTTGTATAACCACCACCACCATCCATCTCCAGAACTTTGCCATCATCGAAAACTGAAATTCTGTCTCTATTAAACAACAACTCCCCATTACCCCTCTTCTCCCAGCCCCTGTCAACTACCATTCTGCTTCTTGTCTTTATGAATTTGCCTACTCTAGGCACCTCCCATAAGTAGGATCATACAGAATTTGTCCTCTTCTGACTGGCTTTGTTCATTTAGCATAATGGTCTTGAGGTTCATCCACGTTGTAGCATGTGATAATATTTCCTTATTTTTTTTTTTAAGGCTGAATATGTATGTATAGCCCCTACGGTTTTTAGCTAGTAGTTGGGTTCCTCTGTCCCTTAGTTTCCCAGAGTAGTTGAGTTCCTCTGGCCCTTAGTTTCACCATCTATCTAGTGCGGAGGATGAACTAGATTATGTGCACAGACTCTTCTCTCCCCTACTGCCTCAATTCTGTGAGTTGATTTATTTTTTTTACCTCTGAATCTGTGTTTTGCAGGCCAGAAGTGTAGTTATTGATGGTTTTTGTGGAGCATGTATAGGCTATGGATTCAGGTGAAGGAGGCTCTGTTTTGTCCAAGTGATAGTACTTCTTCATCCTGCAAGTGACATATTCATCGCTGAGTCACAGACCATTTAACTACCCCTTCGATGTTTGTATTGGAACAAGGCCTTGCTAGGGGCAAGAATTAGCCTTACACAAGCTGAGCCTACCCCTTTCTAGCTGGACTGGCAGGGCCTGGTGCCCAGGGCTAGGCCTGAGGACTATGGCCCTTTCCATGTCCCTGATAACCCATAGCCCCAGTCAAAGTTCCCTAAGAGCTGCAGCACCCATGTAGCTCAGGCCCCTAGCCCCTCACAGATCCTCCTCAAATGTGCTGGTGGGGTCTAATTTCAGTCTTTTTTCTTTTTCACATTCATTCAAAATTAAAGTTAAAATTAAAGTTTTTGAATTTTAAAGAAGTTCACAGTCATTGCAGAAAGATGAGAAAAATTCTAAACAGACACAGAGGATAAACTTCAGTATTCCCACTGCCAAGAGTGTTCACTTCGTATTTTGGTCTCTTCACACGTGAGCTCCCTAAATGAAGGGAGATGTGGAGGGAAGACAGTCTCTGCTGTGGGTGACTCCCAGGGCTTATGACACAGGCACTATTTCCAACAAAGACTGGAACTCCCTGCAGAGCTGCTTTCGGTGTCAACGTGTGGCCGTGTCTGTGTGAAAGCCACCAGGATAAGTGGAACAGTCAAGATTTGACTCAGTGCAACTCTGTTTCCTGAACATCACCAGGCTCAAGGGCTTGCCAGGGGTGTGGAGCTGTGGACTGGGCTCTCAGAATTCCTGTTGTAAACTTGGCATTTGTGATTTATCTCACATTCATCTTGATATCTGCTGCCTGTTGTATTGACCCCTCTGTCAAAATTGAGGCAGGAAGTGACAGCTGTATTTTAACCTCCTGTTACACCACTGAAGAAGGGAAAGGCCACCAGAAGGTTCTGGTCCCACTTTTGCAATAAACTGCAAACTTAGGCAGTTACCCCTGGAGCCTAGGTTGCCTTACCAGGAGAGTGGGGCTGAACAATGTCCACAGTGGGTGCTGGTAAAGATAAGCCTCCTTTTGTCCAAGCAGGCGTGGAAAGGAAAAGATGTCAAGTGCTTGAGGGGAGAGGAAAGAGCCTGGCTCTGGCACAGGGGAGACTGTCCCTGAGAAAGGAGGGCGGGAATGACCCAGGGGCTGCCACAGCTGATGCTGCTGAGGCTGACTTTTATAGGCTGATTTCATAAGGGTGCTGAGGCCAGGCAACCCTCCCTGCCTCCCTCCCAAGGGCCTGGTCTGTTGCAGGCACTATGCTAGGCATTGGGGACAGAGTCAAGAATGAGACAGAAAGGTACTTGCCCCCTTGGAAGTCTACAGTCTTAGGGTGTGTATGGGGTGAGACAGACAATGAACAAGTTAACAAACCATTAACAATCCACTTACCCTTTATAGTCAGTGCTGTGAAGATATGAGCAGAGGGCTCTGATGGAGCATAACCAGGGAAGCTTCTTTGGACAGAGAGGTCCGGTAGGGCTCCCCAAGGAGGTGATACTCAAATGGACCCTAAAGAGACAGATGTGAGAAGAGCTTTCCACGGCAGAGGAAAGGGTTCTTCAGTTGCAGGCAGCGCCTGGTGAGAAGCCCAAGGTGGGGGAGAATGTGTCCCTTGGAGACGGAGGGACACGGGTTAAGGAGCAGGGCCTTTGCCTGGTGCGAGGTCCGGCTTTGCCACTTATTATTAAACTTCAGTCTCCTCAGCTGCAAAAGGGGATCAAAACAGAGCCTACTTCCTAGAGCTGTTCTGAAGCTGAGACAAACAAAGGCCTGCTGTGCTTAGAACTGCGCCAGCACATACATGGCACACAGTGTTTACTCATAGTTCACACAGCTCCTGGGGAGGGCCCTGCTGTGCCTGGTGCTGTCAGTCTCTGCAAGGGGGCCTGGCCAGCACCTTAGGAAGAGGAGGAAAGGGTGGTTGTGCCCAGTCACACAAAGGCTTGAAGGCCATAGGGGCGGATTTCGATGCATTCAACAAATGTGGATTTCAGTCCAAACCCTTCTGTTTACAATGCTATTTCTTCCAAAGCCAAGGACTACCTTCAGAAAGGGTTGGGGGACAGGCAGAACACACATGAAAGGACTGGCTTTGCTGCCCCCTCACCCCCTCTCCCTCAGGTCTCAGGCCTCAGGCCTTAGGCCTCAGGGACAGGCGTCAAACCCCAACTGTCCTTGCTCTGGCTGAGGTGCATGTCTCTGTTCCTTTGATGCGCCATGGATCTGGAGCTGGCCTAGGCTGGCTTGCTGGCAAGCAGAGGCTACTTCCATTCGTGTCTTTTTCGGGGACCACACATGGGCGCCTACCATTTGACCTACCCAAGGGGCTCAGAAAATTTCTCAAATTATGTCCTATTGGCAACTGAGTCTACCCACCTTGTCTGGGTGCAAGGTCTGTGCACCCAGCCTTCCCTCTACCCTGGTAGGCCTTTGGAGCTACGGGTATCTCTCAAAGATGCGGGTGGTACCAGCACTGCTGAGCGGTGCTCAGTTTTCTGCTTTGAAATCAGATGGCCAGCAGGACTACAGGATTACATGGCCAGACTCTCCATATTTCCCCTCTTCTCCTGAAAACTTTCTCTCTGTTTCCCTCTGTTCACTTGGTCCCACCTTTGCAGTAAGCTGCAAACTTGGGAAGTTACTCCTAAAGCCTAGGTTGCCTTACTGGGAGAGTGGGGCTCAGGCCCAAACCTAGACATCATCTGCAACTCCTTCCTTTCTGTCACTCTCATTGCAGTCTATGAGCAATCTGCATAGGCTCTAACCTTTAGCAGAAACCCAGAATCTGGCAACCTTTCACCACCTCCCCTCCAGCTACCTTGGGCCAAACCACTGTCTACTGGGACTGCATTATTGCAGTAGCTTCTCTGGACCTCTTTGATGCAGATGAGCTCATGACACTCTCTACTCAAACCCACTGAGGCTTCCTTTCACTGTATCCTGCACGGCCTACAGGGCTGTCTGGCCTTGGTGACCCCTGACCCATCTGCCAACCCCTTTGCCTGCTGTTTCTGGCTTTAGTCACTCTGAACACCCTGCTGCTCCTTGAACAAGTGACTTCTGTTTCCACATCCATGCCATTGCACTGCTGTCTCCCAAGCTGTCATGCTGTCCCAGACATTCACACCACTTTCTCTCTGACTCATTGCACTCTCTGCCAAGCATTGTGCTCCATTCACGTATCCATAGCACTTACCACTGCCTGCCTTTGCATCAGGGATGCACATCTATGGGTGCCTCTCCACTAGAACTACGCTCAATGAGGCTGGGAGTCTAGCTGCCCTATTCCTGCTGACTAATCACTAGGGCCGAAAACAGTACAAGGACAAGGCCCCAGGTGCTCATGGGATAGTTGCTGAATACATGCATGCCTGAGGATGACCCATGAAGAGGGAGGCTGCTCAATCTGAGCATGGTAGAGGGCTATCCTGACCCTGTTTCTGGAATGGCTCATGCAGGGCTGTCTGGCAGGCTCGGGCCAGGTAATTGTTCCGAAGGCCCATTCCACACATTGGACCTGTGCTAAGCACTTGCGAACCCGGTCCTTCAGAGGTTCTCAATCCTCAGTTCACAGTGCCTTGAGGTTCTCACTTAAATTTTTAGGACACTCTTGAGTCATAAGAAATATTCAATGGTTCTGTTTATTAAATGGTTAAGTCCAAGCAATTCAATAAGTGTTTATGTCCCAACAGGTTAGTAGCTATTGGAAGACTTATATATATAAATTAAAAGAAGAATAATATTTTTCTTTCATTCGTAAGTAGCTGCCATGATCTTCTAATGGGATGTGTACCTGATAGCCTCTGCATAACTTCTGTGATCTTGGAATCATATCGGATGCCACCACGCTCATTTCATGTTCTATGTGGATTTTTGTGTGGTGTTTGCAAAACACAGGTAAATTCAGCTTCACAAAAATATGATGTCCTTGAAAGGAGTTCAGCGTGACCTTGTGTTAAAGCTATGAGCTGCCTCTAGCTAGCATTGTGTATGGTATCTGATAGATGTGGCTGAATTTCCCTTGACTTCAAATATTTAAACTCTCCCTGCAGTGCCCCTGTGAGTTTGGCACAT